>NC_137618.1:37961937-38224437 GCF_963280865.1 Gymnoscopelus braueri
TTACTAGCGCAGAATGCTGTTGCTTTTATTACAGTCTTTGTTCGGGCCAAACCCCCGCATGGCCATTTCACACTCACTCTCCTGCACCCCCCCCCCCCCCCCCCCCTCCGCTAGCCTTTTCTTTCAACCTTGATGTGAGCAGGCACTACGTCTTAACCTGACTCGCCACCAACCTCCCTCCCTCCCAAAATCCCCAGATGCTGACAAAGTCAAACATATACAACGCTCCCATTTCAGGGCGCTCGTAAAAGAGAGACGGAGTGACAAAGAGACCGGGGGGGCCAGTGTCCTGTGTGTGTGCCCCCCCCCGGTCCCTAACTCATTGTCTCTTGTTTTATACACGGCCCCATCTATTTACCCCACCGTCTCTGTGCTTTCTTTTTATTTGCTTGCCTTCCCACTGTTGACTTTGTCCCACCTCTCCCTCACTGTCGTCGTGTCATCTATCTGCCATCAACATGGCGCATGTCTATGGGCTTTCTTTTCCGGCCACCTGTTTGTTCCCTTCCATGCTCTGCTCTGGTGACATGATGTGAGGTCACAAGCTGGTTATGTACGTGTCCTACATATAATAATAATAATAATAATGAAAATATAGTAAAGCAAGCATTGTGCTGGCAGTCTGCCATTTCTTTACTGTCTCTCTGGGTGTCTGGACCCAATGCCATCAGTCATCGGCCTGGCCCCAGCTGGGGGGCTAATTGGATATATTAGCATGACGCGCCAGGAAGACGTATTTGTGTTCCAGATTTATCATGGGTAGCCCTCCTACTAGATCATTCCGGTCCGCCGAAACAAGGGATACAAGCTCTAGGGACTATAGCCTCTGTCCTCTCGGGAAAAAGCACACAGAGCGAGATCCTGTCACCGCTGGTCTCGGGAGAAATGGCTGTTTGAGTCGCAAAGCCTGTGGGAGCAACGCTACTGCTGCTACTGCATGCAGACTTCTGTGTGCAACGGCCTCACAGCTTTTCAGACATACCCAGACAACGTATATGCACACGATGTCAACCATTAACGAGTGACAATTTCAATTCATGAATTAGCCTCTCCGCCGGTTATGTTTGTCATTATCTGCTGATGACTTGCCATTAAAGCCGAAGGTGAGCAATTGTTTTTATATCCGCTTGTTAAAGAGCCCGCAGTAAAAGGAGGACAATGGTTTCTGACAGCGTTCACAATCCCTTTTAAAATGTCCATTACGCCCCATGCAAGAGGGGAAGCAGTAGATTTATCTCCCTATGTCGGTCGTTCAGACATATTGTTTTATGGGCTGGTGGTTTTTTTGCCCCTCGCTCTGTTTAAAATTTAACAGGCCTTGTTGAGTGGCTGCTCTGTTTTGATGTAGCGTGCCACCGGGCTGCTGAATTAAACATCGCGGCCGATGCGGCCCAGCTGAGTTGTCAAAAACTGTTCCCCTGGTTCTCACTCTCTTTCTCTCTCTCTCTCCCCGCCGCCACGCCAGGCTACCCGCCGCGCAGAGACACGCCCTTATACAGTATATGCACAAATTCAAGGGTATCACCAAAAGACACACTTTTTTATGCACACGTCACACACACACACACACACACACGCGCACGCACACGCACACACACACACACACACACACACACACACACACACACACACACACACACACACACACACACACACACACACACAGTACTGTACGCATTACGTATTGGCATCAAAATGTATTTAAAGCAGGGGTCTTCAACGTTTTCAGGCCAGGGACCCCCAAACTGATGGGGAGATGGAGCAGGGACCCCCTACCTCAGGGATATTCAACTAGAATAGGCAGGGGGCCACAATTGTAAAATGACTTGAAGTCAGGGGCCACAAAACCGTGACAACAAAATAAATGGACAACAAAATAAAATAATGGACACATTATGTCCATTATGGTAACTTATTAGGGCCTGCTTCATACTGCATTCATGCATTTTGCTGTTTGATAGGAACATTTCTGTGTCAGTCCTTAAAATAGGAAGTAGATATGTCAGTGTGTTCTTTGCACGGGTCCCTGGCATAGAAGTGTCTCGTATTAATGACATTTTTTTTCCATTAGTTTTGAGCACCCAGGTGATAAGAGCACAAGCTCATATGATGTGTTTGAAGTGGATGAAGAAGATGGAGAAGATGGAAGATGGACAAAATCCACACAAAACTAATCAACATAAAGGAGCCCAACAGGGGATTTTAGTGCAGTTCATCCATCAAGAGTGGATGTTGTTAATTACAACATAAATTATTCTCCTTATGCACCCACTAGCGTGTATGTGTTAGTTTTGTGTGGACTTTTTCCATCTTCCATCTTCTCCATCTCATCCACTTCAAACACATCATATGAGCTTGTGCTCTTATTACCCAGGTGCTCAAAAATAATGAAAAAAACTGTTCATCCTGTACAACAACCCATCTAGAAAAAATTATTTGCATTTAATTTGACATTGGAACATGGAATATGTTCCAGGGACCACAAGAAAGCTCCGCTGGGGCCGGATTTGGCCCGCGGGCCACCAGAATAACATTGCCCTACCGCGTAGGGTGGGGGGGCTACAACATATATTGTATAAAAATGTTGTTTCATATAAACATACCATGTTATTGTTCATTCAATACTAATTTATTCAAATAATAGACAGATTAATATTCATGCTTTTATTTTAAACATACATGTACATTACAAGGTACAGTGAGTAGGGTGTCCGTACCACTGCATTTATAAACATACCTTATTAACTGAGAACCAATGTCAATACTATCAAGAATCTGTCAAATGCACAATAATCATGTATAGAAGCTATTCAAATGGACAGAATCATGATTTATTTTAAACATAAATATTTGAAGACAAATGGACATTTTTGAAAACTAACTTCTTTTGTAGTTATATATTTTTTTATCTAATCTAGCAACAATTTCGCGGACCCCCTGCAGTACCTCCACGGACCCCCTAGGGGTCGCGGACCCCCTGTTGAAGACCTCTGATTTAAAGTACCAAAAGTAAAAGTACTAAAATATTTGAAAATAGCCGATCTACAAGCTCACTTGTAGATCGGCTATTTTCAAATAGCCTAGGTATAAAATAGGGCTAAAGTGGTTAATGTATCTTTTATAATATCATAATTTATATCTGAAAAGTAACCAGTAACTAAAGTTTTCAAATAATTGTAAGTGGAGTAAAAGTACAATATTTGCCTCTGAGATGTAGTGGAGTAGAAGTAAAAGTATTGGAAATTGGAAATACTCAAGTAAAGTACAAATACCTCAAAATTGTACAGTACACACACACACACACACACACACACACGCACACGCACGCACGCGCACGCACACACACACACACACACACACACACACACACACACACACACACACACACACACACACACACACACACACACACACACACACACACACACACACACACACACACAGTACTGTACGCATTACGTATTGGCATCAAAATGTATTTAAAGCGGGGGTCTTCAACGTTTTCAGGCCAGGGACCCCCAAACTGATGGGGAGATGGAGCAGGGACCCCCTACCTCAGGGATATTCAACTAGAATAGGCAGGGGGGCACAATTGTAAAATGACTTGAAGTCAGGGGCCACAAAACCGTGACAACAAAATAAATGGACAACAAAATAAAATAATGGACACATTATGTCCATTATGGTAACTTATTAGGGCCTGCTTCATACTGCATTCATGCATTTTGCTGTTTGATAGGAACATTTCTGTGTCAGTCCTTAAAATAGGAAGTAGATATGTCAGTGTGTTCTTTGCACGGGTCCCTGGCATAGAAGTGTCTCGTATTAATGACATTTTTTTTCCATTAGTTTTGAGCACCCAGGTGATAAGAGCACAAGCTCATATGATGTGTTTGAAGTGGATGAAGAAGATGGAGAAGATGGAAGATGGACAAAATCCACACAAAATTAATCAACATAAAGGAGCCCAACAGGGGATTTTAGTGCAGTTCATCCATCAAGAGTGGATGTTGTTAATTACACCAAATAAATTATTCTCCTTATGCACCCACTAGCGTGTATGTGTTAGTTTTGTGTGGACTTTTTCCATCTTCCATCTTCTCCATCTTCATCCACTTCAAACACATCATATGAGCTTGTGCTCTTATTACCCAGGTGCTCAAAAATAATGAAAAAAACTGTTCATCCTGTACAACAACCCATCTAGAAAAAAATATTTGCATTTAATTTGACATTGGAACATGGAATATGTTCCAGGGACCACAAGAAAGCTCCGCTGGGGCCGGATTTGGCCCGCGGGCCACCAGAATAACATTGCCCTACCGCGTAGGGTGGGGGGGCTACAACATATATTGTATAAAATGTTGTTTCATATAAACATACCATGTTATTGTTCATTCAATACTAATTTATTCAAATAATAGACAGATTAATATTCATGCTTTTATTTTAAACATACATGTACATTACAAGGTACAGTGAGTAGGGTGTCCGTACCACTGCCATTTATAAACATACCTTATTAACTGAGAACCAATGTCAATACTATCAAGAATCTGTCAAATGCACAATAATCATGTATAGAAGCTATTCAAAATGGACAGAATCATGATTTATTTTAAACATAAATATTTGAAGACAAATGGACATTTTTGAAAACTAACTTTTTTTGTAGTTATATATTTTTTTTATCTAATCTAGCAACAATTTCGCGGACCCCCTGCAGTACCTCCACGGACCCCCTAGGGGTCGCGGACCCCCTGTTGAAGACCTCTGATTTAAAGTACCAAAAGTAAAAGTACTAAAATATTTGAAAATAGCCGATCTACAAGCTCACTTGTAGATCGGCTATTTTCAAATAGCCTAGGTATAAAATAGGGCTAAAGTGGTTAATGTATCTTTTATAATATCATATATCTGAAAAGTAACCAGTAACTAAAGTTTTCAAATAATTGTAAGTGGAGTAAAAGTACAATATTTGCCTCTGAGATGTAGTGGAGTAGAAGTAAAAGTATTGGAAATTGGAAATACTCAAGTAAAGTACAAATACCTCAAAATTGTACAGTACACACACACACACACACACACACACACACACACACACACACACACACACACACACACACACACACACACACACACACACACACACACACACACACACACACACACACACACACACACACACACACACACACATTTTGCATGCTCACACACTGCAGATCCCCTCCCCAAATTCCCCTGGATCAGCAGACTCAGCCACCTGTCCCAGTCGACAGCTCTGTGCAGCGTCTGTTACAGAATGGAGCTAAAGCTGCTCTCTTTCCATCATCCAGCTCACTGCAACGCAGCCTCTCTCTCTCCACACACCTCCACTGTCTCTCTAATGGATTTTTTTTTGCAGCAAACCCCTTTTTAACCCATTCAATCCGGGAACGCATCTGTGTCATTTTTTAAAATTTCTTTGGCTATTCAAAAATAGCAGATATACAAGCTCATAGCGCGGCACTCGGTGCCGCGCTACGAGAGGTGGATCTGCTTTTTATTTTTTTTATCGTCAACATTTGTGCACATATTTGAATATATATATAGTTTAAAGGGATTTTTTTTACTCAAATCTTTGCTTCTGGGGGTCCCTGTTACAAAATATTTTGAGATGGGGGGTCCGCGGGCAAAAACATAATTTTGGGGGTCCTTGACATGAAAAAGTTTGAGAACCACTGATATAGAAACACACGTTTTTAAAAAAAAAAAGGATTTAGAAGACATTTATAGAATCCCCCAGAAGCACAAACTTTCACGATTTTTTCAAAAATAGCAGATCTACAAGCTCATAGCGTGGCACTCGGTGCCGAGCTATGAGCTTGTAGATCTGCTATTTTTGGAATAGCCAAAGAAATAATAAAAAATGACACAGATGCGTTCCCGGTCTAAATGGGTTAAATTCTTCCTATTTTGACGGCGTGTCAGAATAGGAAGGCACAAAGTGCATCGAGCTGGTGTTTTTTCCCGTGCTGCAGAAAGGTCAGAGTTGTAGCTAAAATGCCTGGGTTTGACCCAGCCTAATCCAGAATGCCACGGCCGGTCTTCAGCCTCCCTATACGTCGTCACGTCTCATTTTGCGTTCCTTTCACTGCCGTTTTCTGGATGGGCGGTCATGACTTACAAGGCAATCAGACAGCATGGCATCCCCTTAACCCTCAGGACATGATCCAACCCTTCACCTGTTCCCCCCCCCCCCCACACACACACTTAGATCAGCTAACACTGTGGGCAGTGGTGGAAAACATGTTTTACTTAAGTAAAAGTACCAATACTGCAATGTGGAAATACTCTGTTACAAGTAAAAGACCGGAATTCAAAATGTACTTGAGTAAAAGTACATAAGTATTGGTACCAACATGTACTTAAAGTACCAAAGATAAAGGTACTCATGCAGAAGGTCCCATTTCACAAGTTTTCAAATAAAATATATAAAATGTATACAAATCCTTTGAAAATAGCAGATCTACAAGCTCACAACGCGTCGCAAAGTGACGCGTTGTGAGCTTGTAGATCGACTATTTTCAAATAGTTTAAACAGGGCTGAAATGGTTATGTAATAATAATCAAAATCTACAAAGTAACTAGCAACCAAGTTTTCAAATAATTGTTGTGGAGTAAAAGTGAAAAATTTGCCTCTGAGATGTAGTGGAGTAGAAGTAAAAGTATTGCAAATTGGAAATACTCCAGTAAAGTAAAAGTACCTCAAAATTGTACTTACGTACAGTACTTGAGTACATGTACCCTAACACTCCTCATTCCTTTTAACACTTATTGCTGCCTTTTGGATAGTTGCTAGTTACACTATTCAAATGCATGTAACGGTTAATTGTTCCGAAATTCCAAGTATGTACTCCGACGATAACTTTGCAAGTCGCTCTGGATGAGAATGTCTGCTAAATGGCCTAAATTGTAAATCGTACTGTATGTGAGCGTGCCCTCTATTTCTCCATAAAGCACCATCCATCCGGTACGGCAATCAAACTGTCTGCTCAGCGTTTTCTTTCAAGCCAGTACATTTTCCCGGTCTTAAGAGCTTAGCGCATGGCTGGGTCCGACCGTAGACTCCTCTTTTTCGCAGGGCAGCATTTCTGGGCTACTTTAATTAATGCAAACGGGGCTAAATCCAGGACTAAACGGACCTTTTGTCTATCGCCTGTCCCGCCAGACGGCCTCCTGGCACTATTTACCTGCTGCTAATTAGCCCTCAAATTAGCCCCCTCCACTTCCCCCTTCTCCTATAGAATAGTTTCCCCCTCCATGAATTCCTCTCATGATAATTGTGCCACTTAGCATGGCTTCTATGATAGCGATTGTGGTCAATAGTGAGTGGCGTGGAAATGTTGTTTGTTTTGCTTGCACGTGAACCCAATGTGGTGAGCGAATGAGAATCCAGCCGTGCCAACGCTTAGAGACATTGTGTCACCATGACACATGCAACATGGCTGACCTTGAGCCAAAAATGACAGCCCGCTCCTCCTTCTGTCTTTCTGAATGGGCTGTAAGGTTCACTGGACTGTGAATTTGCGAACGGTTATGATTATTGTTTCGTCTGCACCGGCAATCACTCCGGAGTGCAAGCCAATTGCCGCAATTGCACCGACGCTTAATTAAAATTGCACATGAAGAGGGGTTAGCTGTGACCATTTCATGCTTGCATAGCCACATTTTTAGCAGGATGCTCTCTCACCACCACCAGAGCTACTGCTATGGAGGTCACTGGAGAAACAAACGCCTATACCTCTCTTTCTCGTTCTCTCTTTCCCTTTCCCCCTCTCTCTCTCTCTCTCTCTCTCTCTCTCTCTCTCTCTCTCCCTCTCTCTTTCTCTGTCTATTTCACTCCTCTCCTTTCTCTCTCTCTCTCTCTCTCTCTCTCTCTCTCTCTCTCTCTCTCTCTCTCTCTCTCTCTGTCTATTTCACTCCTCTCCTTTCTCTCTCTCTCTCTCTTTGTTCTGAGTGTCACCTCTGGTGTGCTGACTAAGCAATAATGTTTCTATTATATCTAAGCAGATCTCAGGCTCCCCACTAACACTAAGAGCTGGCATGGAGCGCTGGGTCAACACTAAATGTTTCCTCTACACCCCCCAGGCTAAAACACTACAGGGCTTTTCAAATAAACCACACAGAGACAGAACCGTACCAGGACAGAAAAGAAAAGGAAAGGTCTCTGTCCATTTCACCCCCCTCAGCTGGATCAGAAAGAAGGACAGAGGAAAGGGAAGATGAAAGGATAGAAGTACGAAGGACACGAGAGAGGCAGATGATAGCAGGTGGGAGAGGTTACGCACAGCGGTGAGAGAGACGGAGGAAGGAATGACGGAAAAAAGAGGACGAAGCGAGACACTGAAGGGGAGAAGAGATGGAGAAAACAAAGTCATTGGGAGAAAAGGAGATGTTTGTGCAGACTGTCTTTATCTCTTGTACCTGAGGCATGCGTATCAGGCTCATGCGTGCTAAGCACCATCATTAATAGCGTCAGATTTAATAGCCCTCATTAAGCCTAGCTGTGTTTTACTGGCGGCGGGCTTAAGTATGAATGTGTGCCGTATGTGTGCCGCGTAATCGCAACGTATGGTTCTGCCCGTTCCGGCGCCCATGAGCAAGCGAGAGACATGGCGTAAAATTGCTGTGGTTGGGGGTCATGTCCCCTCCACTTTTTTTGAAAGTCTGATTTTGTAAACCACCTTTTAAGTGTTAATACTGATATACAAGATAATAGGATATACAAGCTATTGGATGTCATAACAGTTGAATGGGGTGCACTTCACAAGCCGTGACTGAAAAAAAGCAGTTGAGCCGAACTGGTACGAGACAACAAGCTTCTTTATCGTGTCGCTCACAACATGAAAAGGCAGGTCTAGCTCAGTTGTTTTCACACTTGCAAACTCTCAGGCTTTCTCATAGTTTGTGACTGACTACACACTATGTTTGAAAGTTTGAAATGCTTGATTCATACCGTTGTGTTGTGTCAAGGCTTGAGATGTTCTTACTTTTGAATAAAGGTACAGGAACATACTTGTATTTTCCATGTTAAATGAGTTAAATATCCTAGTTTCCTTCACACAACAGGCAGATATGGGACTCCAAAAAGACCCAAAGGCGTATGTTCCTCCTGAGGAGGCTGAAGGGCTTTAATGTCAGACATTTTAACAGTAGTATACCCGGTCACTCATGGAATCAGTCCTCACATTCAACATTGCATCCTGGTCAGTGGTGTAAAGTAACTAAGTACATTTACTCAAGTACTGTACTTAAGTACAATTTTGAGGTACTTTTACTTTACTGGAGTATTTCCAATTTTCAGTACTTTTACTTCTACTCCACTACATCTCAGAGGCAAATATTGCACTTTTACTCCACTACAATTATTTGAAAACTTTAGTATTTACTTTACAATTTTATACATAGGCTATTTGAAAATAGCCGATCTACAAGCTCGCGATTTTCAAACATTTTAGTACTTTTACTTTTGGTACTTTAAGTACATTTGGATACCAATACTTTTGTACTTTTACTCAAATAATTTTTGAATTCCGGACTTTTACTTGTAACAGAGTACGTCTAAATTGCAGTATTGATACTTTCACTTAAGTAAAAGATTTGAATACTTTTCCCACCACTGATCCTGGTACAACTTCATCACGGGGGAAAAGCAAGAAATCATTCACGAGAATCATCAAACGAGCATTGAGAATCACCAACACCGATGCGAGTGTGGACCAGCTAGCCAACACCAACTGGGGAATCGCTGACCTCCACACCATCCTATCTATAGCATCAGGGTCTTGAGCTCTGCAGTGTTGTTGTTGTTTTTGCACCATGCTCTCAGCACCACACAGAGCCAACTCTCTTATACCTCTACAACTATATGCGTAAAAAGAAAGAGATTTTATTATCAAGGACCCTTCTCAGCCCCTTCAACGCTCCTTTCAGTTACGCCCATTAGGCTGCTGTTTCAGGACCTCTGGACAAAAAGAAAACACACAAAAAGCTCTTTCATTCTCACTGCAATAACCATTTTAATCATCATATATACGTGTATGTATGTACGTGTATGTATGTACGTGTGTGTGTGTGTGTGTGTGTGTGTGCGTGTGCGTGTGCGTGCGTGTGCGTGCGTATGCGTGCGTGCACCCTTTTTTAAATGCAGCTCTGCACACCTAATCCTACTTATAGAATAGTTTTTTAGGTGTCTTCACAAGTGTGTTATTAGCTCTGAGGCTAAGAACATTTTCTATCATGTTATTAATGCACAATGATTTTTTTTTAATCTGGAATCTTCCATGAACATGATATTCTCATGATTGTTTGAGCTGTGTAATATTCAAGAACGGGGGGTGGAATACAGTAGGGGTTTAAGATTCAAGACTCAATAACGTATTACCATTTCAGTGAGACATTGGATTGGAATTTGTTTCATTTTGTGCTCAGGGGTAGATAAAACAATACAATACAAATACAGTATAAACACGATATAAAACTACCCCAAACAAAATAAATACAACACAAAGAAACTGGCACATTAAAAAGAAAACTGGACGAGGGAAAATACTGGTGTGAGCAGATAATGCATAATGCAATAATCTCCTAATAATCATTTCAACACATTAGTCAGTTGGGTGGTTTGCAGCAAAACACTGTACACAAAGCAGAAACAAGACTGTAGTCTGATTTCATTTTGTGTGAGTGTAAGCTTATTTGGATACTGTATGGTGCAAGTCTCCATGTGGTGTCATGCTGGTGCACTGTAAGGCAGGGGTCTTCAACAGGGGGTCTGGGACCCCTAGGGGGTCCTCAGAGTTACTACAGGGGGGCCGCCAAAACTTTGTGTGATATGATATTTTTTAACCACTTGAATCCTAGCATCCCTTTTCTGAGGAGGACTTTAGCCAAAAACAGCAGATCTACAAGCTCACAACGCCTCGTGCTGCGAGGCGTTGTGAGCTTGTAGATCGGCTGTTTTTGGCAAAGAGGTTTGGTGTAGAGGGAAAAAGAGCAGACAAAGTAAAAAATAAAAATAAAGTTCATCTGCGACACAATTTTATACAATATAGAGGGGGTCCCTGCTTCATCTTTCTCTCAGCTGTAGGCATGAAAAACGTTGAAGACCCCTGCTGTAAGGAGTTTACTGGTAAAGTAATCTCTTACCCCCCACCCCTCTCTTCCTCTCTATCTACCTCTGTCTGTCTGTCTGTCTGTCTGTCTGTCTGTCTGTCTGTCTGTCTGTCTGTCTGTCTGTCTGTCTGTCTCTCTCTCTCTCTCTCTCTCTCTCTCTCTCTCTCTCTCTCTCTCTCTCTCTCTCTCTCTCTCTCTCTCTCTCTCTCCCTCCCTCCCTGCAGGTTGTGTCTGGAGGCGAGGGACCCGTACTGCGGCTGGGACTTGAAGCAGCGCCGCTGCACCACCTTGGAGGACAGCTCCAACATGAGCCAGTGGAGCCAGAACATCACCGTCTGTCCGGTAAGAGCCATGCAGCATGGACACCCGGTTTCCTCTCCCCAACTGTGACCCCGTCGGCGACAGGAATGTCTGACGCACTAGTGTGCCTCTCCTCCTCCTCCGCTCCTGTGGGGATCCTTGAAGCCTGAGGCCCTGCAGTGTTTGCTGTTTGTCTTGTGTCAAAACTGTTGGCACGGCCGATGATTAATGACCCTGTTGTGTAAAGTAATAGAACAGCAGTAGAACAACACTGTGGCTATATCTGTGCCCCTTGGAAACCTCACATTTTTCTTGTTATGAGAAAATAACTTCCGCGCACTTCATTACTTGCGATTAAAACACTTTTTTTTCTATTAGCGATAACATTGCTTTGATGCAGGCGGGGCCTTGGTCGGGTTATCTTTCCCCTCGTTGAAAAAAATGTCCCATCTCGGAATAGAAATGTTGTGCTTTGCAATGCGTGCAAGGGGATTGGTGCGGTAATGCTCAAAGGCGTTTTTCTATAACTTGACTTTCATGGCCATCGTGCCACTCTTGCTCTGTCCGCAATCAAGCAATTATGTGTTTTTGGGGGGTTTTACAGCTCCGGAACCAGACGACCCACGGTTTCTTCGGACCGTGGGCGCCGTGGCAGCCATGCAACAACGACGACGGGGCGGACGGGGTCAGCTCCTGCCTGTGTCGCTCCAGAGCCTGCGACAGCCCCGCCCCGCGGTGCGGGGGCAGGAACTGCGAAGGCCCCACCATCGAAGTGTCCAACTGCTCCAGGTACTGTCCCGCACGATGATACAATGAATTCGGACCTACTGTATTAAGAAGTCACAGAACTTGTGATATAGGGATTGAGATTTTTTTTTAAAGGTTGGTGAGCAAGGTAATGCCGATGCCCACTAAAACTGTACATGACAAGACTATATTTTTCATGTAACTATGTTGAAATTGAATTGAATTGTATTGTATGTTCACGATGGCATGATAAGGTGGGTTTAATGTAGGTTTATCCACTGCCATATCGTTGTCATTGCCATCTACATTTAATAAGAACTTCAAAAGTCAAAGCTGGTCAGTGCTGCTCTTCTAAGCCACAGTAGTTCATCTATTACAGAATATTACCTCTGAGATAATGTTCAGCATGTTGGTCATGACATGGTTGCAAATTACCCTGAGTGGGAATCAAATGGGTTTCTAACATTATTCTTTAAACACTGCCATTGCAGCCGCGATGCCCTCATTCACTTTGACACATCCACCTTGGGGCACAATTTCTGCGTTGACAAGATGAGAGGAGGATCAAGAATGAGTGAAATTTTATTAGACATCCCAGTCCTCCTCGCAAGGAGTCTCGCTACCTGTGTCTTCGGGGGGAGATTGGCCAATCAGAGGTTTTGAGCCACAGAGCTATAGTACAAAGAGCTTAGGCACCTGGGATCGCTCTGCCAGATTTAATCCCATGCAGCGAAATGGAATTGTGACTTTGTAGGAAGCGACAATTAAATCATGAGGAGAGCCATACCCAGCTACAAAGCACTTAAGCAAATTGAAGGAATGTGTTCAAATTGAGTGTCTTGCATATGTCTGCTCTTCTGTGTCACAGAAGCACGAATTAGACAGATCCTACAGTTAATAAAGATTCAATTTATTAATAAATATGGCATTGTTGGAAAGAATAACACACTGCAAAAACCATTTCCTCGTGTTTTGCACTATTTTACGTTTGTGGCATAAATGCTTTCTTTTTAACTGCCTTTTGCTCTAGGAATGGAGGCTGGACACCGTGGTCGTCATGGGGACAGTGCAGCACCACGTGCGGTACAGGGTTCGAGCTCCGTCAGCGTTCCTGTAACAACCCCTCGCCACGGCATGGGGGCCGCGTGTGTGTGGGACCGAGTCGAGATGAGAGGTGACAGAACGGAACAAACCCAAACTTTTGTTCTACTTTGATATCGGAGCATTCTTGACACAAACACTTTTGATACTCACTTTGATTGCTGTCAGTGTTGGTGCGATCTACAAGCTATTGTGAGAGCTTATGACTAAATAACTTCAGGGTTTCCGCCTTACAGCGACGATATGATCACTAGATGAACGTGTCCATATTATATGTACAGTGTATAAGGTTTTCACTCAATGCTGGAGTAAAGTACACATATTTGAAATATACATTGTTTATATGATGTTTTCTCTGGCTGCCAAGTACAGCATCATACGCCTTGTTGTCTTATCTAGGTCAGTAACTTATGCCATTCTCCATAAACCAGGTTCTGCAATGAGGGCGTGTCCTGTCCCCAGCCTATCTTCTGGTCCCCCTGGGGTTCATGGACCAAATGCAGCACGGAGTGTGCTGGAGGCGTCCATTCCAGGGTTCGAACCTGTGAGAATGGCAACAGCTGTCCAGGCTGTGCACTGGTATGAAATGTGCACACGCACGCATGCACGCACACGCACGCGCACACACACACACACACACACACACACACACACACACACACACACACACACACACACACACACACACACACACACACACACACACACACACACACACACATACACACACACACACACACACACACACACACACACACACACACACACACACACACACACACACACACACACACACACACACACACACACACACACACACTAGCTAGCTACTCCCATGAAAGAAGTAGTTCCTGCAGTATGCTGTGAAAAGTGTACTCCACATGCCAACCTCCGAAATGACAGGCAGATGCCAAAAGCCCCACACACAACAGGTGACGGACCCTTATAGAGGCCAAAGGGGGAGGTAAACTCACCTCTCTCATAGAAAGATGATGGCATACCTTGTGCTGTTTGCATTTCTGTCTTAATAAACACCACAAGACCTAACCTACTGTAACAATATGTTACGCAGGACCTAAAGCTTTCCCTTTTCCGGTTCAAGCAAGGCCGATGGACGCATTCCTGTTTTATTCCTGCTAAAAAGCCTTACTCACTTTGGCTATTAAAAAATAGCATATATACAAGCTCATAGCGCGGCACCGAGTGCCGCGCTATGAGCTTGTAGATCTGCTATTTTTGAAAAATTGTGAAAATGTGTGCAAATCTTTGAATATATATTCTTTTAAAGCGGACATTTTTAACTCAAATCTTTGCTTCAGGGGGGTCCCTGGAACAAAATATTTTGTGATGGGGGTCCTCGGCCAAATACATATCATTTCGAGGGTCCTTGCCCTGAAAAAGTTCTAGCACCACTGATTCCTGATTCTCTAGTTATAAAAAAGAGCTATTGGTGTCATGGCAACACAAATGAGAATTAAATCTAACTGTAATGTAAAAAAAAACCTATATTTTCATTATTTGGGGTTGTCAATTGACGTGTGTGTAGACTGAATTGCAGTCTGCTATGTCAGAAACTGTTTTAATCTGATAGGCTTACATTTGTCAGGGTAGATAATCAAGCCATGCCCCGGACCCCACAACAGAGCTTTGGTCACCCCTCATGAGTTTCCAGGTCTGGAGAGGAGAGCTAGTCAACATCCTGTCATCCTCTCTTAAAAGCAGTCGCAAAATTAAAGGTGATCACATTGATGATTAAGTCAGGGTTCTTAATGGGTACTGCAATCAGTACCCCTTATCATGGTATTTGGAGGTCTATGACATCACATATGCACGCACGCACGCGCACGCACGCACGCGCACACGCACACACATGCGCATGCGCATGCAGGCACGCACAAACACAGATATTTCTTGCAATTATAAATGGATGACAACATTTTTCATTCGTGTCTTCTAAGACCACAGAGAATCTCAGCAAAGTGAGACTATGTCACTGTAGTTTTAGAACATTTCAGCGTGTTGGAGCTGAACACAGAAGGCTATGTTCAGTTTGGGAGCCCAAATCCCATATTTGGCCTATCCAGGTTGGAATTAGATTGGTTTCATCAAGTCTGAACAGTACAAAAAAAACACAGAAAATAATAATACATGGAAACAGATTTTTGCAATGATATTCCTAGGTTGTTTGAAATTCGATTAAACTCGGATTGATGTGTTTCAGTCTGGACACTCGGTCACTGAAGCCTGTCACTGAATGACTGTGTCATTTGCTGAAAATAGCCGATCTACAAGCTCACAATGCATTGCATTCGTGACGCATTGTCAACTTGATCTGCTATTTTCAACGAGCGACACGTCATATATGACAGAGCATAAATGAAGCCTTACTCACGCTTACAGCGTTTCGTTACGTTGTTATCACAGCAGCCAATGCAGATAGGTCAACGATGTCTGAATACACAAATCCGACCACTTGCAAAGAACAGTTTAGACAGTCAGTCCTAAAGATTGTATTTGAGAAACAAATCTGATTTGCCTCTAGTCTCAACAAAGCCTAAGAAACAACGGAAAGGTCCCTGTATAGAAGTTAGAGCAGGTGTTGACAGGGGAGATAAGAAGAGTCTCATCTCTCAGTTTATCTCCAATCTATCTTCTGACACCAAATGGCTCATAGTTTGTTTTTTCATCCCATCTAATTTCCATCTGCTAAATTCCAGATAATATCAGATTTATTAACATTTTTTGTGTGCAAAACAAAAATGGTTTCGTGGATTTGTGATTGTTTAACCACATGAATCCTAGTGCCCCCATTCTAGCCATGTCATAATAGGCAAACACTCGAAAATAGGCACATTTTTGGTTTAAATGGCAGATCTACAAGCTCACTACGTGTTGTGAGCTTGTAAATCTGATTTGGTGTAGAGGGGAAAAAGGGAGGGGACCAAGTATAAATCCCTGGTATTAAGGAACTCTGCATGGTCAAAATAGGATTTAAGTGGTTAAGCTATGGAAGCTATTGCCCCTTCCGTACCTGCTGTGGTTTCTGTTGTTGATTCATGAATGTTTATCCAGAGTTTAGGGAGCAGCAACAGTTCAAAACTCAGAGAACCACAGGCAAACAGATTAATGTAGGAAACCAACAGAGTCCACTCAAACACCAGGCAGAGCGATGGACAGGCAGTTGATGTGGGATTTAGTGGAGCCAAGGCATACAATAGCAAGGTTCTGTAGAGTGATTATATTAAGCTTGGTTTATATTGTTTGCTTGGACGCTACCAGACTAGCATCCTGAGATTGTTGTGTGAACTCAGGAGAAGAACAATGACTAATTCATGGCTTTTCATGATGCGTTAGTGTATAGAACGAGACGGATAAGTATACCGCTGCTGCTGCGGTGTCTTACAATTAATGATAGAAGATGAATAATAAATGTGTTAGTATCATAGCAGGAACCAGCACAGATCCCCAGCCTAACTGAATATGAAAACAGGCGAGACAACAAGGAAGAGCCATTATGATTTTATGACATCGACGTATTTCATGAATAACAGAAAGATATTAACAGTGGTGGAAAAAGTACTCGCATCTTTTACTTAAGTAAAAGTATCAAATACTCTGTTACAAGTAAAAGTCCGGAAATCTAAATTTTATTGAGTAAAAGTACAAAAGCATTGGCATCAAAATGTACTTAAAGTACCAAAAGTAAAAGTACTCATTGTGCAGAATGTCCCATTTCACAAGTTCATAATGTATACAAATATTTTGAAAATAGCTGATCTACAAGCTCACAATGCGTCGCATCGCGACGCATTGTGATCGGCTATTTTCAAATGGCCGAAATATTTATAGGACTGAAGTGGTTAATGTATTTTTTGTGATAATAATCTAAATCTGCAAAGTAAGCTGTCAAATAAGTAGAGTAAAAGTACAAGATTTGCCTATGAGAAGTAGTGGAGTAGAAGTAAAAGTATTGAAAATGGGAAATACTCCAGTAAAGTAAAAATTCCTCATAAGTCAGTACTTGCACTTAGTTACACTACTGGATATTGAGCAACTCTCTATATCGCTCCACTATTGCAGGAATACAAAGCCTGCAACCTGGAGCCCTGTCCGGAGGTGAAGCGGAACACCCCGTGGACCCCGTGGATGCCCGTCAACGTCACGCAGGGCGGCGCGCGCCAGGAGCAGCGGGTGCGCTACATGTGCCGCGCCCACCTGGCCGACCCGCACGAGCTGCAGATCGGGCGGAGGAAGGTGGAGACGCGCTTCTGCCCCAACGACGGCACGGCCGCCTGCGAGACTGACAGTAAGAGACGCGTGATGGTGGACATATACCAAGGGGCCAGCTTCTGAGTTGTAAATTGAGTCTATATAGGAAATGACAGTTTCATATGAATGGCCTGTAGTCTCGCTGTTTTACCCCTGCTGGTGTCGGAAAGAATTTCTCTCCATTCAAGTGGTTGGGTTTTTGCTGAACTTTAGACTTTTATTACCTTAATAAACATTGTCATACATACTATATGCTTCCAGTCGCTAGTTTAACTCATTAACTGCCATGGACAAATTAATTCGTCAAAATCTGCTATAGCCCAGCCAGTTAAAAATAAAGTTTTTTTTAATAGATTGTTTTCGCACAGAACCAGAGATAACGTGATCTGAAGATGTGCTGCTCCATTCACTCCCCGGTTAACTTATTGCTTAAAAATGCTCTATCTCGGCTCCTGTGTACTTTCTTTTTACACTATATATTTTTGGCAAAACATGCTATTTTCAACTATGGAACGGATTACCGCTATTGGATAAAAAAAACTAATGTTTTGCCCCATTCTACAAGACCCCTGTGTATGTAATGAGGGGATCACTGTGCGGATAGCATTCACAGAAAATATTCCATGATTTTTCAAAGGTTGATCAAATCGCTCGTTTTTGCTGGCAGTGGCGCAACACTATTACACTATTACTCTGGCAGTTAAAGAGTTAAAGTCTTCTTTCCATCACCATGATGTGCGTTTTGGTAAATTATGGTCCCGTTTATCTTAAAATTGATGATAAAGTAGGGTATGCTGTAGGAGAAGCTACCTTGTGATGATTTGATTGACAAGCTACACAACCAATCGCATTCATTCCCCACCCCCGCTCTGGTCCCAACCAATAGCATTCATTTCCGGTTGCATAGGATATGACACGATATGACGTGATTTAGAAAGATGGCGGATTTGAAATGGCTGAAAAATAGGCTTCATTTATGGTCTGTAGAGTCTATGGGCGTAACTTTGTCCATTCTTTTTTACGGTCTATGGGACATACAGAGGGTCTTCTGTGGATTTGCCACTAGCAAAGTACCCCTGCCTGTAGCCCAGAAGCCTAATATCTCACATCCTAGGGGGAGATTCCCCTTTGGATGAGCGGAAGATGTGTGCTTTGAATCAAGTTGCGTACTCATGAGTAACCAAGACGCCACTATTCATGGGTTTGAATCTGGCTCATGACTCTCTGTCATATCTTGGCTCTTGGTTCTTTCTTGTCTCTCTCTGATTAACTTTCATATTAAACAGAAATGCCTTTTTTGTGGCTCTATAGTAGGCAGTGCAGTCTGGAAGAGGGCGTTAGTCTGTGTGTCTGCCATATGTCCTGTGCACACTGCCAGTAGGCCACAGAAGTCATTTTATAACGCAAGTCAATGGGGCTCTGATTGGGCTGAAACATTGCCCAAATGATGAGTCATACTTCATAATGTCATAGACGACTGACATCATCATAGATGACTAGATGTCACAGGCTGGCCACATGAAGTCCAAGGTCCACATTGGAGCCACACCATTCCCATGTGGATAGAGATCCACACGATTGGATTTAGAAATAATAATCAACCATGTGTTGGTTTTCAATGAGAGAATATTCAGAATGAAGGAAGGAATGTGATAAATATAAATAAGCGACTGGACCAAAAGGCGCAGGCACATACACACACGCATACGTCACACGCACATGCCTGCGCATACGCTTGCACGCAGATGAGCTTATGCTCGTCTGCGTATCCCCCCCCCCCCCCACACACACACACACACACACACACAGACAGTGTACAGGACCGTAACATTCTGTCTGTTAGATCACGGTCACAGTCCAGTGGTGTGTGTGTGCGTGTGCGTGTGCGTGTGCGTGTGCGTGTGCGTGTGCGTGTGTGTGTGTGTGTGTGTGTGTGTGGGGGTGTGTGTGTGTGAGTGCGTGAGTGCGTCAGAGAGGGGAGAGAGAAGGGCAAGACTATTCAGGGTTGCAGCCCTTTGCTCTCCTCTGCTACCTTTTCCTCTGCCCTCTGCCCCTCAATGGATTACCTGTCTGCCCGTGTCAATCCCCTGGAGGCTCCTCCAGCGTGCTGCCACCCTGATGGAACAGCACCGCCAAGGAAGAGCCACACATTGAGATGAACCCATTAAGACCTGAGGCCGATTCTACAAAATCTCTTCTAAATTCTAACAGTCTTTTGAAGAAAAAAAAAACGTATGTTGCTATAATATCAATGGTGCTCAAACTTTTTCATGTCAAGGACCACTCAAAAGGATATGTATTTGGCCGCGGACCCCCCCATCTCAAAATATTTTGTTCCGGGACCCCCCCCAGAAGCAAAGATTTGAGTTACAAATGTTCCCTTTAAAAAATATATAAATTCAAAGATTTGCATTTTTTTTCCTACGCTTGTAGTCATGTGCATGACGTCTCCATTTCTGTGCGAGGGAGTGTGGTAGTTTCATGATGACCAACTCTAAGGTGTTTGGATAATCTAGGACTCGCTGAGCTGTCTCACAGCTCTGACAAACGACCAGGAACAACGTACTGTATAGGCACTTAAGGCTTGATGATCGTCTCCTAACCCTTTCATATACACAGCCTTAGAGATAGCAGTTGTGGATCCAAATTGTTCTGTTAGTAATTGTATGACCTTCTTATACCCTCTGGAGAGGGAATCCATGTTTTGACAGGCTCTAGCTATGCAACTTGCCTTGCCAGTTGTATACTGTTCCAGGTAAGCTAACTTTTCCTCAGCTTGGTTAGTTTTGTCGGCGATATTCCTTACGAAATCGCTCAACCAGTCTGTGAACTTTAATGCGTTTCTCTTAAATGTCATAGATCTACTGTAGGAGGAAAGGTAGTTTGTTGGTGGTTATCCATCAGTTTTTCTAGCACATCATGTGCATTACCTCTTGGGTGCGATGCTTGGCATAAAGGGCCACGAGGTACATCTTGGTATATATCAGTTTCGTCATCCGATTCCTCTGAACCAGATCCAGGCCTTGGGGTAGAAGTCGCATACTCCCGGCTCCTCCATTGTGGAGCAGAGCAGACAAGACTATCTTCTACTGCATCTGTTGATGCATTAACAATAACCTCAGCCACCTCTTGGGCAGGTTGGGTAGGGTTTGGCGTTGGCTTAAGGCTCCGAAGTATGTTTTCCATACGTTCCATACCTTGACAAAACCCTTGCCTGAAATCGTCCAGATCTCTCTGGGTGCATTTCATCTCACTCCTGATCCTGTAGTCTTGGTGACGAGCGGAGTAGGAAATCATCCGCTTCGTCCTCCACGTTTGGAGGTAATGTGCTGTCTCGATGGCATATCCTTTCCCTGGCAGCGATACCAATCTCTCAGGTCAAGCGCTGGTTGGTCACTTTATATCCTGGCTTGCGAAGGACAAAAACGTTGGGGAGGAACAGTGATTTTGTTAGAGTTAGGGGTAGCAGTAACGGTTCAGAGGTGTCCGGATAGAGACATGTAAATCAGCTCGTTCCGTTGTTGCCAGGTCCCAGATATAAAGATATCTCCTATTAACTGAAATTAATTGAAATGTTGGTGCCACTATATATGACTATGAATTGAATACCAAGGACCTCAATGGAAACAAGACCGCAAGGACTTTTTTGAACGGACCTTTTCGACAAAGTATTTTAAATGTAACTGTGCTGAGTCACGTGATGTGTTCGAACAAGATGGCTGCGTAAGGAGATCGTCTCTCGCGCCTAAGTCACTATCCGCTATATTCTATAGTAGGGAACTCGAATTCGTTTGGACTTATTTGGAAAAAAGGTGCAGTAGGGTACAGCAATGTCGAAAAATACCAGAAATTCTACTTATGTGTCGAAACCAAGCACTACCAGCACACGTGGTGGCGGCGCGTCGGCTAGCGACACTGCTAATGCTAACACCGGCAACGCTCAGAGTAATCCGGCGTCGAGTAATCCGGCATCGCCGGCCCCGTCTCATTCATCCAGTGATCACGGGGAACTCGGCCCCAGCTCTCTATCTGGTGAGGTGGCTAGGGAATTCGCCAAACTCACTGCTTTAATCCTGGCCAAATCAGAGGCTCATGACAAAAAGCTGGAGGAGATAGGAGTAACGACGCGGGCTACAGACAACAAGCTAGCAGTCATGGCTAACCGCATAACCCAGGTTGAGGCCCGTGTGGAATTTCTGGACGTGGCGGTGGGTGAGATGCGTGCGGTTCCGATCGCTGCTGCAGCGGAGGTCGAGGCTATGCGGCTAAGAATCGACGAGATTGACAATTACGGGAGGAGAGAAAATTTACGCTTTGTGGGCTTCCCGGAGGCGTGTGAAGGAAATGATACCATTGCGTTCCTGTGTGAGGTTCTACCGGCGGTTCTGAAGGTAGAATTCCCGATCGGCTTGGAGTTCCAGAGGGCCCATCGTCTAGGTGCCGTGCGTGGAGGGGCTGGTGCCAACCAATCCGCGGCGGGGAGAACCATCATCGCCAGGTTCCTGAGGTTTCAGGATCGGAACCGAGTCGCCGACGCAGCACGCAAGATGGGGAACGTCATGTGGGATGGTCACCGCATAATGGTCTTTCCTGACTACTCGAAGATGATCAGCGAACGGCGTGGGCAGTTTAAAGAATGTAAGCGGGTTCTGCACGAGAAGAACATTCGCTTTACTCTGAATTACCCCGCGGTTCTGGTTGTTCGCTCGGCGCAGGGCCAGCGCCGGTTCGAAGACGCCTCAGACGCCCTGGCCTACATACATTCTCTCGGGTAACGTTGTACCTTCATGTCATCTGATAAGTTTAGCCGTGTGTATTCTACATTTGGACTCTTAAACCTGGACTGAGTCTGTTTCGTTTCAGTTTTTGCCTCAATGTACTCAAAGTAACTAGGTTATGGGTTATTTGAGGAGTTTGTATTTTATTTAATTTTTTGCCGTGCTCTTCTTAAAGGGGAAATCCACCCATTTTCAATATTTAACTATGTCATTAATATAGCATAAAGGAGTTGTGTGGAAATAAGAAAAAAATTAAAAAAAAATTAACATTGCAAAAAAATTTAACATTGCAAAAAAATTAACATTGCAAATTACACTGTGATGACTCATCATGGTGTAATTTGCAATGTAAATTTTTTTGCAATGTTAAATTTTTTTGCAATGTTATTTTTTTAAAAAAAAAAATCTTATTTCCACACAACTCCTTTATGCTATATTAATGACATAGTTAAATATTGAAAATGGGTGGATTTCCCCTTTAAGCCTGGATTGAGTCGGTTCTGTTTTAGTTTTGCACCACAGTGCCCAAAATAACTAGGTTACGGTTTATTTAAATGACTATTTTTGTAATATTTATTTAACTTTTACTTTCAAACCAGGACTGGGTCTGATTGTCGTGTTTCAGTTTTTTGCTTTATTGCACTCAAAGTAACTAGGTTATGGTTTATATGAGGCTTCTGTATTTTACTTATTTATTTATTTTTCGTGTCTTGCTCCTAAACTTGGATCGAATCTGTTCTGATTTAGTATTGCTCCATTGTGCCCGAAGTAACTAGGTTACGGTTTATTTAAATAACTATTTCATTTATTTTATTATTTAGTCAATTGTACTTTTTCATGGTGAAACCAGAAAGTGGTTGTAACGAAGCCCGTTTTGTTTTCATTTTAAAAAAAATGTGATAACGTGAGGGATTTGTATTTTGTACCGATGTATAAAAGAAAGAGGGTTAATTAGTATGGAGGAGCACTGTTCACAGAGCAATTTTTTACTTTATTGATGTTCAGGACGTAGGACTCTCATTTGTAACCCTCATTGTGGAGTGAGACTCAAAGGCGCTAACCGTGCTTTTTTGTTTTGTTTTAGCCTCTCTCCTTTTTTCTTCTCTCCCCTTCCTCTGTCGTGCTGCTCCCTGGAGTAAGCTGTGACGTCATGCGCTGTTTTGTGTGGTGTGTGTGTGTGTGTGTGTGTGTGTGTGTGTGTGTGTGTGTGTGTGTGTGTGTGTGTGTCTGCCTGTGTGTCTGCGTGTGTGTGTGTGTGTGGGGGGGGTGTGTGAGTATGGGGGAGGAATACTTCTTGACATTTCTGCTTAACTGAGAACGCGAGTGGGGTGGGGGGTGGGGGGTGGGGGGGGGTTCATGTGTGATAAATGTGTGGACGTGTGAGTGGAGTTTGGTTAGTGTGTTTGTTAAGAAGGGAGATAAATACACACTGGAGTCTCTGGGTTTGTGTGTGAATGGGCATGTATGCACAGGCTTATTAGAAACGGTCAGACAATTGATGTTTTAATTCCAAAAGGTTTTTACTGTCTTGTGGATGTTGTTTTTCTTTTCTTTTCCATATCTTTTTTATTCTTAAAAAATCTTTTTTGTATGTTTGCTTGAATGGAATGCTCAGTGTTAAAGGCCAAAGGTTTTCGTTTCTAATTGTTTTTCTAAAAAAATCCTGTACTTAATGTCTTACACATCAACAACAAATCTTTATATTTATATTGTGGAAGAATGCATATCTTAACATCATATTGTGTAGTTAGAGGAGGGGGGGGGGATATGTGGGGACTAAGGGGGCTCGAGGGCATTGCAATTGTTTTATTTCTATTTTTATTTTTCATACGAAATCCCATGTCACTGCATTTTTTCTATTTTTGGTATTACTCAAGGATGGGCTTGAATAACTTAGAACCAGGTTTTCGATGTTTTTATTGGTAATGTTAATACCACTCTGTTTTGTCAATACCATGGCCGCTGTGCCTGCTGCACTGTTTTATAGAAGTTCCTTGCTATATTGTTTACTTATACTACGGGGATGGGGATATTTTGTCCCCACTCCGGCATACTGGTTTTGGAGTAGCGGATGGGGGGTGGGTGTGGGTGGGATAGGGTTTCTGCAGCCGTTAGTTAGAGGATCACGGACCAAGCTAAGGGTAGGGGAAGCGTCTGCTTTTTCAGGCGTATTTTTGTTCTTCGTGGTTTTTACGTTTTTTGTTGTGAGGAGTATATGTTTCACAGTGATGCTCATATGTGTTTGTTTTGTGTGCACAGAGTAGGGAAGCTGCAGTTTGGCCTTGGTGTTATCCAACAGACATCATGTCAGGCACTAACGCAGGGTTGAGGCTTATGAGCTGGAACGTCAGAGGTCTTAATGATGTGATCAAGAGGAAGAAGGTCTTAGCCTTCATCAAAGCTAAGAAATGTGACATAGTGTTTATGCAGGAGACCCACTTGGTAGAACAGGAAACTAAGAAGCTTTGTAGAGACTGGGTGGGGTTTGTTGGAGCCGCATGTGGCAACAGTAAGAGCAGAGGTGTGGTGACTTTGATTAGTAAGCACTTGCAATTTAAATGCCTTAAAGAAAGCACAGATGAGGATGGGAGAATTCTGGTTATGCTTTGTCAGATTCAGGGCAATAGTGTTATTCTGGCTAATGTGTACGCACCAAACGTTGATGACCCCTCGTTTTTTGGCGTCCTTGAGAGGATGCTGAGTGCGATGGGGGATCATCCGATTATCTTGGGTTCTGATCTAAACGAGGTCATGGACAAAGTCACGGACCGTAGTTCTACACTGGTTAGGTCATCCAGGGCACAGGGCGCATTAGTAGACATGACAAAGGACCTGGGTCTGGTAGATATTTGGCGCATACAGAACCCTACAACTAGAGACTACACCTTCTTTAGCCCTCCCCATGGCTCCTTTAGCAGAATCGATTATTTTTTGGTCTCACAGTCATTGGTGTCCTCTGTCTTGTCAGCTGAAATCGGCAATAGAATCATTTCAGATCATAGCCCAATTTATTTGAATGTGACGTCATTTCGTAGGCCAGAAAGAACATCTAGGTGGAGACTCAACTCTAGCTTACTGTTGGATGAGACCTTCAAGGAATCACTGAGAGCTCAAATCAATTTGTATATCGACACTAATGTGCCAACAGCGCCATCGGCAGGAATAGCGTGGGAAGCTTTGAAAAGTTTTTTGAGAGGTTATATAATTCAACATGCATCGTTTAAGAAAAAACAAAATGTAGCTAAACTACAGGAGTTAGAAAAGAAAATTGGCATTGCAGAAGAGAAACTCAAAAGTAGTGTGTCCTCAGAAAATTTGACAACCCTAACCAAGCTAAAATACGACTATAATTTAATTATGACCCAGAGGGCAGAATTCTCCCTATTTAGGGCGAGACAGAAATATTTTGAAGAAGGGGACAAGGCCGGGAGATTACTCGCTAGATACATAAAACAGAGGGAGGCAATGAGCGCAATCCCCGTCATTAGGGGAGGGGATGGTCGTCTTGTAGCTGATCCAAGGGAGATTAATTCAGAGTTTCGGGAGTTTTATAACCACCTATATACCTCCGAGACGGAAGTTGGCGGAGAGGAGATAACCACTTTTCTTTCCACCCTTGACTTACCGAGGCTTTCTGAGGATCAGGTTAAAGGTCTTGACCTGCCCATTACTGAGGGAGAGATAATGGAAGTTATTAGGATGCTACCCACTAGCAAGGCCCCGGGCTTGGACGGCTTTACCTCAGAATTTTACAAGGCATACACAGAGGAACTAGCACCGCTACTATTAAGAACATATAACGAGGCTTTTGAAAAAGGACATCTCCCTCCCTCTTTAACCGAAGCGGTTATTACACTCATCCCAAAAGAAGGGCGGGACCCCTTAGACTGTAAGAACTATAGGCCAATTAGCTTAACCTCATGTGACAGTAAAATTTTGTCAAAGATACTAGCTAACCGTCTGGACAAGGTCATTACATCATTGATTCATCCGGATCAGGTGGGCTTTATACGATCCCGCTCCTCGTCAGATAATGTAAGGCGTTTGGTTGATATTATGTGGGCCACTCAGGAAGACTCCGCCCCTTTGGCGGCCATTTCTTTAGACGCAGAAAAGGCATTCGACAGGGTTGAATGGCAGTACTTGCTCTCTGCCCTGGGAAGTTTCGGCTTCAGTAAGAACTTTATTAAGTGGATCGGACTTATTTATACTCATCCTACTGCATCAGTAATGACCAATGGTCTCATATCCGCGCCGTTTCGGTTGGGAAGGGGGACAAGGCAGGGAGATCCGGCCTCGCCCTTACTCTTCGCCGTCGCCCTGGAGCCCTTGGCGGCCGCAATTCGCAAAGATCGGGCATTCCCAGGCATCACATTAGGTGATAAGTGTCATAAATTGATGTTGTATGCCGATGACATACTTTTGTTTGTCTCCGACCCGGAGCGCTCCCTCCCCGCTTTGCTTAATATTATTGACACTTTCTCTTCCATATCAGGGTACAAGGTGAACTGGTCAAAATCGGAGGCCCTACCACTCACGTCTTACTGTCCTAAAACACTATTTCAGACCGGCTCCTTTGAATGGCCCAAAAAGGGACTAAAGTATCTAGGCATAACCTTCCCTCCTAAATTGGTCGATCTAGTGAAGACGAACTTTGACCCAATTCTGGATAAACTACGAACCGATGTAGAGAGATGGTCTCCATTGTTTCTATCAATGTGGGGAAAGGCGAACATTATTAAAATGAACTGTGTTCCAAGACTCAATTATCTACTCCAGGCCCTTCCGGTTAAAATCCCACTACAATATTTCAAACAATTTGATCAAATTTGTAGTAAATTCCTGTGGAACAACAAACGCCCCAGAATGAAACTGAAAAAACTCCAGAGGCCAGTGGATAAAGGTGGCTTGGGTGTACCTAATCTCCTACTTTACCACTATGCATTTACCATGAGACATATGGTACAGTGGTCTCTCCCGCCGGAAAGGGCTCCGCCATGGTTTAGTTTGGAGAGCGCACTATGTGCACCTGTCAGACCTATCGACTGTCTTTCAACCAAACTAGACTCAATTAGTCGTTCCCATCCAATTGTGTCTCATATTCATTGGGTTTGGAAGACGATATCCCGCATGTTTAAATTCAATCCGTTTCTCCACTCGGCGGCTGGAATATGGCATAATCCTAAACTCTGTATAGGGAAAGAGCCTTTTCATTGGGAAGCATGGTCTCAACGGGGAATTACAATATTAGGAGATTTATACCAGGAAAACACTCTAAAATCCTTCGAAGAACTCAAGACAGAATTTGACCTGCCCAATGGCCACTTTTGGCAATATTTGCAACTACGGCATCTTCTGGTTAAGACCTTTGGATCTCTCACTGTAGGCCCCCCCAAGATTGAAAAGGTGGAGATGATCCTTAGAATCTTCGGACAGGGGCATGAGGCTTCCACATACTATGCCATGCTCCTGGAGGTCTCTGACTCTAACATGATGGTGTCTAAAACACCTTGGGAAAGGGACCTTGGTGTTTCAATTTCAGACGAGGAATGGGCTAAAATCCTTAGGAACGGCAAGAAAATGTCTAGAGAGCTGCGTACGAGATTGATTCAATTTAAAATTATAAATAGGATTTATTGGACCCCGTCAAGACTATTTAGAGTGGGCCTTATCGAGAGCCCGGAGTGTTGGAGGTGTCAGGATAGAGATGGTACTTTAATGCATATTCTGTGGAGTTGTCCAAAAATCCAGGTCTATTGGGCTGCTATACATGTGAAGCTAGAGAGGATGACAGGGTTAGTTATCCCCTTCTCACCCAGGCTCTTTATCCTGGGCGACCCGTCCACTTTAAGAACTGTTTCGCCCGCCTTGGCTGAGTGGATTCAAACGGCCCTTATGCTAGGCAGGAGACTGGTGGTAAGGGCCTGGAAGGACCCATCCGCACCGGCTCCTTCTCTGTGGTTTACTTCCTTGGGTCAACTGGCCGCATATGAAAGATTGTCTTATAGATTGCTCAACAGGATGGATAAATATGATTTAAAATGGGGACATTATCATCTACACTCTATGGGTCTAGGATGACGTTTCCGGCTCAGTGAGCTTCAATAACCAGAAAGTAACTTGGGTTAGATTTGTCGGGGGTAGGACTGGGGTGGACTGCGGGTGGTATGCTTTAGTGCGCTGTATTTTTGATTTCTCTTTTCTTTAAAGTTTTTATGTTTTTATGTCTTTATGGTTTCAAGGTGTGTTTATTTGTATTTTGTGTATGGTATGTCTTGTCTCGTTTAATTACCAGCAGTGTCGATATTTGAATATGATTGTTATTGTGTTTATTGTATGTCTTGTCTAAATATCCTTGCATCAAAGTTGAAAAAAAAATCCTGTATGTTTGTCAAAAAAGATGAAAAATAAAGTACAAATCGTAAAAAAAATAAATGTAACTGTGCTGTTTCACATTTTTTGCCCAATAAAATATTCAATCAATCAATCAATCAATACAGACTCTGTAAAAGGTAGTTAGAACAGATTCTTGAGTAAACTCCGACTCTTATAGCCTAATGTTACCTTTACCACTGTTACAATGACCTGTTCACATTTGGTGGCATCATTGGCATGGCCCATATACAGTAGAGTATTCCTTTCTAGGGAAAGTCCCATATACGGATATACAGTATGTATGGGTCTCTTCACCGCAGAACAATGGGATTTCCTGGGGCATTTTTGGACATTCTTGGAAATAATGGCATGCCCAAAATAGGGATACCAGGTGGTTAAGAGAAACAACAAAGAGACGACTTGAGGTTGGAAAGAGAGAGGGAGGGAACTGTCAAGACAGAGAGAATTGTTTCAGTTCTGTATGCCGGTTGAACCCATGTCAACAGGCATGAAAATGTGTTAATGAATCTGTTTGAATATGTATATAAAATTTTATTGCATCAACACATTTCTCGTATTCTTTCCTTTAAAAAAAATATTGATAGAAACCCTGTATTATAGCTGGTTAACCCTTTCTTTTCCCCATACTGCAGCTCTGGTTGAGGACCTACTGAAGACTCCAGTGGTGAGAGTTGCAGGGGCTGGCTGGTCTCAGTGGGAGACCTGGTCTAGCTGTTCTCAGACCTGTGCCAAGGGATACCGGACGCGCCGGCGCACCTGCTCCACAGCGGAGGGCAAGAGCTCCCCTGTGTCCTGCCGCGGCTCCCCCATAGAGTACCAAGACTGCAACATACAGGCCTGCCCTGGTGAGAGCAAAAATACAGTACATGTCTGCTTGCAGTACTGCAAACTGTGTGTGTGTGTGTGTGTGTGTGTGGGTGTGGGTGTGGGTGTGTGTGTGTGTGTGTGTGTGCGCGCGCGCGCGTGTGTCTGTGTGTCACCGCTTTTGGTGTGACACGCGGCTGACGTTATTACTGGTCTTGTTTACATTCATTTGTTGCACGTGTGCGACATAGAGATTGAAAGAAGACAGAGGTTGCCCTTTAGTACGGTCGTGGAAGTATTCACACTATTTTTGGATTTATTGGTGAAAGGTCATGTCACGTCAATGCAAATTAGCCTTGGTGAAGCCCAGCACAGCTCCACAACGCGCAAAAATAATCTAACAAGTTACTTTTCTCAGAAGGTAATCCTGTAACGTATTACGTAACAGAATACTTTTTGATGGCAGTAATCCTGTAACGTAACAAGTTACTTTTAAAAGTAATGTTACCCAACACTGGGTATATGTATATAAAATACATATACTTTATATACAGTACATGTATATAATACATGCCTAAAGTGTACACATGCTCCTTTTTAACCACACACACAAAAAAAACTTGCACAACAGTTCAATTAAGCTTTTTTTTCAAACTCCATATACACAGTAAGTGTGTAAAGAACACTTAAACATAATTGAGTTTCCTTTCTTTTTTTTACGAACACACACACACACACAGTGTCACATACAGGGCGATTCAGCACCTGCGAGGCTGCCGTGTGCAGTACTACCGAGTGCATCATTATCTCCATTAGCTAATGGCTAACAGCAGCAGCAGCAGCAGCAGTGCGTTCTTCGCTCGCTGACGTTAGGTTGCTTCAATCTGCTCATCAGAACATAATAAGCAGACCTGTGCCTGCTGCGCTAATGCACTGACAGCCCACGCTCATTAGACTGGACTCAGGACAGGTACTGTATGTACACACACACACACACACACGTGTACACGTCTACGTGAGAGACACACTTACATGGGCTAATAATGTAAACACAATACGGTACCCTGCTCTGTACACGTGAAAAAAATATATCACACAAGCATATTTGCATACACGTACTGTATCTCTACACACACACACACACACACACACACACGCACACACGCACACTCGCGCACGTTCCCGCAGAGCATTCAGTCTTTATAAATAGGCCAGTATCTGTGCTAAAGGCTAACTTTGAATATTTATGAACGACACCTCATGAATAAATGATTTATCATTGGCTGCTAATCAAATCCCCCCGGTAGCGTTATATTCAAATGATCTACCATTGGTTATAGTGGGGTCAGTTGAAAGTCTCTGTTAGCCTGACACGCCGGAGCCAGGAACAACACTGTTGACCACTGTTTCACGGGCCCAATTTTATGTGTCGCAACTCGCAAGTAAATATCCCTGTACCCCGCCTCAAGAAAAACACATTTCCATGAATTTAAAACAAATTGAAACATTTTTCAAAAGATAAATGTTTCAAAGATATTACACTGCTGTAGGCTGCAGGTATCTGCAGTTTAGTCATGGACGTCACATGTCCAACTATCTCCCAGTGTCTGTCAGGGAGGATGACAAGGACGATGACAAAAGAGAAAATTAGTGAGATGAGATCATACTGTAAGTGGTGATGAGATTAAAGACAGGGATGGAGGTGAGGGGGGAGATTTAAACAAATAGTGTGCATGCGTGCATGCATGTGCACATGTGTGTGTGTGTGTGTGTGTGTGTGTGTGTGTGTGTGTGTGTGTGTGTGTGTGTGTGTGTGTGTCATTCTGAATGTGCCGTGTGTGAGAGAGAGGGTGGAGATGGAGAATAAATGCAAGAGAGTGAAAGGACATGGGGACATAAAAGACAGACAGAGAGACAGACAGACAGACAGGCAGACAGACAGACAGGCAGGCAGGCAGGCAGGCAGGCAGGCAGGCAGGCAGGCAGGCAGGCAGGCAGAGGTCGTATCAACTGGACAGTACTCGCCCTTCAGAATGTGCTCCGTGTACTGTACCACCACATCTTTTACCCTTTTTCACACATATTCCTTTATCCCAGAGTCCCTCCTTTCAGCCGTCTGTGTAAACCCTCACAACAGAAGAAGAAGAAGGCATGTGCTCCCAAGCATAACAGAGACAGTTGCTTAGGGAGCTACTATGCAGTGTGTGAACTTGAATTCTCTTTTCTGATTATCTTTTACGGTCCTGCACCTGACCAATATTTTTTGGATGTGCATGTTCTATTTGTGAGTTCTGTTTGCAGAGCAGTCATCCGGTCAATCGCTCATCCAGTCATTAACCACTTAAACCCTATATACTTCGTTGACTGGTGTCCCCCTGGGCTCTATCCTTCCTTGGTCCTAAAAAAAATATCCTCTACCGTTGTGAGCTTGTAGATCAGCTAAAATTGTTGGCAAATGTTTGCCTATTATGACATGCCCACTAAAAGCGATGCTATGGTTCAAGTGGTTGAGTCATTCAAAGCCACAGTCAGAACAGTGATCACTGGGGGGGGGGGGGTGGGATTGTTACCTGGCAACCAGCTCTGCCCCACCTACGTTCTCCTCCACATTGAGATCACATGGACACCAACCAGAAAGACATTCATTCATTCATCCATCCATCCATCCATCCATCCATCCATCCATCCATCCATCAGAATCAGAATCAGTTTTATTGTCACATCACAGGTTTACAAGGTAAAGAAGTGGGTGAAATTCGTTTTTGTACATCGTTCCCATCGCAACGTTAATTTCCATAGAAAGAAGAGGGGGGGGGGGGAGAAGAAGAAGAGGGGTGGGGGGCAAGTGGGAAGGAGATCAAAACAAGAGAGCAACAGAAGGCCAGACAAGTTATCTACATATTTACAAAGTACCTGAGATAATAAAAAACTAAGGTGCCTGAGCATAGCAGCAATGTATGTATACTGTGCATGTTATACTTATACTGTGCATGATATACATATGGACGTTAAGGTGCTTAGAGAAAAAAAAAGCACAATAAAAAAGACAAAAAAGTCAGTGCGTTATACATGGGATTAAGGTGCAAAAGGTCAGTGCGTGTCCACCTAGGGTGGACTGACCCTAGTATAATCCGCAAGTAGCTCCATGAGGGACATCCATCCATCCATCCATCCAGTCAGTCAGTCAGTCAGTCAGTCAGACTTGTATTAATCCTGAGCATCATGTTTTTAATGTAAGGATTAATGTAAATCATTGGATGTTTTTTATTTCCTTTTTGTGCGTGTGTGTGTGTGTGTGTGTGCGTGTGTGTGGTAGTTACCGGCGCCTGGTCATGCTGGTCATCTTGGTCCCAGTGTTCGGTGGGCTGTGGAGGCGGTCACTACCAACGGACCCGCTCCTGCAACAACCCCACCCCCGCCAATGGAGGAGACATCTGTATAGGACTCCACACTGAGGAGGCTCTGTGCAACACACACACCTGTGATGGTGAGCCTACGCACGCACACACGCGTGCTCACACACGCGTGCTCACACACACACGCGCGCTGCGCCCGCGAATGAACATGACACCACTGCCGGTGGTATTTGCCCAGCCAATCAACCGAGCCCCCCGCCCCCGCAAGCTGCCCTTTCAGTATCATCCTCTGTTCTCTGTCTCTCCTCTCTGATGTCCCTTTTCTAATTAATTAAGCACTGAGTCATGGAAGGAGAAGAAGTGTCTTTTTATGATGTCATTTCCCTGCTGCCTCCCCTGGTCTCCTGCTGTGTGAACAGAGCCAGGGGCGTTGAGAGCAGTGTGCTGAGCTGAGCACTATATAACCCCCTTTGAACAGGTTCCAATACCGTGCTGTTGCGTGTTTTCGTGCACCTGCAGTATGTGTGTTTGTACGCACACACACAACACGCACATACACTATTAATTCTGACTCCAGAAGAGGAATGAGATGCCAGATTCAAACGGTTGTTTCCCCTTAACCTTCTTCCCTCCCGAAGCCGCCGTTCATTTCAAATTAGCTCGACTGTCACTCACAGGCGACATAATGCTCACAGTCAGCCTGTCTCTAATTACAGACAAAAGAAAGGTAAATGGCTTTCTGTTTGGCTTTTCTCTGCCTTTTTCTGTCCTGATGCTAATCAGACCCCCTCATCAGGTTAATGTTTTCCCTGTTTGACGCGGGGCCCCGCATGGATTGACTGTCTTGTGTGCTAACGACCCCGCTGCTCATTTATCCCATTAGGACCGGGAACTCAGCATTTTCGGTTTCTTTGGCTATAAAAAAAATAGCAGATATTCAAGCGGCTATGAGCTTGTAGATCTGCAAAAAAGAAATTTATTGTGGAAGATTTGTGCAAATCTTTGAATATATATATTTTTTTTTAAAGCAAACATTTGTAACACAAATCTTTGCTTTTGGGGATTCTACAAATGTCTTCTGAATCCTAACAGTTTTTTGAAAAAAACTTATGTCGCTATATCAGTGGTTCTCAAACTTTTTCATGTCAAGGACCCCCAAAATTATACGTTTTTGGCCGCGGACCCCCATCTCAAAATCTTTTGTTCCAGGGACCCCCCCAGAAGCAAAGATTTGAATTACAAATGTTCGCTTTAAAATATATATTTTCACGATTTTTCAAAAATAGCAGATCTACAAGCGCGTATGAGCTTGTAGATCTGCTATTTTTGAATGAAAAATAAATCTTAAAATGACACAGATGCGTTCCCGGTCTTAATGGGTTATTGACGGGCCACGCCGTCGGTTGCACCTATCAGGGTCCTTTTTAGCTGCTCAGCCCCTACCCAACACCCCCCACCCTGCCAGTTGCATGTGTAATTTGCCGAGCGGCCTGCGGCCCTGTCAGTCAGTCTATCTGATGCCGCTGTCACAGATGGTTTGATTAAAAGAGTCCTGCAGTAACAACAACAGAGGACGGCAGGAAGGGGACCGACGGGACAGAATGCTAAAGAGGAAGTCCCCAGAGGCCCCCCGACTCCACGGCCGAATAACGCGGGTCGACGGCGGCGGCGGTGACACAAATAAATGGAAATGAATGGGGCAATTAAAGTGTGCATTGAAACGCCGGCGGGGTTTGAGACGGGGCATGTGTGTGTTTTTTAAGATGGGTGTGTGGTGAAAGGTGAGCAGATGGTGGAGACTTGGCAGCCTGTCAGTGAGTTCCAGACTGATAGGAAAGGTAAAGGAGTTGGGCCTCGTAAAAAATAATAAAACAATAACCCCCCCAAGAAAGAAACTAATTAAAAAGAAAAATCTTCTCCTGCTTCTACTAATAAAAAAAAAAGTGCTGTCTAAAACACCTTGGATATTGGAACCGTCTTTCTTCTTTCCATTCAGCCGGCCTGTGCTCACTCAAGTCCAATTCCAAAGAGTGCAGCTGGTGCACGATTTGAACGTAGAATTAGGACTTTTTTTGGTGTGTTTTTTTCTTTACTCTTGGGAAGCAGCCTTTGTTTACCGCTCAGGCAGCCTGCTGCGGGGGGATACAACACTAAAGCTTGGCTCGGGAGACAAATATCTCCACTATGCACTAAACAAACTCTCCACGGGTTTATCCACCCGACGCTGTTTTTACCTCACAACAAGCCAGCGCTCGGTGGTGTCGTGCTTGTATACTGTGTTATAGCTGGCCAGGACTGTTTGTTGGCCACGGGGCCCCCTTCGTCTCATGTGTTTACAGCTTGGGTGGCCGAGTTGTGTGTTTCCAGGGGTTTCATACTGTCTGAGTTCTAGGTTGTGGTGTCGGGGGAGGGGGGTTCATGGGTGTCTGGCTTTGCACTGACTCGATATGTGTCTGTGTGACTTTTGTATTTCCCCTGTGTGTGTGTGTGTGTGTGTGTGTGTGTGTGTGTGTGTGTGCGTGCGCGTGCGTGTGTGCGTGTGTGTGCGTGTGTGTGCGTGTGTGTGTGTGTGTGTGTGTCATCCAGGTGGCTGGATGGCCTGGTCTCTGTGGTCGGCCTGTGATGACTCAGGACTGCAGATGCGCAGCCGGCTGTGTGGCTCCCAGGGCTCCGCCCCCTGCGCGGGGAACGCCACTCAGCGCCGGGACTGTAACGAGATACCTGGTTAGTCAGTTAGACACACGCTGGGTTCCCTCTGTCACCCTCTGTGCAAGTCTTTATCGTTCTCAGCACGTTCGCCATTGTCATGTACGCAAACGCATGGACGTATGCGTACTTGGCTGCACGCAGTGGTGGAAAGTAACAAAGTACATTTACTTAAGTACTGTACTTAAGTACGATTTTGAGGTACTTGTACTTTACTTGAGTATTTCCAATTTCCAATACTTTTACTTCTACTCCACTACATCTCAGAGGCAAATATTGTACTTTTACTCCACTACATTTATTTGAAAACTTTAGTTACTAGTTACTCTTCAGATATAAATCATGATATAATGAAACATACATTAACCACTTTAACCCTATTTTATACATAGGCTATTTGAAAATAGCCGATCTACAAGCTCACAACGCGTCGCGATGCGACGCGTTGTGAGCTTGTAGATCTGCTATTTTCAAATATTTAGTACTTTTACTTTTGGTACTTTAAGTACATTTTGATGCCAATACTTTTGTCTTTTTATATTGCAGTATTGGTACTTTTGCTTAAGTAAAGAATTTGAGTACTTTTTCCACCACTGGCTGCACGCACACACACGCACACGCACACGCACACGCACACGCACACGCACGCACGCACACTCACACGCACACACACACACACACACACACACACACACACACACACACACACACACACACACACACACACACACACACAGGCATTAAACCTCCTTTCTAATGATCAAAAACTTCCTCCTTTTTTACTTATTTAAACGAATATTGCACCCCCCCAGATGACTTGTTTTCAATCAATTACTCACCCCGTGAAGCCTTGAATTCATGGAGAATTTCTGTTTGTGTCGCATTCCTTCACAGTGATTGAACCATCCAAAAACAAAGAGAATCCTTGATGAATTGAAGAAAATAGGGGGCAGGGATTAGCAACTAAACTACAGTATATCAAAAATGTATCAAGTTTGTGTTTTCGTTGCTTCAAAACACCACATCTTCTCTCAAACTTTACTTTTTAAAACACTTCCTGTGTAAACAGCCTCAAGGCTTAAAGCTATACTAGGTAACTTTTTCAAAAAAACTAAAGTTAAATTGTATATCTTTTGTGAGTGGCAAATGTTTCACAACACCCACTCCATGAATTTCACCCCCGAAATACTTTTCTATTATATTTTCTATTGAAAGTGTGGTGGGGCGCCCTTCCCGCGAAAATGACGTCATCCGGCTGGAAAACGGAAACGGAAATGCACCGGTTTCCTGTTTGGCCAGGAACTACCGCGCTATTAACAAAAAGGAATCTCACGCTGTTTTTAAGACAATATAGGATTTGAAGATGGAAAAACAACAGCAAATGAAAACACAGCTCACGGTAACTAAAGCTCCACTGGCTAAGAGAAACGATCCGCAGATAGTATAAAACAATTAAAAGAACGCTTTTTGAAATGCTTCCGCCTTCCGGTGAAAACAAATGGAATTCTGGGTAATGCAGGACTCCGCTAAATACCTGCAATGACGGTAGTGACCAGCAGAGGTTGCTAAAAATCGTTATTTTTGGACCTACCTTGTACTGCTTTAAAGGTTTCATGACATTCAGTTTTACCACACATTAAAAGTCTTTGTCATGGTCCTTCAAACGTGTATAAAAAGTTTTAACAAAAAATTCCACTCCAGTGATCCATGGCAGGTGTTTTTCTCTCACATTTCTAAAGCCTTTTCAACTGCAATGAAAAAATAAATCTTTGCCTGTGTCGCTGTTTAGGGATTTTGCCTGTCAATCATCGCCTCTGCTCCTCTGGGCGGGAGAGTGGGATTAATGGCCTGTGACTTCACTGCCCAAGGGCCAAACTCAGATTACTTTTCAGCCTAATTATTCAGAAAACCCCAGACCACAGAAAATCCACTGAATGTTCAAAGTTCAGATTTTTTGGGTGTAATTGAGGTCATAAAACCCCCCAAAAAACATTACAAAAAAAAAAAAAGTGAAAATGAATGTCATAGAACCTTTAAGTAATTGTGAGAGAGAAATGCCATTTGGGGTGAAGTACTCCTTTAACTGTATAACTTGGCCGGACATGGAAGCCATGCTCCAGGTTTGCGTGAATGGACCTTGTTATGCAGATATATCATCTTTAAAAACTCCTTAAAATGATCTTTTGCGGCCAGATCGCATCATAACTCGCCATGCTAGGAATACTAATGGCTCCGGACCACAGCAATCAATATTAATGGCATGTCGCAAGACTCACAACACCAAATCACATCTCATTTTATCGTGAATTTTGGACAAGACGACGGGACTTTTAAGGTCTCATGCACGGGAGGGGTGTGTTAGGAGGAGGAATTACCCCACAAATTTAATCAGGGAATGGCTGTGCCTGATTTTTTTTTTTACACACACACACACACACACACACACACACACACACACACACACACACACACACACACACACACACACACACACACACACACACACACACACACACACACACACACACACACACACACCCCTCTCTCCTTGGCCCCCTCAACGATGGAGGATGGGATGGGACGTGTTTCAGCTGTAAATGATCATCTCTGCATCAGCAGCTCTGCCCTTACAAAGGTTAAAAAACACTGAACGCATCGCTCTTCTTTTTATTCCTCCACTTGCTTTCATTGGGCGGCTGATTGAAAAGTTTGGAATTCTCTGTCGTAAAAAAAAAGCCCCCGCTCTCCTCCAGAGAGCCTTTCCAAACAACATCCAAACCACATTTCATGTTAATCATTGTGTGGTTTTGTCATTCTGTCTGCATGTGTCACCCCCACCCCGTCACTGTTTTGTGTGTGTGTGTGTGTGTGTGTGTGTGTGTGTGTGTGTGTGTGTGTGTGTGTGTGTGTGTGTGTGTGTGTGTGTGTGTGTGTGTGTGTGTGTGTGTGTGTGTGTGTGTGTGTGTGTGTGTGTGTGTGTGTGCGTGAGTGAGTGCATGAGTGTGTACGTGCATGTGTGTATGTGTCTGACCCTGTGTCCCTCTCCCCTCTGCAGTCATTCTCCCTGCATCTGGCTTTGATAAGGACCAACAGTGCGGAGGTAAGTGGATTTACAGCCGTGTGTGTGTGTGTGTGTGTGTGTGTGTGTGTGTGTGTGTGTGTGTGTGTGTGTGTGTGTGTGTGTGTGTGTGAGTGTGAGTGTGTGTGTGTCGTACGGTGTATGTACACCTTATTTTGGCCTTTGTGGTTTTCCATAAGCGTGTGTGTGTGCACGCTCTCACACATTTACGTGTGCATTTCCATGTGCGTCTCTTTGTCACCTATTCACAGAAAAGCCCACAGTGCGAGCCAGATATTCTTTAAAGGAATATTTCACTTTCAAATAGAATAAACATAAAAAATATATAATGTAATATAATATAAATATAATAATAAAAAGTAATGGAAAAATCACGGCCCCCTCACGCATTAGAAGGACATTCTAATGTGTGAGGGGGCCGTGATTTTTCCATTACTTTTTTCATTAATTTTTTATATATTTTTGTTATGTTTATTTTATTTGAAAGTGAAATATCCCGTTAACCCATTCAATCCGGGAATGCATCTGTGTCATTTTAGATTTTAGCTATAACCATTATTTTACACTTTGGCTATTCAAAAATTGAAGATATACAAGCTCATACCGCGGCACCGAGTGCCGCGCTATGAGCTTGTAGATCTGCAATTTTTAAAAAATCTTGAAAATGTGTGCAAATCTTTGAATATATATATTTTTTACAGCGAACATTTTTAACTGAAATCTTTGCGTCTGGAGGGTCCCTGGAACAACATATTTTGAGATGGGGTCCACGGCCAAATACATATCATTTTGGGGGTCCTTGACATTAAAAGAACCACTGATTATACAGCAACATAGGATTTAGAAGACATTAGAATCCCCAGAAGCAAAGATTTGAGTTACAAATGTTCGCTTTAAAAAATATTGTTCCAAAAATAGCAGATCTACAAGCCCCATAGCTTGTAGATCTGCCACTCGGTGCCACGCTATAAGCTTGTATATCTGCTATTTTTGAATAGCCAAAGTATAAGATCATCTAAAATGACAGTCTTAATGGCTTCATGAACCTTACGTTACGGCTCCATTTGGGTCTGTCTTTACACTTCAGTTCAGAGTTAAATGAACACTGAGGATTTCATTGTGCACTATTATATGCACTGTCGGGGAAGTGAGCCTTTTATTGTCGTATATTCGGGGAAAGACACCACATTGAAATGACATCATGTCTGATCTGATGCAGGGCTGTTCATGATGCTGTGTTCGTCAATGACTGTTTCTAATGAATATGAAATATGTATACTTAAAACGACAGACAGTATAACACAGGTCATTAATTTATGAATAAACATAAAAAGATGAAATATGGAGGTTTTCTGCCTGACAGTGACGAATGACGATATGTAATAAAAATATTAAAATAGAAGTATTAAAGTAGAGGAAGGGAAACAATCGTTTTTCTTTTATACAGTCTGTTGCACACATGATAGACGATTGTTTGTATATGTGTATTGTATTGTGTTGTGTGGATACTGTATGTTTTTATTTTTCACAGCTCACAACTTGATCTGATTTACTTCTTTTCAAACTTGACAATGTTCCAAACATTTAATTTCCTGTTTGGCTGTAAACATGCTGTCAGCCCAGTAACAAAAAAAGCTCAATCAATGTCAATGTCACAATGATCCAATATATCACTATGGAAATAAAGCCACAAAGTATTTTTTTTTTACTCTGAGAGGGTACAAATGTGTTACATTTTTAAATGAAGACTGAGGATTTTACTGTGCAGCAGTGGTTTGGGTGGGCTCTACTACTTTACATTACATTACAAACATTACATTATGTAATGTAATGTAAGTACCAATGAGGTTGTAGTACCAATACCAAAACGTAAAATCCTGTATTAAAAATGTTACTTGAGTAAAAGTACAAAAGTATTGGCATCAAAATATACTTAAAGTAATAAAAGTAAAAGCACTCACATTTTCTACAAGCTTGAGCTACAAGCTCTTCAAAGCTGTCAAATTATTTTAGTGCATGAAAAATAACAATATTTGCCTCTAAGATGTATTGGAGTAGAAGGCTATAAAGTTTGTTTTTGTTTTTAAATGGAAATACTCAAATTAAGTTAAAGTACCTCAAAATTGTACATAAGTACAGTTCTTGGGTAAATATACTTATTCACCTCTGCCTTTATCACCTCCTTCATTTTCCCAGCGTTCACCTCCATCCACCTAATCGCCACGGGCGTGTCCTGCTTCCTGGGGGCGGGGCTTCTGTCCTTCCTGGTCTATGTGTACTGTCAGCGCTTCCACAAGCCGTCCCAGGAGTCGGCGGTCATCCACCCCACCACCCCCAACCACCTCAACTACAAGGGCAACACCACACCAAAGAACGAGAAGTACACACCCATGGAGTTCAAGGTAGATTTTTGGTTCATTTGACTTACTGTATATATATATAATACTGTATTTCAAAAACAAGGCAACAGAAAATGTACGATAGACTTTTTTATCAGCTATTACTGTAGATCATTGTCACCGTTGTATATTTTTTCCTCCTTTTTTACAGAAAAAAACCACAAACAATACAAACAATCCCGTGCAGCCCTCGCATCCTACATACTTTCACATTATTACATTCTCTTTTATTATTATGTTTTGGTACCAGCTTGATAGATCTGTATCCAAAAAGTTTGAGATGGTCCAAAAACAGGAATTGAGGTTTTTTTAAGAGATAATCTTGTCTTTTCAAGTTGAATACATACTGTATTAAAGGTAGGGTAAGTGATTTTTTTTTTTGTTAAAAGGTTAAAGTACTATATTCTGATAGTAATCATTGCTACAGAGCGTTTGTTCGGTCACAGGGGTCTCTCCAGCTCTTTAGTAAACAGAATATAAATACATTTTCAGGTCGGTGACAACATTTAAGCCAATCAGGAGAGAGCACTGAACATGCATTTTCTGTTTAATAAAGAGCTTGAGAGACATGGGAGACTCCTTTTACTGAACAAACACTCTATAGCAATGAGTACTATCAGAATATAGAGATATTGAACACTTATTTTAACAAAAGTAAATCACTTACCCTACCTATAATATTTCGTAAAGCCAGTTATCATGTGAGGGAGGGGTGACATGTTTCTGTCTAGCCAAGGAAGGCTATGATATGCCGCCTCACAGACTTCCATAAGTTACAGTTGGAATTCCAAACAGAGCCGTGAGGGGGTTCAGTTTCCCAACAAAAACACTATCAAAAATGTGGGACCAAAACTCAAACAATTTCGGGCATGACCAGAATTAACTTGAGCTAACTGCAGAGCTAAACTAACAGCCCAGATATTTCTGTGTATTGACACTGTATATTTATTCACATTCGAGGGCAGTGCACACAATTCATGTTTTATTTAGAACTTGTATTCATGCGTTTACTTCAATTTGAACAGTAACTACGTGAGATGAATTGCTGATCATGTATATTCCCATTCACTATTCTGTGTTTTGCTCTATAAACTATAGACCTATAGCCTACTTACTGTACTCTTTATTCCCTAAATCCCCACAGCCCTAGTCTTTATTAATGAGCTCCATTATGTTGGTAAACCCCAGGTCAGCCCTTGGCCTCTCATTAAAAGTCCAACTGTGGATTCACATTATATAAACACAAGAAAACAGTCACTGGAAGCACATTCATCTTTGGTATGCAACTACCATACTTGGTAAAAAAAAAAAAAAGTAAAAGATGGCCACACTATACGTCTGTGTGATATTCTCCATCACCAGTGATTGTCAAAGTTACGACCTAAATAAAAGTTGTCTCACTTTGATTCACAATATATTGACCCTTTTGGAAATTAGTCTTGTGGTGGGAAAAGTACTCAAATGTTTTACTTAAGTAAAAGTATCAATACTGCAATGTAGAAGTACTCTGTTACAAGTAAAAGTCCGGAATAAAAAATTTACTTGAGTAAAAGTACAAAAGTATTGGTATTAAATGTACCTAAAGTACCAAAAGTAAAAGTACTAAAATGTTTGAAAATAGCAGATCTACAAGCTCACAACTAAAGTAATTAGTAACTAAAGTTTTCAAATAATTGTAGTGGAGTAAAAGAACAATATTTTCGTCTGATATGTAGTGGAGTAGAAGTGAAAGTATAGACAATTGGAAATACTCTAGTAAAGTCAAAGTACCTCAAAATTGTACTTGAGTAAATGTACTTAGTTACTTTACAACACTTACATTTGACTTGTACTGTAGTTGAGTAATATTTGACCAGGAGTATCTATGCTTTGACTCAAGTACTGGGGAATGAGTACGTTTTGTGCTCCACTGCTGCTGTCATATTGTTGTAGTTAAGTGAGCTTGCTGTAGGAAAGCACCCACTCAGTGTTGTTTCCATATTTATTTATTTATTATTATACGTATATTCTCTGGCCTGGTCTAGCTACCATCATACTTTTATCTAGAATCTTCATTCAAACTTTAAAATGTCCAGCTTCTTTGGGAACTGCGGGGGAAAACTTTTAAATGGAAAACTTTTTTTAAACTTGGATTTTATACCTGTAGTCGATGGAGAGGCAGAACGCCATATATGGACATCTATTTAACAGACTTGAATGTCAATATGATGTCTAGTTGTTCTTGTTATTGTCATCAGTATTATCTTATCGTGGGGGCTGTGGCGCTCACAACCATATTATTGCCTCTGAGAGGCTGTGCTCATTAACTGTAATAACCAGGAGGAGTGGGCGAGGCACTGCGTCCCGTGTCACTCCGTGTCATTAGAGCGTTGCGTGTTAGCAGGGTCTCCTCTCAACAATGGCAATTTGTAATTGCCACCTTTGTGCATTTCCGACGACTCTAACCAGATTAACCGTCTCTGAAGCTTTGGGCTTCAGAGATGTGCAGATGGATTACATTATTCAGATGCTTTTTCTCTGGAAAGTCTTTCACCATCTGCTGGCTTTTACCCGAGATCCAGCGATTGCATTAGACGGGATGTGTTTCAGCCTTGTTGTTATTAAAGGGGCCCACGGTGAATTCATGGCGTCTCGTAAATTTGCTTATTGATTATGCCTGACACGCTCTAAATTAAATTTGTTAAAGTGGTCCGCCTTGCTTATGAATGCACTCACAGTGCCCTTGCTCCAACCTCCAAGGCTTATGGAAGTATTTAAGTCACATTTAGTATATTATGCAATATGCATACACTGGCTGTAAAATGTTGGCTATGATGTATATCTCTGTGCAGTTTTTCACTCTCAAATGTTGATTTCTCTCTCATATAAAAATCAATATGGAATAAATCACTGAATACATGGATCTATGAATTTAACAACTTTCCCTGCTTTTCTCTTAGCTAGGGTTGAAATTATTAATTGAAAAATCTATAGTAAAGTGATTGAATTTTCTGAACTCAACTGACTTTTCTATTTATTCAGTATACAGTAGGCCTATATGTCTAGTTATTATTCAGGCGTTACTGATGATTATTCATACAAAAATCTCATTGTATAAATATTTTGGGAAGCCATCAATAGTAATCCCCTCAATATTATCGAGGTATTTGGTCAAAGATATTGTGATATTAGATTTTGGCCATATCAATCAGTCTGAAAAGAAATGCATCTAGATGAATGGAATCATAAAAACAAAACATAACATTACAGAGATAATAATGAGTTATAGCCCTGCTCTTATCTCCCTCCACTGTGTGTCTTCCTAGACGCTCAACAAGAACAACCTCCTCCCCGATGAGAGATCCAACTTCTATCCTTCGGCGCTGCAGCAGACCAACGTCTACACCACCACCTACTACCCCACGGCGCTGGGCAAGTACGACTACCAGCCCAACTCCTCCCCCTCGCCCTGCCGGACCTACAACAACAGCAACAACAGCAACAACAGCAGCAGCTGAGACAGGGCCCGGCCGCCGTCCGCACCTCCCTCTCCTCATTTACTCCCACGGTGACATAATGGAAACACGAGCCCGAAACCCATCTGAAATGATCCTCTGAACCTGGCCTTGCCCAGGATCACATGGTTCAACAGCCCACTGCCTCCCCCTCTCCTCTCTCAGTGCTCCTATCGTCTCCTCTGTAATGGTTGGGGTTTGTGTGTTCAGGGGACATACCTGCAATATTCCACCGGCCCGTAGTGAGTGAGTGAGTGAGTGGGGGGGCTGTGTGGGTTTGAATAACTGTGCCCACGCCCTCACCGCCCCACGCCCCGTGTCAGCTTGGAGACGGGCACTTATATAACTGGCTGAGGGTGTGTTATTACAAGGGTCTGGCAGTTTCAACCAAGTACTTGTTTTTGTGGAGAGCCAATGGAAGAACTACGGCACCGATCGGAATCTCCTCACCGTGTTAACATTGCAGCGGTCCAGAGACATAGCAGATCATTTGAAAAGAAGACGTTTCACTGGATCCGTGTGACGTTCCTCCGCAGTTCTTGTGCGTTCGTCTGGAATGAACACTTTTCACGAGTCTTTCAAGACAACGAAAGCGGTCGCTAAGAACAAATGGGGCACATCATTACACGCCTTGCTCCGGCGCGGAAATAAAGGAGAAGAAGAACAGCCACAAAAGAGAGAGCTCAATGAAGTCGATACTCAATTAAATTAGAGATCAATATCAGCTCGGCTGCTCGGGGTCGGCTGCTCTCTCTCCTCCATTTTCAGTTTTTTCACATGGCAGAAAAGATAACGAACTCAGCAGCCAATGATATGTTTGCTCTGCACACCAGTCACTATGTGACGTAGGTCATTGGAAGCTAGTGAGATGTTGTTTTACGACGCGAACACTACACATCATTACGCCATGCACGCGTGGACACACACACACACACACACACACACACACACACACACACACACACACACACACACACACACACACACACACACACACACACACACACACACACACACACACACACACACACACACACGCAAACACACGTGTGCATGGTTTGGAGAGAACTACCCGCTAAATGTACTAATGGCCGAAGTCTCACGGCCCATTGGTTGTACGGGCGAGGACGTTAACTCCAGAGTCTGAATGAGGGAGAGCTGTGGGGGTTTGTGGGAAATGCAGTCCATACGTGGGGCGGTGCACTGTACATAAAGCTTTGGGAATGCCTCGGGTGCCTGTATGCAATAGAAGGGGAAGGGACGGGGCTTGTTCTTATTTCTCGTTTGTTTTTTGTTTGTTGTTTTTGTTTTCTACTTTTTTAAGGATGACAAGGATTCTGGATGGGGATTTCTTTGATTCTGTAATAGATGCACTGGTTCTGCTGAGTGCTAAAATGGCTCAGTGGTCATATCAGATATGGCCAGTGTGCTGATCCACTGGACTGTGTGTTTTCTATGATGATACAAGGTAGTATAAGCTAGTAGAGTGATCCTTGATCCTTTTTTAAATGTTTTTTTTCCTCCTCTTTTTTTTGATGAAGAGGAAACTATGTGTTTCATGCTCAAATGAGCAGTAGCGTTTAGGAAGTATTTGTTAAGACAAATAAAGCATAGCTGATTAACTCCACGTCACTGAATCGACACATTTTTTATGTTGTTCATTTTGAGCGTTTTGGTAGCCGTTTCATCTTCCACCGTGTGTTAACAAGTGTCTGGGGGGGGGGGGGGGGGGGGGATACACCTAGAGGTGAATGTTGATCAAATGTATTTTATTTTATTTTCTACAAAGTCTGTAACAAAATGAAAATCATTAGGACCCCTCTTGTAACATAAAATCATGCTTGCTTTAAAGCATGCTAATGCCGAGGATTGACATAATGTGTGTATCCGTGTGCGTATACGCACCGTGCATGCATGTGTCCGTGTGTGTGTGTGCTTGCACGCACGTAGGTACGCGCATGGACTGTATCTCTTTTGAGTCTGTGCCTGTGAGCTTGAATGGGCAAGGGGGTCCAGCTCTGCATTTTGTACAATGTAAATGCTTTCATACATTATTGCTACAGTATATATATATGAGGAGATCTGTTAAAGGGGGATGTGTGCATTTCTTTTCCACTTTCTGATGATGACACAGCATTCTACTGTTTTTCCCCTATGTTCCATATACGAAAATGTTAATCAATGTAAGTTAAGGAGAGCCTCGAGCCCTCCCCGCGGGATGAAAACATTATTTATAGTCAGAGCTTGGTTTATAAAGGGCATTTCACAGCTGAGCTATATTTTATTATTATGCCTGCTCAATGAGTGCTAACCCCCAACAATGCTTCTGTCGATTCAGCTACTGTAAACGCACGAGATGAATGAGAGCTCTATCTGTATATAGGAGAGACAGCCTTCTGCAGCGCATTACTGACCCTGAGGAGGTTTCGGCTCATTGTAAATGTACCTGTACATTGTATAGCTAACACTGTTTGTTTTTAAAAGCCTTATAGTTGTTTAAAAAAAAAGAAAAGTAAAAAAAAAAGAAAAAGAAAAAAAAGAGAGAGAGAGAGTGCAGCAGCAGCAGCTAAGTACACACCAACCATGGGGTTTGTTTGGGGACAGAGCGCCACAACGCCACCGATTTATTGACCACTGAATTTCCCCTCCAAGGATCAATAAAGGTTTATCTCATCTTATCTTGTATCCTGCTCCAGCTGGCTGACCACGGGCTACAGTCTGATGGCAGCGAATAGTAAAACAAACAAATTGGTTTCTGCTTCAGAAAACAACACGAGTTAAAATAACACGACTTCGAGATGACCAGCAGAAGTGTGAGCATGAATTCATTCGCACTGAACTGCTCAAATAGCAACAAGCAGGGGAGTAAAATTGTCATTTGTGCATTTCTCCAGCTGTAATTTATTCATTTGTAACTCAAAGAGTGTACAAATGTTACATTTGTAAACTCTCAAAGTTAAATTAACACAGAGGACTTTCTGTGCACCAACGTCTAAGCAATTGATTGATTGATTGAAAATTTGATTTGGCAAAAAAAAATTAAAACATCACAATCACATTTATAATACTTTTGTCTAAAAGGTCTGTCCAAAAAAGTCCTTCATTTCATAGACATATATAGTAGCAACCAAACAGTTCAAATATCAACACAAAAATACAGAGAAAATAACACTATGTACAAAAATGTCTTCAGCAATGTCTTCAGTAATTGGTCCGTTGTGAGCTTTGTCCCCGGTGAGGCTCGGTGCCCTTCTATGCAACGTACCAGGTGTACTGTACTGTTAGACCTGTCATGTAGACTGTAATCACTGCCTTTTAGACACTGTGAATTTTTTGGTACCCTATATTTTTGTATATTGTACATTATAAAGGATAATAAACCTTGATGCCAACAATTCGTGGCTTGGTTCTCTACATTTGTGACTTTGTATGATTACATTTCTATTTAATTTAATTATGAAAAGTAGTCGAGTCGAGTGTTTTTACTTAAGTAAAAGTATCAATACTGCAGTGTAGAAATACTCTGTTACAAGTAAAAGTCGGGTAATCAAAATTTACTTCAGTAAAAGTACAAAAGTATAGTACCCATTGTGCAGAATGTCCCATGTTCAAAATGTGTGAAAATCTTTTGAAAATAGCAGATCTACAAGCTCACAATGCGTCACATCGCGACGCATTGTGAGCTTGTAGATCGGCTATTTTCAAATGGCCGAGATGTATATATAGGGCTGAAGTGGTTACTGTATGTTTTGTGATAATAAAAATTAAAGAACTATAAGTACTGAAAATGGGAAATACTCCAGTAAAGTAAATAATCCTCAAAAGTGTATTTAAGTACAGTATTTGAGTAAATGTACTTAGTTACTTTACACCACTGCTTTCCTGTAATGGAAAAGTCCCATCGTCCCAATCCTTACTTCAACCATGAATCCCGCCAAAGTGTCCTTTTGCAAGACACTGCACCATCAAACCTGACCATTGACAGTACAGTATGTCACCCAGAACAAGCATGTCAGCTGCTGTCAATGGAGAGACTCCTGCAAGGTTACCTCTGCACAGTATTTCCATCCCAGTACATGATGTATGTTGTATGGTAAATGTGTGTTTAGCTGACGTGTTACAATACAGCCGACAGTGCATCTCTTTTCTCTCCCAGTGATGGCAGTCTGTGCCAGTAGTGGTGATACTGTGACTTTGTGTACGTGTTCATGTGCACGCGAGCGTGTTTGTACTTGGATGAGCACACGCTTGTGTATTTCTATACCTTACAGTACGATCTATATTACTTAAGCCTTTCTGCACCATTCATCCAAAGAACAAATGATTGCAAAGGCAGCGGCTGGAAACCCTTACCTTGCCATATGAGGAGGGATGGATGTGACATTTTGGGGCAGAGGGGTTGGCGATGGATGTCAACCACCACCCCACCCCCACCCTACAGAGTCAGTCCATGCAGCCAAGTACTAAGAATACATCCAGTCAGTAAAGTGCCCATGGAACACTGGAGGTGCCAGTGGCCTAGACTTGATTTGATTTGATTTGACTTTGGTGAAAGAAATACGAGTAAACACATTATAACTTAAACCCAGAATATACCCCTAAAAGCCTAATAAAACATTTGTTTCCAATGTGGTCCTGCAACACACAATACAAATAAATGTCTGATAAAATGACAGCACCAATAAATTACCGTACATGAACTACAAAATACAAAACACTGAAAACCACCTAGAAACCCTAACAAATATCAAACCATAAAAAGTTCAAATTTAAGTGCATCACTTAGCCTGTAGCTTACTCTACAACAGTATTTTCACACTTTTCTTATAGGACAGTCCAGATTGAGACTGCCTGACACACACAGAGGCAGCAGTTCCAAAGAGAAATACCTCTGTATATAAAATAACTCTACGCTACAACCAGTTGACTCTTGGTATCTCATACTTTTTGGTTCACCCTAGTTTCATACTGATGGACAGTCAACTTAACATTACTCCTAAGGTAGTCAGGGGCATTACCATTAAAATGTTGGGCATACTGTATGACCAAGCTTAAGCTGATCCACCCTGTACGTACCTCAAAGCAGCTACACCTCCCTAAACTGGTCATAACTAACATGTGTCCTTGGAGGAGCATTCCCTCCCTGACCATCTGATAGCACCACAGTCCGTGGACGCTTTTAAAAGGGGACTAGAAAGGTTATATGGTGCATGGTGGCTCACAGTGTTAAGACGCTCTCTACGTGAGCACCCACTCGAAAACGAGATGCTGCATCTCAAGGGGCTTATTATTCCAGTGAAATTTCAAATAAATAAATGAATACATGTTGTATTCGAAATTTACTTGAGTAAAAGTACAAAAGTATTGGCATCAAAATGTACGTAAAGTACCAACAGTAAAAGTAGTCATTATGCAGAATGTCCCATTTCACAAGATTTCAAGCACCATACAGTAAACACCATAGTAAGCATGCACCATATTAAGCACCATAGCAAACAGGTAAGTACTATAGTAAGCACCATAGATAACAGGTAAGTACCACGTTAATCACCATAGATAACAGGTAAGCACCATAGATAACAGGTAGGAAGCACCTTAGAAAACAGGTAAGCACCATATAGGAAGCACCAAAGTAGTCATTATGTCATAATTGTCCTATTTATAATTTTGTGATTTAACTGGATCAAAACAAACTTGAATTTAATGTTGATGACTGAGGATTCAAGTTAGAAGGGTGCACCCAAGATAGACAGACACAGTGAACTGTGAACAGAGATAGAGCGGCCAAGCAATTGCTACACAGTGCTGGCACCGAAAATATTGTATTGTCTACTGGTGTGCGCTCCTGTTCCACTATTGAACAGGAGGTATGACAGGCATGGATAACTAAACATTGTACAGCTGACTCTGTCCAACTAGCAATGGAAAAACTCCAACAATCTTTTAACAAGACAGTTTAAGTGAGATCTCACTCATCTCACTTAAACTGGTTCTGAACCCTAGCTAAACAAGATGTATGATATTTTCGAGAGCTTAAAACATAAACTATAACTGTTTACATATAGATATACGGTTAGTGGATCCTCTATTGATAGAGTTACAGAGTACAAATATCTCAGTATTTGGCTCGATGAAAAGTTAACATTTTAATATCACATTCCTGATCTCACCACCAAACTAAGACAGAAATTTTGATTTATTTACAGAAACAAAGCAGCTTCCCGATGATCTGCAGAAAAAGGATTGTTAAAGCTGTCTTTATGTCAGTTTTGGACTATGGTGATGTAATTTATAGAAATGCTGCCCCTACCATTCATTTACACCTATACACAGTTTATCATTCAGCACTTAAGATTACTGGTGAAAGTTACAGAACTCACCATTGTATCCTCTACGACAAAGTAGGTTGGTCTTCCCTGAGAGGAGAACTAGGCACTGGTATCAGTTTATTTTTAAGGCTATTGATGTTAGAGTGGAAACAATGCACCGCTCAAACAACTTGAGGTTCCACTTGTTCAGTCTGAACTGGGAAAAACTGCTTTCTGCTACGATGCTCCAATTCCATGGAACAATATACAACTCGCACTAAAATGTATGCCCCAAAATCCTATGGACAATTTAATAACCGGGGCCCTATTCCACGAAAGGTGAATTAAATAAGCCTGGCCTTAAGTCAAATCCAGGCTTGACAAAGTCGGGTCCGTATAGCCTCGTTTATTCCGTTCCATGAACGCCAAGCCAGGCTGAAAAGGAGCGACTTTGTCGAGCTAGGCCTTGTCAAGCCAGGCTGTGTCGAGCCAGGATAATGAAGCCAGGCTTCACGTATTCCTGTAAAAGACCATGAAAGTCGAATCCTTGAACTTGACCAATCATGGAGCCCAAAACCAGAGCGGCGTTCTTCTCTGTGGCTGAATAGCAGCACTGCAGCGGCTCATGGAATCATATGAGGAAGTAAAATGTATAATAAGCAATAAAGGAAACACGGCCGCAATAAATAGATCCAGGGAGAAAGCGTGGCCGACAAATTAAATGCACAAGTCGTCCAAAAATATATACAATGCAGTTCTTACTCATTTAATGCCCTCTCCATAGGCCTACCTCTCAATTAGAGAGCGGGTGACCCTCGGTGGTTTTATTAATGACTGCAGTGAAAGCATTAATCAGCCCATATTTCTACTTTCTATGGGGCAGAGAAGGCTGGGAGCCACTCAGTTTATAAAATGTCAGAAGTCAGGGAAGCGATGGCCCTGAGTAAGTAGAAAGGACACCATGCGCCTTGACGGCACAGCACATGCTGTGCTTTATGACCTATTCTATTTGCGACAGTGGCGAATTACAGCGGCTCTGGAGAGAATGAAAGATGTGTTTGGGTGTGGACAACAAATGAAGCCAAAAATAACAGCCTTGTTCAAAAAGTGAGGGACATTATCCATCGTTCAGATAATGAGACATAATCATTGCTGGTGTGAAAGTGGGACTGAATGATTATCACTTTAGTTATACTGTGTATACATTTTAGAGGGCAAAGTCATTGTTATGTTTGTTTGTTTTTTTTGCACTGCCATCAAGTGATGAATATAGATATACAATAAAATCCTAAATGGCTTCATGGAATAAATACTTCGAGAACAGATGGTGTCTGATGGCTGAGGTACAATAGCACATCATTGCACTATAGGAATTCTGAAAACAGGAACACGGTCCCCATCCAACATAAATTACTGTTGTGCAATGTGACCATCTGATGTTTGTTCTGTGTCGCAATGTTTACCCAGGAGGCGGTCATAGTTGGCCATTTCTGATGCATATCCCATGGCCCTCCCGGGGGTCCGCGCAGAGACAGCCGTGTTTGTGTGTTTGCACGGCGGGACAGGATGGGAAGATCACACGGTGTCTGAAGTCGCAGCCAGGAATCTCTCCGGTCGTCTGGGGAGAGCACGGAGACTGTGTCACCTCCGTCGTCCCGGCTCTCAGTGGTCCGCCTCCATGGGAAATTGTTTGATATGATTCACCAGTTTGGCATAACTGTACTTGCCAACTGTTTTCTCTTCTGCACGCCGACTGGAAGACTGCCTTGGAGGAACTCAGCGGGATTTGGCGGAATGGGATTTTTTTTCAAAAGGATTCGAGAACAAACTGTCACGTAACAATATGAAACTGTTTATTCAGGCCTCTATAGTCCCTTAAACTGATGCTGCTTGTTTGATTTAATTCAGACTTCAGCTCAGGAAGCAATCTCCCAATGAACTTACTTCAGCTAACTTCAGCTACTGAGGCGCAGAGGTTGTCTGGTCACAGAGCTGGAGGAGAAACTGGGGTGGCTCTCGCTCTCCTTCTCCCTCTAATAGATTGGGATGGGTTAATGTGGTGCCACTGTTTAAAACAGACTGACAAAGAGGGATGAGCCAGAAGGACAGAATGGGCAGTGATGTAAGGGCCTTCTCTCCTCCACATCCCTACTCCTGATGGGGCAGGGAGGAGAGGCCAAATGGTCCCTGCTGCATCCCATGCTCGTGAAGCGATCGCCAAGCCGCTCAGAGCTCAGCTACTAACCCATTCGATCCGGGGATGCATCTGTGTCATTCTGGATTTCTTTGGCTATTCAAAAATAACAGATATACAAGCTCATGGTGCGGCACCGAGTGCTGCGCTATGAGCTTGTAGATCTGCTATTTTTGAATAGCCAAAGACATCTAAAATGACATATTCCCGGATTGAATGGGTTAAAATATCCATAGTATGGGGGCTTTTACCAAGTGGCTCATTTGATGAACATTGGGGTTTATAGTTGTCGTGCTGAGGCAGAGATCGAGCGAGCCATTTGTGTTTTATTCAATCTACTTAACCAGCTGACGGGTGTTGTAAACGCTGGCAGGTGTTCTGAATGGCAGCAATATTGATGACGGGGGTTGTAAACAAAATGCCGATTTTGCAGAAATGTTAATTGGGGAACATGCTGGGCCGTGTAGGGCAGGTGTATTTAATGTAAAAAATGCCAACAGTCTACTCTAGTCCCAGAAAAAAAAAGTGTACACACTATATATTCGTTTTTTTTAAAAAGAAGGTATTTGTAGTGAATGATCCCTGAGGGGAAATTACTCCTGCATTCGACCCGTTCGAAGTGAGTCCATGGGGAACAGTTAGGGGTTAATAGTCATGCTCAAGGACAGTTTAACAGGCGACATGAAGCCTGTAGGAAGCAAGGATAGAACTGGGGATCCTAAAACAGGGGGGAGAGTGCAAAGGTAGTCCTCCATGACCAAAAATTATGCAGTCGAGATCCCTCTATTTGAGGGGTTTGCAGTGGTCAGCGTGGCCTGAGTTTAATGGCCGCGTCTCGCCCCGAGTGAACAGAGAAAGTATAGTAAACTTAACCTAGTTGACCTGTTAAAAAGCCTATCAGTAGAACCTAGCAAGTTAACGCTTTTGGTGCATGGAGACGTGTTTGGCATGTGCTAAAACCAGACCAATCAGGAAAGGAAAACGCTGAAATGAAACACTACTATTGAAAGCAATCGGGGCAGATTGCTTCTATGTGTGCACATGCCTGGGATCACATGAGGGACATATTGAAAGAAAAAAGCAGTGCAAAGGTGAGATGTGTTTGGATTGTAATTTACTTGAAAGTCAAGTGTTGGTGGCTCAGTTTGTTCAGCACATGGCTGAAAACACACAGGTTCCAATTTCAAGCTCCACCACTCTTAACTTAAAAGTATGTTTTGAAAGTCAGAGTCCCAGGGGAACATTTTTAAAGCTTTTAGAAAACAAGTCAAACTTGTCCTGAATAACTTTGTTCAGCACTTGGCTGAAAATGCACAGGTTGCAAGTTCAAGCCCCACTACTCCTAACTTAAAAGGCCATTTTGAAAGCCAGTGTCCCCAGTTGACAGAAATAAAAACTCTTGGAAAACAGATAATTGCTCAGCTCGGGTCGTCAGTGCAGTGCTAAGGTTGCTAACGTTGCATCGTATAAAAAACATTTCATGCCACAGAATACTGCAGTAGTCTATGATGTCTTTTCAAAACCATATAGTACTACTAAAATGCTTGGATGCCACAGTATAACGACATATGACTTTTGTTTAATGCCATAGGACATTTTTGATGTCACAGTATAGGACATTATGTCTATGGTGGATTTTTATGAAACATGTTCGGCGCGCTTGGCTGTTCAGACTGTTTCGTCATTGTGACAGTTTTTTGCCTAACTACTTCCTAACTTAATATAGGCTCTATGCACAGCAGCCATTTTGGAGAGAAATTGGGCCTCTTCTTACTTCCTTCACAGGTGTTACCAATGATACTAATGAAGGCTCTGTTCCATTCTCGTCAAACAGAGTCAGGGTGCTGATATTGTACATGTTGACTCACTGGAAACACTCTAACACCAGTCGGACTAAAATGTGGGTCCAGGGACCCTTATGGTTCCTTAAGGGGTTTCCAAATGGCCCGTTACGGGTGTGTAACGGGTCCATTTGGTTCCATTTGTACACTCTCAGAGTTATGGGGGTCGTGGAAATTGAAAAATCTGAGAACCACTGTGCTACACTAAATGGAACAGAGCCTTCATTAGTATCATTGGTAACACCTGTGAAGGAAGTGAAAATATGGCTGTGCATAGAGCCTATTAAGGGCTGTAGTCTATTCTCAAAAAAAGGGGGCGAGCGTTCCGGTTACGCAGCGCTACAAACAGCCTCTTGCATACAGAGAGGACCACAACAGGAAAATGTGAATGAGCACCAGGCTTTGCAGAGGAGGGGTAATCAGTGACTACTTACACCTGAGTAGGCTAATTGGGGCGTGGACACTGAACAAGGAATTGGTTACATAATATAGTATACATTTTGGGATGCAATAGTACAGTATGATATTGTTTTGTAGTTTAATGTATTTGTGTATAGTATGTTATATTTCTCACCACATTCCAAATGTAGAAGACATTTTATGGATGCCATATTATAGTATGTCTTTTTTTACAACATGGTGTAAAAAATTCGGCACTGATCAGTCCAGCGGTTTGCGAGACTATCTTCCGACTGACAGACAAACAGACATACAGACACCCATTTGTAGATGTCTTGCCTCTACAGAGCCACACCATAAAAACGTCTTATTGTAAAAATGGCGTAGAAAGAATTACATACAGCCTGGCATCACAAACATCATATAGGTACAAAAAGTCACACTACATGATGACATACTTTGCATAATGAAAGGTGGATTGAGTCAAGCACAGCAACTTCTGGAATCTCTTTTATTTGCACCACTAATTCCAATTCCCAATCAACTTAACGCACATTAACAGAAAGCTGCATGCCCCACACAAGTAATCCGCTCATGGTTTCTCTCAAACACACAAAATCAATTATTAAATTAACATAAACTAACAACATTAATAATGAATAACACATAAATACCCACAACACATTCCCATTAGCAAATAATAACACAATAATATAACAATAATGGAACAGATGCAATCCCTCCTCAGCCAAAGAGTCCAGGACTGTACAATTCCCCAATACTAATAGCCTAGTCAAGTGTTGAGAAAGCATCATAATAACACTATAGGTCCTTACACACCGGGGCGATTTTTTTCATGCGAATAATAAGTTTTTTTTTAAAACCTTATAAAGTCAATGCAAGCTTCCACACCATTTTCGCGGCGCCGAAATGTTTGCGTATATTCGCATATTCGCCGGTGTGTAACCGCCTTATGGCGTCAAAGATTTTAAAGCGCTGTGTTCTTAAAGGGATAGTTCACCCAAAAAATGACTTATTTTCTATCAATTACACACGCCATGAAGCCTTGAATTCATGGAGATTTTTTAGTTTTTGTCGCATTCCTAAGCCAATAATTTGATGACCAGCGGAAAGATGCTAATGTCTCCGGTAGGAGACTCAAAGTTGACGGAGCCGCTGCTGGTCATCAAATTATTGGCTTAGGAATGCGACAAAAACAAAAACGTCTCCATGAATTCAAGACTCTATGGGGTGACTAATCAATAGAAAAAATGCCATTTTGGGGGTGAACCATCCCTTTAACATGTTCCAAAAATATTCCAAATCGTACAAACATTTTCAAGATAAAAAAAAGCTGATCTACAAGCTTACAACGCGTCGCATCGTGAGCTTGTAGATCGTCTATTTTCAAATAGCAAAAGTAAATAGGGTGAAAGTGGTTCAACTGATTTTTATGATATATTTGCCAATTTAGCTGGAACCCTCTCAAGGACCCCTAGGGTATACCAGGACCTCACTTTGAGAGCCACTGAGCCACAGTGACGCAGCCAGTCAGGATATTCTCAATAGTGCACCTGGAAGTTGCACAGCATCCAGCATACAAGGCATCATAAAACAGTCATACTACACTATTACATCCAAAATGTGACATTATATTATATACTTGTGTCTAAAATGTTATACTGTATAATGGCATTGAAATATGGCATGTACTTTACTTTGCTCTTAAAAAGTACATACAATTATGACATACCAATTGGCATAAAAATAAATGTCATACACTGTTCAAAACTAAGGGCCCTATTTTGTGGGGAAAGCAAACCGGCACAAAGTAAATAACAAATGGTAAAATGGGTTGGATTAGGCTGAATATTATCAGTGCAGGTGATGCAGGTGGATCTAATCATGACTAATCAAATGGCTGCTTTTTATTATCTCAGTGTAACATCTTACTGGCAATTTCCACAGTGTCATATGAAAGAAGAGCCTTGGAAACATAATCTTCCAGGAGCTTATGCAGGAGTTGCAGAGTCATCAACAACTAATCTGCAACATCTCAAACAGACCGCCAAGACACCTTGATATTATGACCTGGCTCTTTGGCCTCAACAAATGAGGCCACGCCAAGGTTGAAGTCATCTCGGCTACATTGAAAATGAGGGCCTGCCCCTCAACTGTACTCAGAGCTGAAATAAAGGTTACGATGATGAAGTCTAACAAATTATGTTTGTACTGATCACGGTCAGTATCATGGTCAGTATCATGGTCAGTATCATGGTCAGTATCATGTCAGTATCATGACCAGTATCATGTTAGTATCATGGTCAGTGGTCAGTATCATGACGGTATCATGGTAGTATCATGTCAGTATTATGGTCAGTATCATATCAGTATTATGGTTAGTATCATGTCAGTATCATGGTCAGCATCATTTCTGTATCATGTCAGTATCATGTTCAGTATCATGTCAGTATCATGACCAGTATCATGTTAGTATCATGGTCAGTGGTCAGTATCATGTCGGTATCATGGTAGTATCATGTCAGTATTATGGTCAGTATCATATCAGTATTATGGTTAGTATCACTAGACCATACCCGGTGAAGGGCGCAGGCGAAAGTAGTTGCAAACTTGGGGTTATTGCACGTCCTGTCGCGCGGTTCCCCCCCCCCCCCCCCCCCCGAAAGCGAAACCTAACTGCAGCATGCAAACCGAAAGCGAAACCTAACTGCCAGACCACAGACCACGACCCACGACCCAAGACAGACAGAGGTTACTCAAATTATAGGAGGATAGGAGGATGTCAGTATCATGGTCAGCATCATTTCTGTATCATGTCAGTATCATGTTCAGTATCATGGTCAGTAGTATCATGTCAGTACCTTATAGTAGCCTATTGGTCTCTCCCTATACACATCAGCATGATCTAACCTGGATTGTCCGTGTAATAGTTAGTAGTAGTTTCAGCAGTTGTCACATTAATGCCAACACTGCTGCAATGCTGGCTGACAAACTACCCTCCTTCCTTAACCCTGTGTCCAATCATTATAGCCCCATAGTATAGCCTAACGAACGATTTATGGTCCGACTTTAAAGGTTCTATGACATTCATTTTCACTTTTTTTTATGTTTTATTTTTTTTAATGTTTTTTGGGGGGTTTTATGACCTCAATTACACCCAATTGAGGTCTGGGGGTTTCTGAATAATTAGGCTGAAAAGTAATCTGAGCTTGGCCCTTGGGCAGTGAAGTCGAGCAGAGGCGATGATTGACAGGCAAAATCCCTCAACAGCGACACCCGCAGGCAAAGATTTCTTTTTTCATTGCAGTTGAAAAGGCTTTAGAAATGTGAGAGAAAAACACCTGCCATGGATCAATGGAGTGGAATTTTTTGTTAAAACTTTTTAGACACGTTTGAAGGACCATGACAAAGACTTTTAATGTGTGGTAAAACTGAACGTCATGAAACCTTTAAGCTTGTGATTTGGCAATTCCTCTTACTATCACAAAATGTAACGCTAGGAATCCTATGCTATGCTTCAATGAGGAATCACGTGCCCTACAGGCGGGCCTGTAGAAAATGAGCGGAAAGTACAAAAGTTTCCCTTCTTGCCTGCCATGAGTGTTATTAATTATTATTATTATTTTTGATAGTGTATCAAAGCTTCTTGCATAAACAGCACCAATCAGTGAGCAAATTATTTCATGGAATTTGTTACCCACAAAATTGGAACTAATCACGGACTTGATTAGTGGATCTCACTGTCTCAGCAACTCCGGTCTTCAGGAGCTGGCCTCCCTAGAGAAATCAGCAGACAATAGGGCGTTCCCCTATTGTGCCCCTTTTCTCTGCAATAATATTTTGACTGTAATCAGGGAGGCTACCTGTTGATAGCTAGTTTAAATCCAAGCTCAAGCTGATTTATTCTTCGTGTCATTGAGCCAACCTTAGCTCTTTTTCCTGCGTCTGTGTTTTCGTCTCCATCAGGCGGCTATATTGCAATCAGCCGTGTATGCGTGTGAATGTGAGTGTGCGTGTGTGTGTGACATTCAGTTCGCAGTCCAGATTTTTTTTTTTGGCTTGGCCGTGGGAAAACAGCAAGAGGGGGAAATGGTGATGTTTGTGTACTGAGGCGCATCGGGGCTGGGCACGCCACTTTTGTCTCTGTACATAAGAACAGCATCGCAGCCATACTGACTCCTCTGCCTTGTTGGCTACGCTCTTGTCTAGTGGGGGAAGCCTGAAGGTACAGCTGAACTGTCTCCTCACCGATCATTTCATTCATATTCCACATATCCTGCTTGTCTCACTCCAACATGGTCACTCGGAGGCGGGTTGGCGTCCCATATTATGGGCTCAAACCATTCTGCTTCTCGTAGGGCGCCATGGAACCTGCTCTATGAGACGGACAGAATGAAATCCTTGCCTAAAGGCCTGCAGAGTCCCTTCCTCTTGCTCTGTGCACGCAAAGACAAAACCAACAGTCCACGGAGCACTGAAGGGAGGGAGGTGCTCTCTGTAATTAGCCCTATCGGTTAGGGTGTAATCCATGAACTCACAGAAACACATTACATAATACATTCCCCGTAACGCACTCTCAAATCAAATAATAACTCAATAACACAACAATAACTGTAATGTACTGTAATGTATACTGTTTGTCTCTGCAGCCACTAACTGTCCTGGATCCTACGATATCATTTAAATTGTGGCATTAAAAAGGTCTTAGAAATATTTACTAAGTTGGGGATACATCTAGACATCCTGCACTCAGCTCCACTGAAGCCTTGAACATAGTGAAAGTTTAGATTTCATCTGTCTTAAAATTTTGGAGGGGAATTCTTTGAAAACTTACATCAAAGACAGTTTCAATGCAAGTAGGGCTCCAGAGGAAGTCAAGTAGCAATTTATTCATTTATTCCTACGGTAGATGGACAAAAGTTGAATACGTTATCCACAGCAGCATATTTAGGCATCCGAGTATGTGCCATGTTCAATGACCTGGCCTACTTAAGACAGCTTTTCTTGCTTGCTTTGCTTATGCTATATAGGAGAGGCTGTGGTTTAATGTGGCTTAATTATATACACCGGTGCATGGATTCAAGAGGCACTGTAATGAGCTGCTATTGTTTTTCTCTCTTGTTGGAAAAGACTCTTCTAGCCTCTGGGGGTGTTACATCTGCTGCCAATTAGACTTATAACTCTCCTACCTCCAAGCTCATTTCTAAAATTGTTCTGTACAGTATCAGCTGAAATAGTCCACGTCCAGATGAGCTGTAAACAATTATTGCTGTACCTAATTGCTAGTCCTCAACATACAAAACAATAAAAGCATGGGCACATTATGTGTGCTGCAGTGATGTCATCGTTGGATGTGGGTAAAAGCCGGGAACAGAAACAGAAACACGACGGATGACAGATAAAAGTGTACAGTATGTGGGACTGCATGGCAGTGGTGGAAAAAGTACTCAAATGTTTTACTTAAGTAAAAGTATCAATACTGCAATGCAGAAGTACTCTGTTACAAGTAAAAACAAATTACTTGAGTAAAAGTACAAAAGTATTGGTATAAAAATGTACTTAAAGTACCAAAAGTAAAAGTACTAAAATGTTTGAAATGAGCAGATCTACAAGCTCATCGCAACGCGTTGTGAGCTTGTAGATCGGCTATTTTCAAATAGCCTAGGTATAAAATAGGACTAAAGTGGTTAATGTATGTTTTATAATATCATAATTTATAATCTGCAAAGTAACTAGTAGCTAAAGTTTTCAAATAATTGTAGTGGAGTAAAAGTACAATATTTGCCAATAGTTGAGATGTATAGTGGAGTAGAAGTAAAAGTATAGACAATTGGAAATGCTCCGGTAAAGTAAAAGTACCTCAAAATTTTACTTAAGTAGGCTACAGTACTTGAGTAAATGTACTTAGTTACAACACTGCTGCATGGGCACTTGAGTAATTTGAGTGATTATTTGAGTAAGGAGTTGTTCTGGAAAATAACTGCAAACTTTTGTTGACTTCAAGAGGCGAGGATAGGAAGATTTGGTCTAAAGCATGTGTCTCTATCTGGTAAGTCCTCCAAAAGCCTCATGGGGTCCCAACAGGGGTCTGGAGACTCTGGACACACAAAGCTTCACTATGTTAATCACAAACATGACAAGCAAGGCAGATTGTGCCTAAAACTCTCTCTTTCTGCCTGCCAGTAAAAGGATTAGAAGCTCAAGTGTCAGTCAATGCCGTAACTGCACCTCCACTGAGCACAATGAAGGTCCTTTGTGAACACATTGAAGTGAGGCAAACGAAAGGATGGAAAATGACATTTAAATTAATGTAGTGTGTGTGTGTGTGTGTGTGTGTGTGTGTGTGTGTGTGTGTGTGTGTGTGTGTGTGTGTGTGTGTGTGTGTGTGTGTGTGTGTGTGTGTGTGTGTGCGTGCGTGCGTGCGTGCGTGCGTGCGTGCGTGCGTGCGTGCGTGCGTGCGTGCGTGCGTGCGTGCGTGCGTAGGCTCACCATCACAGGTGTGTGTGTTGCACAGAGCCTCCTCAGTGTGGAGTCCTATGATGTCTCCAGATGTCTCCTCCGTTGGCGGGGCTATGGTGCACATGCGTGTGTGTGTGTGTGTGTGTGTGTGTGTGTTTGTGTGTGCACACACATATGTGCGTGCGTGCGCATGTGTGGGAAGGGAAGAGGGAGTGTGCCTGCTTGTGTAGATCAGAGTATACACTTGTTTATGCATTGTACAGTATATAAGTGTAAATGCATGCATGTAGCAATTAATATAACATCAGTCTGTTAAATAACTTATTGGATGCCGGCGCATCCCTATAGTACATAATCTGAACATTTAAATTGAACAACATGGCTTCATACATGAATGAATGAGAGAGCAGATTTGTGTGGAGCACTGCTCTCTATCTGTGCCTGCCTGTCAACTGCGCTCAGCTCAGCCATGTAATTTGTCTTATCAAAACAATACAAGCTGAACCAGGAGGACAGTCTGCGTCACTCAGTGTTTTCCTGTGTGTGCATCGCAGAAAACAAAGGAACCGAGGCCATCTCATCATCGCTGTTCTTATACACGGTTTTCAACTTTTTTCATGCCAAGGACCCCTAAATTGATATACATTTGGCCGCTGACCCACATCTGAAAATCTTTTGTGCCAGGGACTCCCAGAAGCAAAGATTTGTGTAAAAAATGTTCACTTTAAAAACCACTGCTCTAAGTTAAATTAATACATGTGTTATAGGTGGGTGTTTCTAGTGGATTACTTGCTCTTTAACTCTAAGAACCTGTCCACAGATGCTGTCCACACACAAACTGTATTTTATGTCACTAAAACAGATTTGTAGCACCCAAGTGAAGATCAATAAGCAACAGCTTCTATGTATCATGCATGTGGACAATGGAGCAATGGAGCGTTTGGGAAATGATGACGTCCAACCTCAATTCGAGGTTACACAAAGCCCATTGTTGCTTTGTATAATGAGAATGTATGCACTACTTGAAACAACAGCAACAATGGTGGATGTATGCAGAGTTGTTTACGTTTGTTTAACACTGCTCTAAGCAGCAACTAAAATACAAATAACTTGCTTTTCTGTGATTCTTCTAGTCTTTTGTTGTTAGGGCACTGGTACTACCGGAAAAGGAAAATAAGATCACTACATGTATGCTCAGAATGTTCATCTCAGGTATTTAACTGATCATGATGTAGACATGTTCTTTAGCAACATACCATGGACATTTACAACCGTTGAGAGTTGAGACTTTTAGCTATCCTTTAACATAAACACCTGAGTGTTTGTCCAACACCATCTTCTTGTCCTCCTCCATTGTAGCATTATTGAGTCGGTTCTTATGTATGGAGCCATCTGTTTTTTCCATAAAGCTTACAGTCACCAATAAGAACAAACTCCTTTCTGGCAGCAAACTCATTGGTATTCCCACTACACCCCCAACTTACCTGATTGTGTCACATCATCCCTGACCCGCCACAAAGCACTCACAATCATATGTGACCCTGACCACCCCACTCTCCACAGACACATCCCACGTCCCACCCACACAGCCACTTTGACATTCTCTACCTCCCACCCACCCACACCCAAACATACAAACTGTCACGGTCCGCTCCTCGGGCCGTGTACTTTGACTTTATGATTTAGACCTTGAATGCCCCTTATGGTCGTGGACACTTTAGGCCGGTTAGGCCTAAAGTGCATATTGTAGGTTCTGAATATTGTATGTTTCTGCATACTGCATGTTCTATGTTGTATTGTGTCTGTCATTCTGTTGCTGCCTTTTGCATTGGTGTTCTGTGCTTTTACTTTGTAGTATTGTTTCCTGTCTGCCTTGTTTACTGTTTCCTGTCTTGTCTCTCTTACCCTTGATTAGTTATGTTCTCCACCTGTGTCCTGTTGTGCCCCAGCCAATCACAGTGTTGATTGTAGTTTGAGTTCACCTGCGTCCTGTTACTCCCCTGACTATTTAAACCCTGTGTTGGCGTTATATTCTTGTTGGTCCGTAGACCTATGTCACGTGAGTTTATGTTTAGTGCTTGATGCCTACTGTTCTATATCCCTGTTTTTGGAAATCTCAGTTTATTTAATAAATCCTTTGATTTGAATACTTCTGCCTACCTCGTCTGCTTTTGGGCCCTACCCGCTACTCATTCCTGACACAAACATAAATACTCCACTCTGTTAGAGCGCCACCCCTCAGATGGGTGTGGGGCGGCTAGTGGGCACCGGGCAGCAGGTCTTTGACGTCAGCAGCAGGCTGCCTGATGGGTCGCCAACAGCTGTCGTGACAGTCGCCGGTTGTAGTGAGCGTCACTCCGCTGTGCCACAGGGATGCAGTCGGGTTAATGAAGCTGTCGACCCCGGGCCTGGACATTATCTGACGCACGTGGCATCTTGAATTTTCTCCCTGAGAGATGCTCACATGTTTACCGATATATGGCATGGAGATTTAATGACTCCATGCTTCCAAGCGGGTCCACATTCTCAGTAGGGTGGTAGCTCCAATCTTCCATCATCATAAAAAATATTGCTTCCAGCATCCCCCCAAACTTCTCTGTACGCCCCCTGGGGGGCTGTACCATCCCCGTTGAGAAACTACACTAGACGAAAGGCCACTGGGTCCATAGTGGTCATCCTATAGGGATCATGAACGTGCTGTCGTGCACAGAAAATTATTTGATGGATGGATGGACCAACAGATGATTGTTAGAGCAACGGTGCTAGCAAGACTAAAAAAGACACAAGCTTGCTTTGACAAGGCTGATATTGAACACAAAAAGACTAATTGTATTTGTTTGTATATTTCTTGTGTTGTTTAGTTTTGTTGTATGCGAAAGAAAGCCAATGTGCAACAGTAAAAATGTAATTAAGAAATTGTATGAGTCCGATTTAGACTCACTGAATTTGTCGTGCTACAAGTAAGAAGCATATGCGTTACAAATGTTGTCATTGCTAGTTTTGCGTAGCCTCTAGCACTTCTCTGTCCCTCTCTCAGTGTGTCACCTTGGCATCCAGAGACGTCCAAACTGATTGTGAGTCATTCAGCGCTTTCAAAAACATCTTTGAAATTTGATTTAGCTTGGCGAGTCGGTGCTATCCAGATACGCTGGGGAGAATGCTCAAAGAGCTTCAAAGAGACTTGGACGTGGTTCTGTTAAAGAGCTAATTGAGCTCACCCAGAGAGCCTCCATGCTGTTCCCGCTTTGCTCCGTCCCTGCAGGCACCGCTGCTGAGTCACAATGTCTAAGTGGCCATCTAAAGAAGTGTCACTCAGCTGGCCTTGTCGGGCAGCCCTGAAACAAAAGCACATTCACCTTTGACGAGGAGGAAGGTGGAGGGAGAGTGAATGACGTTTCAGGCGGGGAGAGAACAGTCACAGATAACCACAAAGTCAAGTCCACAGGAGCCTGCGGAACTATGGGTTGGAGCTTTGAGAGGCTGTCTACATTAGCTGAGGGTGGCGTCGGGAGCAGAGGTGAGCGGTGATTTAAATAGGAAGTCTGCCGGATCAAAGGCTCTCTCCCTGTTCTCCTGGTCAAGCCTTTTCCGCTTCCATGGTTATCATAATTGCTCTTGCTTGGAGCACATGCAGCTTCCGTCGAGACCACGTTCTCGTGTGTTAGAGCCGAGGGGCCTCAACCGAGCATAACCTGGGCTTTCCAGGTAACCCATTTTTTTCTCTGCGGCACCAGTTTTCAGCCAGCTTATTTTTTTCTGGAGGACAGAATAATAAGAGGCTTCACGGTCCATCAACTTCTCCGTGGCATGCCAGTTCTGACTCACAAGTTGACCTTCCAGAATGTTGCCTGCTGAACTCTGAACGAACGCATGTTCTTCCACTTCTTCAGACGGACACAGACACGTGCTGCGTTGGCACTTGACAGGACATGGCCCCTTATGGCACACATTACTGCTCCCTCTGGGGAGTCAGCCTAATATCTTTTTCCAAGGAGGTGTGCCACGTGTATGTGAGTGTGTGTCTGCAAGGCAAGCGTGCTCATTTGTAAGACATGTACGTATGTGTGCCGACATGTGTGGGTCTGCTGTACCCCTCCTTCCAGTCTGGAAGGAGACGTAAAGGGCCATGTGTGTATGGGCTAGGAAGGATTTCTGTGTCCCCTGAGTAATGGCTACACACCAGTGCACACCTCAAAGTCACTGATGATGGATTTGTGAATTAGAGGTCTGTCATCATAGGATGGTTCCATTGGGCTTCACAGCCCATCTCTCCTAATCAAGAGCATGCAGCCCTTTTAATATGTTGAAGATAAAGTAACAGCCACTGTGATAGCATTTCTGTTAAATGAGCCATTTGAAAGTCTGGCTCATTTTTCATAATCCAGGGGAAGTCAATTAAGACTTCTATAGCTAAGGGAGCCCCAAAGAGAGACACTGGGCAGCAACAATGCCAAGGAAAAGAGGAGCAAGTGAGCTTTACTCGCTGGAGGACATAAAATACAAGCCTCGTCTTGTGTAAGGAGGGCTGTCTGAAATGGGGAACAAATGGTGGGATATAAAAATGTCAGGCGCTGTGACAGCAAGACCAATTTTCACTAGCCAGCCAGCCAGTCAGCCAGCCAGCCAACCAGCCTGCCGCGCTCGTAGCCTATGACAGGAAAACAGCAGACTGACACACCAGAGAACAAAAGCCAAAACACCCTGATTGCTTGTCAGCGAATGGAAATCATTGCTTTATTTTGTTTGGCTTGAACCGCTCCAGTGAGACTAAAAGTGCAATGCTGCCACGGCGGGCCCTTTCAGTGACGATGAGTCAGAGGAAGGAATGGTTTCGTGAGATTGAACCCTCAAAGAGCAGTTGTTGTTGTGCTATCTCTAAACAGCTGAGAATGTATGCATGATTACCTTATCATTTGGACCAATTCTTAGTAGACGTTTCCTGTAATACAAGTGGAACAATTCATTTATTACAAACAGACAATTAATTGGTTTCCATGGAACGTTGGTTTTTACTCCACATGAGGAGATAGCCAAACCCAACATGAGTGTGAGAGATAATGAATCCTCAAAGCCAACTGAATTTGACACATCTTGCACCCAAACGTTAGATTTAGATTTTGTTTTGTAAGTTATTTTGTTGTTGCCACCACAACACCACCACCACAACAAATGCTAAGCTGGGTCACTTGTCAACTGACCCAGCTTAGCATATAAGTTGTGTCTCTGCTCGGAATGCCTTTGTCTGAGGAAGAGCTACCAGGCTCGAAATGTCACCTATGTGGTAATACAAAATAATAATAAACAGAGTTCATTTAACAGAAGTAACCACATATTGTCCTCTATGTAGGTGATAGCTAATGCTGCTTTCAACCACCATTTGACCTCTTGTTAAGAGAACATTTAGCTCAGATAAACTTAAACATCTCATTTAATCATATACACTTATGTTGATTTGAAATGATTAATTAAAAGTGTTTATGAACTTATCTTCAAATGACATTCAAAGACAAATAAAACATGCCAGTTAGTGCGTTGAAAACCTGGGAAAGCACCCCCCCGCATTCCCCAGTACTTACATGCAGTGTGTGTGTGTGTGTGTGTGTGTGTGTGTGTGTGTGTGTGTGTGTGTGTGTGTGTGCGTGTGCGCGTGTGCGTGCGTGCGTGCGTGTGTGTGTGTGTGTGTGTGCCTGCCTGCATGTCCTGAAGTCCAAACACAGTACCACTTACAGAACTAACAGTGAAGTAATTTTACATTCCAGCACACCCGTGGGCCTGATTTATGGACGTGCTCCATTTCAGGCACACCCTGCCTAAAGCAGATCCAAGTCTGCAGGCAGTGATGTTCATCTTACATGCATGGGGCCAGGCTGACTACCACTAATATATTTAAAAAACACCTCAACAGGTATGTTTTTAAAACTTGCCTCTGAGAACTGTGCAGCTTTACTGTTAATTTAACAGAGTTTATGACTTTATGATTGGCTTAGATTGGCTTTTAATCTTGCAATGGCTTCTTCTCTACTTGACTTGCCATGTTAAAAAGCAGTTTGTAAACATCTGTGCTAGGTGCTACTGTACAGAAACAAAGTATGATGTCGCGAGACATCATAGCTTACAACGCGTTGCATCGCGACACGTTGTGAGCTTGTAGATCTGCTACTTTCAAATAGCTGATATGTTAAAGTGCTCATGTGGCCCATAGTCGCTTCTTTTGGGCTGGTTTTCCTAGACCTGGTTGCTTGTTTCTCTCACAGAATCTGGCAACACTGGGTACTGTACTGTACGTGCCAGGTCAGAATGGCGTAGGGTTTCAAGCACCACAGAGAGAGAGAGAGAGAGAGAGAGTATCTCGGGCAGAGGGGTGTCAAAGGCAATCACGGCGTCCGCTTTAGTCACACGAAACAGCCAGTGAGCCTGACTGGAAGCAGACCTAGAATACGATTTAGACTCAGTCTACCGTGCTCGCATGCACACCAGCCCCCAGAGGCCCGGCGCTCTGGCACGCATCACAACATGAGCTCATCCACAGCTGGGAGGGGGGGAGACAGAGGGAGCCAGGGGATGGAATGGCTGTATGAAGGGATATAATGGGAGGCTAAAGCCTGATTTGCACTTCATCGCACAGTGGTGTTGTGTGCCGATATACAACCTCACAAACGCAGACGTTGTGATCTGTGCTAGGTGCTACTGTACAGAAATAAAGTATGATGTCGACGTCACTAACCGGGGGTCATGTCACGGTACTGTCAGGGTTGTCCAGATCTGCTTATTATAATTTCCCCGCATCACAACATGAGCTCATGCAGATACCATTAAAAAGTTAAAAGTAGCAATAAAAGAGCCATATTTAATAATAACATTTTGCTGGGGTTGCCAGATCTGTCAGGGTTGCCAGATCTGCTTATTATAATTTCCCCGCATCACAACATGAGCTCATGCAGATACCATTAAAAAGTTAAAAGTAGCAATAAAAGAGCCATATTTAATAATAACATTTTGCTGGGGACCCCCTGGAACTCCCCCAACACTTAATGTTTTTGAAAAGTCCTGGAAAAAAAAACGAAGAAAGGACTCGCGCAACAACAATCGTCAAGACACACCATCTCCGGTTTACTTCCCGTATCTGCATAGTCTCGCGTCTCGCGTAGCTATCTGCGTGAAGTGGGCGGATGCCAACCTGCTTCCGGTCTCCTAAAAAAGGCGTCCGCCCACTTCACACGTTTCTTTTGCTTTTAGTGCAGTTTCTGGATGTTATTGTTCAAAACATGCTTCATAGTAAAGAAGTAGGAGGTTTGAACCCACCACGACCTTTGGCTCATGCTGATTTGCCATTTCCAGGATCCACGCAGGTTCAGAATAGTGGAGTTTGGAAGCACTTAGTATAGTGTGCCTGGGTGTCTTGACTTCAGACCACAAGGTCATGGGATCAGATCCCAGCACAGAAACCTCAGCATCTGAGCAATCTGGCTCCCATGGGTCTACTATCTTTTTTCGCCTTTATCATAAAGGTTGCTGGACAATATATAGAGGTTGAAATGCATAATTTATTAAATAATATAAAGGTAATATCAAATACATTGTAAAAAATGAGAGACATGACGCTTTATTAGCAAGACAGTCTTTTATTATATTATTCCTCATTTTGCTGGTTTCCCCTGAAACCCCTTTACTGTTACAGAGTAGGACTGCGTTAGATTGTCTGCTGATGATGTGGCCATAGCTGAATGGTTAGAGAGCCTGCCTGGCAAGCCATAGATCTCAAGTTCGATCCCAGGCCTCAACATTGTGTCAAAGTGTCCCTGAACAAGACACTTAAAAGAATAGTTCACCCTAAAATTACTTATTTTCTATCAATTACACACTCCATGAAGCCTTGAATTCATGGCGATTTTTATGTTTTTGACGTATTCCTGAGCACAGACTCAGACATATTGGTTGGATCGGCAGTGCCATGTAGGTGTGAGGGTAACGGCCAGAACCTGAGTCTAGTAGAACATAATCACGATTTTAAGAACCACTTTTAGCACTATCTAGCACCCTTTTTGTTTAGTGTGACATATGATCTACAGCCTGTAGATCATGTGTTTACACGTAGACTACAGGTAAACACATTTGAACATGAAGTTGATGATCAAAGTGACAGCTTCTGTAACCTAAACCATACCTACCAACCTCCGTCCGGTCGGGGGTTCCCCCCCCCAGGAAAGTTTTAACAGAGTAAATGTAATTTACAGTATTCTGGTGGATTTTGGGAGTTTGACACTTTTATCAGCCTTTACTTACATAGGATCCATTAAAAAGTTAAAAGTAGCAGTAAAAGAGCCATATTTAATAATAACCACTAATTACTTTAAAATGACTATCTCTTTAAAGTGGCATTGTACTGGAGTTTATCCAGACATAAAGCGACAGTAAAAGAGTAACATTCCCATTCTCTCAGAAAGAGTTTTTTTGGGGTGTGTGCCAGAATCAAAGCGTGAGAGTGAGTGAGTGAGTGAGTGAGTGAGTGAGTGAGTGAGTGAGTGAGAGAGAGAGAGAGAGAGAGAGAGAGAGAGAGAGAGAGAGAGAGAGAGAGAGAGAGACCACTCACACCTTGCCCACTCACACCTTCCAACAAAAAGAACAATCAAATACTGCCATTGTGATTTGCATATCAAAAACTCAAGGAACTAGCAAATGAACATGAATGGCCGTGGCTGCATATCAGTGAGGGGGCACACAAAAAGGGGTGGAATCCCCCAAAACAGGATAAGAACAGGAGAAATGGAAGAACAGGAGACGTCCAGGAGATGGGGTCAAATAACAGGAGTCTCCTGGTGAGAACGGAAGGGTTGGCAGGTCTGATATAGCAGCGCAAAACAAGCCCGTCCTCTGGTTCGGCATGATGTCATCTAGTCCCTTAATAACCTCTTCTCTGCCTGTTCATCAACAACGGAAGCACAGAGACAGCGGTATTCTGGAAATGTTCATTTTAATAAGGTGCTGAAAAATCTGTGACAGTCAAACATGGTATTTTTTCCCTCCTTTCCGCAGAATAAGAACATTTATAACCCAAAGCCCAGGAAATGATTTAAGTCGCACTGCAGAATGTGGAAACATGAGCATAAAACAGCTTCTTTCAATGCTACACATATACAGATAGACCAGTCACAGTGTGGAGGAAACAGAAAGACTAAATGCGTGGCTCGCTCTGGGTAATTAAGGCAACATGTCACAAGGTAAAAGACAACCCTTTATGTACAAGGAGCATAAAAAAATAAAAAGCAAGCATCAGGATATACACAATACAGTATGCCAGCGGAAGAAAAAAACAAATAAAACCATTCCCAGTGGCTCATGTGCATGGCAACTGACTCAGGAGAGAATGTTTGGCTCCACCACAAGACAAAGAGAAAAGAGAGAAAAGTCACAGAAAGGTCAGATCCAGAGAAACTGGGTAAAATGGCAGGTGGTTCTTGTCAGTGTCAGTACAGTATGTTTGTTGTGGTTATGTCCCTCAAGAGTTGACGCTCACGTCTGTTGGAGCTCCAGACTGATCCGTTCAGGCTTCTTTAAGGGTGTCCGTTTCCTCAAGTAATAATGTGCTGCTCTCTCCGTCAGTTTTGAAATCAAGTCCACGCTCACTTTGTGCAGTGACACCTGCTGGTGAACATGGTGGCTTGCATGAGGAGTAACTAGGCGGTTAGGATGAGGTTTTACCAACATGCCCGTACACAATAAAATAAAATCCCTCGATTGGTTGCTTGGTTTCGACTCGTCGTGTTCGGATACACTGCCAAGCGCTCAACCACTGACCAAGCTTCGCAAAAGCTAATTCTCGGTGTAAAATATTAACTGTTAGTGTCGTGCTCCCTCCCAATAAATATATATTTATTTATTTTAAAACGTAAAAACAAACATGTCAGATTTAAGTTAAGTTTAAAAAACATTAATAAAACAACACCAATAGAAGACCGTGGTAAAATGGTAGACCGTATGAGAATAAATTCTAAATTATGAAGGTGTAACCTGCTACCTTTGTTTGGATGACACAGGGAATTTGACACTTCCAAAAAAAAACAAAAGAACACTGGACCTTCTTGCATTGCCAAGGCTTATCCAATCACAGCCCATGATGACACTGGCAGATGGCCAGTGCAGCGTCCAATAGTTTAGCTAGATAATGTTCATTCTCGCATAATAACAGTCTTTGAGGGGGAGATAAAAGGTAAGTGTCTGTCACTATACTATAGGCAATATCACATGCCACTTAACAGTGTGTGCCTCCCCAGCTAGTCATGTCCCATAGGTTTGAGTGGCACTAAAAACTGCTGGGATGTCCCTTGTTTGCCCCCAAACTCTGCAGCATCAGGCCTGCTGACTGGATGTTGAAGCCATCTTATATTCACCTTTGACTTCCTAATTAAGAGCACCGTCATATCAGTTTGCCTTCCCATTCTTTGTTATTGTAGATAACCGTTATTGCAAGATCAGCCTCTAACCAGGCTCAGGCTACTTCTATGAGGAAGGGTAGTGAACTACGGTAAACGGATCACAGGGGGGGGGGGCAACACTGAGAACGTTAAACATTACATCATCTGTAAACAACAACAGTCCCTCATGCCATGATTGGTTAAAAATAATTAAAACCGTTGATGAGCGTTTGTTTACACACAAACGTAGGTTGTACATTACATTTATAAAAAACGGCCAAGATGACGTCGGACGACCGTGTGGCGCAAAGTCAGTTGTGTATAAAGAATAAACATCGGAAACTCTTCCCACGAGCCGAGGCCTCGTACAGAGGCGCAAATCCCGACGGATTCATCGCTGTCGTCTTATACACACCTCACACCGTAAATCCTTAGTGAGGGAGTGCTGGAGCTTCCCTCTTCCTCTTTTTATCCTCTTCTTTTGTGCAATGTCATTGTTCAGTTCTTTGAGTGTGTATGATTGTTTTTGTTTTTTTTGTGCTGGTGGTGTCAGACAGAGACGAAGACATCCAGGTAGAGGCGGTCGTAGGACTCCCTGAAGAAGAGGATGAGGATGAGGCTGAAGAGACAAGAGCCCGTCAAACTCCAGTTCAGCCAGGACACTTCTGAATGGAGGGAGACATGTAGGAGACAGAGAGGGGGAGAGAAAGAGAGCGAGAGAGAGGATTAGTCTTACATCATATTTCAAGCCTGATTTATAAATGACATAGTCCTACGATGTGTATAAATTAAGCATTAGTCATTTATCCGAGGCTTCAGAGATTTTTACTTGAAATTGAACGGGAATGACTTGCAAGTGGTTCAGTGTATTGCTCAAGGACACTTCAGTCAAGACCCGTGGCTGCTGGCTGGACAGATTTGGGTTTGGTAATAGTACATTTATACAACGCTTTTCTAGACTTCTAACCCTCAAAGTGCTTTACAATGTACTGTATGTCTCTCTCTCACTCACTCACTCACTCACTCACTCACTCACTCACACACTCACACACACACACACACACACACACACACACACACACACACACACACACACACACACACACACACACACACACACACACACACACACACACACACACACACACACACACACACACACACACACACACACACACACACACACACACACACACGTCTGCAGCAGTTAGGTTTCAGTGTGTTGCCAAAGGACACTTCAATGTAAAGAGGAGCTGGGGACCAAACCAGGAACCTTCCGGCCCCCAGGCAGCGGCTGTTCCACCTCGCTTATTTGACTGTTGTGGGGATTGAAGCTTTGACCTTTTGTTATAAAGGCTGGAATTTTAATTTAATTTTATCTTCATTCTCATCTATCTTGGTTGGCTCTATGGCGTTTTACTCTTCTGTTGCTGCTATGACACCTGAATTTCCGAATGGGGATCAATAAAGGCTAATCTTATATCTTATAATACAAGATAAGATAAATATTATGGTTACCATTTTATGGTAACCATAGGGTCCACTCTCCTGGCCATAATTACATAGTGGGTTTAACCAGTAGAGCAGTAAAAATGAATATTGTGCTCTGAATTTGAGAGACTATAGAGGTATAACAGCATGATGACGTGTTCCTTTATAATGAAATACAAGTAATCTATGCACTCTGAGAAACGTAATGAGAGCCGGAATAGAGTTGTGCTGAATAATTTATGAATAATGTATGGGCGAAATGGCTAATCAATAGAACGGTAGGAACCCCTGCCGTGCTGTAAATGAAATAAGAACAGCTTGCAGTCTTGCAATCATGATTCCAAATAATTCAACAGTATTGGCTCCATTTCCACATTATCATTGACCCACACTTGAACCTAAACAACGTTTGTATGGAGAGGATCTCTTTGCTCTTTTCAAGCTCCATTAAGCGGAGGAAAGGTGCTTGGGTTGTCTGCCATAATATTGGATCTGAAGGGCAAGTCAAGAGGCTAGACTGACTGCCTAGAGCCACAGGCCTCTCAACTAATCAACACTAAGACCAATAAATCTCTCGATCTCAAACACAAACAGGCACACAGGCACACATGCGCCTGTGTGCCCCACACACCCCCACACACACACACAACCAGTCTGGACTACAGCAAAATCAATTGTCCTCTTTTCAAATGTAATTCAGCAGCACTTGCTGCACAGCCAGCTGTCTCAGCAACATGTTGACAAGGCGTGCACCGTGGTGGGCGCTGTGGCGGGCGAGACCTGATGGAAACATTAAGCAAAGCCTAACCCACTCTGCAGAGCCAGAGAGCCCAGGACTGATGGCACGGTGGCAGGTTGGCAGGCAGCTGCTCGAGCCCCAGACAACCCTGCCATAGTACATAGAGAAACCAGGTCATACTCGTCATACCACACATCCGGGGAGGGGGGACCCCGCCGACGCAATGCATCTTCATTCTCACCCAGGGACGCCCAGGGTTTGAGCGCAGAGGGCCGGCCTCCTGCCTAATGCGGACGATCAATTGCCCCGGTTTGAGGACAGTGCACAGATCGATGAGCCACGGGGGAGAGAGAGCGGAGCAGTGCTTTTTTTTAAATTATACTGTATGGTCGCTTGGCACAAATGCCCCCCCCCCCCACCAGTGGAGGAAAAAGTACTCAAATGTTTTACTTAAGTAAAATTATCAATACTGCAATGTAGAAGTACTCTGTTACAAGTAAAAGTCCGGAATTCAAAATGTACTTGAGTAAAAGTACAAAAGTATTGGCATCAAAATATACTTAAAGTACCAAAAGTAAAAGTACTAAAATGTTTGAAAATAGCAGATCTACAAGCTCACAACGCGTCGCGATGCGACGCGTTGTGAGCTTGTAGATCGGCTATTTTCAAATAGCCTATGTATAAAATAGGGCTAAAGCGGTTAAGTATGTTATGTATGTTTTATACTATAATAATTTATATCTGAAAGTAACTAGTAACTAAAGTTTTCAAATCATTGTAGTGGAGTAAAAGTACAATATTTGCTTCTGAAATGTAGTGGAGTAGTTGTAAAAGCATTGGAAATTGGAAATACTCAAGTAAAGTACAAACACCTCATAATTTTACTTAAGTAAATGTACTTAGTTACTTTCCACCACTGCCCCCCCCACCCAATCCTCATGAATGGTAGAAGGAGAGGTGAAAGGGAGGGAAAAAGCGTGTGCGAGACAGAGGGAGGAGATATGGCGTTAAGAATGGTAGAGAGAAGGATAGAGGAAAAGATAGATGGTGGTGGTGGTGGTGGGGGGGTTGAGTGAGGATGTGATGGTGGATGTGTGGAAGCTTCCAAAGGCAACGTCGTTAATCAAAATGGGTGTGAGAGCCGGACAACGGGAGACCTGGCATGGAGACAGGTTAATGGAGTTGTGTTTGTCTGACCCACCGTCTCACTCACTTTGTCTTTCCTTCTCTCTCCCTCTCTTTCACACACACACACACACACACACACACACACACACACATATGCATCATAGAGACTCATCCATTTAAAGTGTGTGTGTGTGTGCGCACGCGCGTGCGCGTGCGTGCGTGCGCGTGTGTGTGTGTGTGTGTTGTTGTTAAGGTCTGCAGCCTTGTGTGAATGCTAATGTGGTCCCGAGGACCTCTTGGGTAATTCAATATGGTGCCGTGGTAAAAGTGGATAAGCAGCTCAATCGCTCCCCTCTGACATGCAAAAGGAAGAGCCTGGAGCAATGTGTGAGGAGGAGCCAAAACGAACTACTATGGATCTATTTAAATACTCTGAGTGGAAGGAGTAGGAGAGGAGAGGAGAGGAGAGGAGAAGAGAGGAGAGGAGAGGAGAAGAGAGGAGAGGAGAGGAGAGGAGAAGAGAGGAGAGGAGGCCAGGCCAGTCCCTAAACTACATGAGCAAGTGGCCGATTTAGATTTGAGTCTCAAAACTTTTTGCATATGTTGTATGTCACACAATATGTGTAATAGCCCCAAAATTGCATCCCCTTCTCTAGTCATGCAGAGTGACTGGTTAATTGCTCTCTCTCTCTCTCTACGGCTGACAGCTGGCTAATCAGCATGTCAAAGTTTGTTTCCCCGGTCACAGCAGCAGCCGCACTGCACTCTGATACAATGAAAACGCCAGAAATTTGTCAGAGCACAGGATTCATTACATGCGGCCACTTAATTGGCTGTGACCCACCCTGTCACATTAAAACGACCGAATACTGTGTGGGCCGTCATTCGCTAGCCCGGAGAATTTGCAGATGCGTAACGTGTCCCCGTGATGACGCTAATAACCAAACTCTACATTGGCGACAAAAATAAATAAAATGGCAGAAAGGCTTGAGACATCAATGCCTTAAAAAAAAAATCACCACTCGTGCTAATGTCAACTGGTTCTAACAAGGGTGTTAACGCGGTGGTGCATCAGCGTAGCCATCAGTCAGCTCGTCACATTAACCCCTTCAATCAGGGAACGCTTCCGTTATTTTAGATTTGAGCTAGAACCGTTATTTTATACTTTGGCCATTCAAAAAATAGCAGATCTACAAGCTCGTAGCGCGGCACCGCTTGTAGATCTGCTATTTTGAAAAATCATGAACATTTTTAGCAAGTCTTTGAATATACTGTATATTTTTTTAAGCGAAACATTTTTACTCAATTGCTTCTGGGGGGTCCCTGGAACTAAATATTTTGAGATGGGGGTCCGTGGCCAAATACATATCATTTTGGGGGTCCTTGACATGAAAACTTGAGAACCACTGATATAGCAACACAAGTTTTTTGGGAAAAAAAACTAGTATTTAGAGGACATTTGTAGAATCGGACAAATTGCACAAATGTAAAAATCAAAAAAAAAAAAATCTAAAATAGCAGATCTACAAGCTCATAGCGCTATGAGCTTGTATATCTGCTATTTTTGAATAGCCAAAGAAATCTAAAATGACACAGACGCGTTCCAGGATTGAACGGGTTAAAGGAGGAGTTCACCCAAAAAATGACTTATTTTCTATCAATTGCACACCCCATGAAGCCTTGAATTCATGGATTTATTTTTGTTTTTGTGGCATTCCTAAGCCAATAATTTGATTATAATACATTTGTCCCCATTGATTCCGGTAGGAGACACAAATGCATTTGTGTCTCCTACCGGAATCAATGGGGCTACATTTATTATAATCAAATAATAAAGGAAGGAATGCAACAAAAACAAAAAATATCCGTGAATTCAAGGCTCCATGGGGTGAGTAATCCATAGAAAAAAAGGTATTTTGGGGGTGAACTACTCCTTTAAAGGGCCTATCACAGTGAATGCCCCAGTCAGCATGTGGGTGCTATGGATGAAGACTGAGGCCTGAGGGGACAGATAGCGCATGTGGCCTTAATCAGCCTTAATTGAGGTCAACACGGTATCGTAATTAATGGGAACTCTCAATATGGCTCGCTATGTCCCCTTAATGGTAGCGTTTTGAGATGTGAGTTAAGAGTGGGGAGGATATTTACTGGAAAGCTGCATTAGCATACCGAGAAGTGCATTAGGTATTAAAAATGTGTACGTACTATATATCCCCTCGTTAGTATGCATGCATGCGATAGTATTGACTGTAGATTGATGGGAGTTGGTGAGTGTGCCTACCTGCATTATTCAAAAAGCCAGTGTGCGTGTGTGTGAGCCCACTTGCGTAAACCTGTCTAACATACCGTTTGATTTACCCATGTTAATGCTTCTTCTTGCTCAAGAGTCAAACCTCTCCCAAAAAAAGAGAAAAAAGAGAAACGGAAAAATAAATAAAACTGTTGATTCTCTCAGGAGTGAGGGAGCTCTACACAGAATTTACTTTCTTTTTTTTCTTTCTCCCACCTTGACAAACTTCACATGGGGTTGAAAAAGTCAGCCGGCAAAGACGTAATTCCCTTCCGTCAAGTGTTTTAGCAAAGTTTAACGGAATGGAAAATGGGAGAAAAGGAGAAGGAAAAAAAAACGTTTTGAGAGGGAAAATTGGTGGCAATTTGCATCTTCCCGGTGGCTTTTGTTTGCGTTTCACCTGCTAAAAAAACATCAATGGTGTTCAACTTCAGCAGCAGTGCAGTGCGCTTGAGATTGGCTGCGTTTCAATCGGCTGTTAACATTAAACGGGGCTCATTCAATATGCGAGAAAAGACAATATGGATTTGGGAGCGTAATTACAACGCATATGACTCATTTTAAAACAGAAGGTTAAAGAGATTAATATAATAATAATAAAAAGCTGGTCGTCGGATCCTCATGGGTCCATACGGATAATCCATTTCAAATGGATCCGGATCAAATGGCAATTGGAACTGATCCGACCCGTGCCCAAGGGACAAGCCAATATTTTGGTCGTCGGTTCGGGGCTTGGATCTTCGGTTCCGGGCGGACCAATGCTACCCGCCTCTAGTAATTTAGAATCTATCTACGGGTCCGTTTCGGTTCGGATCCCATTTTTGGACCCGTGCTACCCTCTAGTTGACTGTGTGGGTGCCTGGTGGCTCCACCAGTTAGTGCACAGACCATAAACACCTTGTGAGCACGAGGACCCAAGTTCAAATTTTTACCCCTGTTATCTTGCATGTCTCTCCTCTTTCTTTGCCCTTGGTTTCCTGTCTCTTTACACTGGCCTATCTGAAATAATAATTTAACAAAAAATATTAACCACAAAAACCCTGAATACTTCATTTACAGGGTCCCTCAGGGCTCTATAACAGGTCCACTTTTTTTCCCCCTCTACTGACCAAATCTCTTCGGTGGAAATAGCCGATCTACAAGCTCACAACGTGTCGTGTTGCGTTGTGAGCTTGTAAATGGTAAATGGTTCATTTATATAGAGCCTTTATCCAAGGCGCTTTTCAATGATTGTGCATTACATTCACCCATTCACACACACATTCACACACCGATGGCGGAGGAAACCATGCAAGGCACCAACCTGCTCAACGGGAGCATTTAGGGGTTCAGCGTCTTGCTCAAGGACACTTCGACACTAACTCTGGGGGAGCCCGGGATCGAACCGGGAACCTTCCGGTTCCCAAGAGGCCACTCTACCTCCTGAGCCACTGCCCCCCCTTGTAAGATCTCCTATTTCTCCCTGAATGTTCTCCCCCAGAATAGGGATGCGCGGGTTCACGTGGTTAACCGACTGAGTGAATAACTCCTGGCTTTACAAATGCAGAAGACTGAACGGCAAACCAATGCCACCCCTTTCGTCTTCGACTCCTGTCCCCCCCTCCTCCATCCCTCCATTCGGCCCGTCTCCCTGCTTCGTATTCTGCCCACCGCAGCGCGCTAAATCACACAGGCACACAGCAGATGAAAATGGGGGGGGGGGGGGGGGGGTGGACGACAAGCGCAGATATATGGTTCTGAATTTCCATTCATGTTTCTCAGTCACAGGGTTCCGAGTCTTTTGGAATTTAAAACACTTGTGGGGAGGGGTGGGTGGGTGGGCAGATAGCACTCACTGAGCCGAGACCTCTGCTCCGCACACATATTTAACCCATTCAAACCGGGAACGCGTCTGCGTAACCACTTTATCCGTATTTTATACTTTGGCTATTCAAAAATAGCAGATATACAAGCTCGTAGCGTGGCACCGAGTGCCGCGGTATGAGCTTGTAGATCTGCAATCTTGTTTTTTTGGCAAATATTTGAATATATATATATTTTTAAAGGGAACATTTGTAATCCAAATCTTTGCTTCTGGGGGGTCCCTGGAACTAAATATTTTGAATTGGGGTCTGCGGCCAAATACATATCATTTTGGGGGTCCTTGACATGAAAAAGTTTGAGCACCACTGATATAGAAACATACGTTTTTCAGAAAACTGTTGGGATTCAGAAGACATTTGTAGAATCCCCAGAAGCAAAGATTTGAGTTACAAATGTTTGCTATAAAAATATATATATTCAAAGATTAGCTAAAATGTTCGCGATTTTTCAAAAAATAGCAGATCTACAAGCTCGTAGCGCGGCACTCGGTATCTGCTATTTTTGAATAGCCAAAGAAATCTAAAAATTCTTTCCCGGTCTAGATGGGTTAAATGGACACGGCAGCTAAATTCATAAACGCGTTCCGGCGGCTTGCAAGGAAAACGGGGGGCCGCGCTTCAGAAATGCAGAAGTGGGCAGTTGGGCACATGAAAGCAAAAACCTAAAATGAACCGGAACCTGGGATTAAATGAGCATCTTTGAGGCAAAAGATTGCCAATTCTTTCATTCTTCTTACAACCAATAGGTGGGATGTCGGGGCAGGGGGGTTTAAAAGAGGAAGGCTGGTATGGAATTTATCAAGTCTGAAGCCTGCTTATTATGTGCCACCTCCATTATAGGACTACACAAATGGAATTAAAGAAAGGGAGACAGCCCACCAGAAACCTTTCGTAGGGAATTTACATAATAGTCACGTTAATCTGCAGAGAACGATCTCTTTAGGCAAACACAGAACATAGCTGTTTCTTTTAAACAGGGTAGAAAATCTAGTTCCGTTTTTTTTCTTACCCACTGGAAACTTTATGCAGAGGGTTACTGAGGTTCACCCGCTTCATTCAAAGGCCTTTTAACTACTTTCAACCTGGCGTTCCTATTTTGGGCTTGTCAGATTATTATGTAGGCCAAGTTGTCAAAGAATAAAAAATAAATAGCCAAAATAGCAGATCTACAAACTCGGCTATCTTCGCTATTTGACGTATGACAAAGGATATAGAGCTTAAATGGTTAATACAGCTATCAACAAGCATACGTACTACGCATCCTGATTCCTGACCGAAAAGCAACTACATAGACTGATCGTGTCTCGCACCGAAAATATCAGATCTAGAAGCTTGCAGAGTCTGATATTTTCAGTGAGAGACACCGGCGCACATCTGAGTATAAATGAGGCGTATCTGTCAAGTGAGCTATATAGTCTGATCACATGCTGTGAGACACCATGAGGGCGTGATGTGAGGAGTGGAGCAGAAGAGAACTCTATCATCATGGCCTTGATATTCTCTTCAGCTGTCAGAGGGAAGTTATGTCAGTATCCATCTCGGCACATCAGACATTCGTTTACAGAGACAGCCTCACACACACAGTATATGTATACTAAAGGAAGCAGATAACATGCAGACTGCCACACCCAAGATGCTTATACAGAACATGCGCGCACACACACACACACACACACACACACACACACCCCCCCACACACACACACACACACACACACACACACCTCTGCCCATACCAAGCAGTCTGTCAGTCAATCCCACAGAGGCTCTATCGTGTATACTTTATGAGGCCTGTGTGTATGTTTTGGATCGCAGCTGCTACATGTCAATCTACTTGATGCTCTCTGTCTGTCTGTCCGCACTCTGTCTGGACTACACAGCCTTCTAATCCATGATTAATCACCAACACGGCCAACTCCCGGCAAGGGGAATACAAAACGCCATCGCTTGTGATTAGAATCGGCGGGTCTAACAAGTTCAGGGTCTCTTCACCGCCCCCCCCCCCATCCACCTCCCCTCTCTCATCTCGTCCATAATGAATATTGAGCAGGACTTGGCTCTTCTGCTCGGTGCTTTTAGAACACAGGGATACGGCTTCAGCTGAGAGGCAACTGGCCGATTAACGGGTGGATTTGTTCCCTTTTACCCGCCATTTTGGTAGGCAACCAACCGTGGTCATAGTTTGCTGCTTCACAAACTTTGTTCTCTGGCTACGCTGCAAAAAATCCAAAGTATCAATTTAACCCATTGAGGCCTGAGGTTCCGATTCTGCAAAATGTCTTTTTTGGTTTTCTGAAAAACTTATGTTTCTATATCAGTGTATATCATGTGTATTTGGTCGCCGACCCCCATCTCAAAATATTTTGTTCCCAGGGACCCCCAGAAGCAAAGATTTGAGTAAAAAATGTTCGCTTTAAAATAATATATATATACAAAGATTTGCACACATTTTCACGATTAAAAAAAAAATAGCAGATCTACAAGCTCGTAGATCTGCTATTTTTGAATAGCCAAAGTGTAAAATAATGCTTTTTAGCTCAAATGAAAAAGCGACACAGTTGCGTTCGTTCCAGGTCTCAATGGGTTAACTCGTCAAGAGTGTAAAAATGCACCTGTACGAGTCGTTGGAACGGGGTGGAATTAGCGGCTATTGTGCCCTGTCGACAAACAAAGTGACTAATTGGGACGGTAAAATGCCGAACCCATTACCGCTACGCTACATTCAGATCACTTCAATGCCTCCCCGGTACAAGCAGCACTACTTAGTGTTTACAAAAACTCTAAATGGTTTAGCTCCTGAATACATTTCTGTCATGCTGCTCATTTGCCAGTAAAACCAATCAGACCTCCCACAACATCGGTCTCCAAACTGTACACAGAACAACATCTAAATCTAGTGAAGCCATGCAGAGTTTTATTATTATGGTTTTTACTCTCTGGAATAAACTGCCCGTCTGACCTGAAATCTGTTACAACTGTGTGATGTTTAAAAGCATGCATAAAACCAGCCTATTTTCTTAGGTTACCATAGTTAGTCTGTGTCTGTGTCTGTGTGTGTGTGTGTGTGTGTGTGTGTGTGTGTGTGTGTGTGTGTGTGTGTGTGTGTGTGTGTGTGTGTGTGTGTGTGTGTGCGCGTTGTTGGGGGGGTCATAAATGCTGTGTCTTGTGAATGTGTGGATGGATGGGGTTTATAAATGCTGTATCTTGTGAATGTGTGGATGGATGGGGTTTATAAAAGCTGTGTTTAAGTGTATGTGTGGGTGGGTTATGTATCTCGTTTGTCCTTTAATGTGTGAACGCCTGTGAAGTCCCAATGTCAAAACTACGGCCCCTGGGTCATAAATACATGTTCCCATTAAAAGAAATCCCATTGACTTAGTGTGTTCCAAAAATACAAAATTAATGAGTCGAGGCATTTTAATCATATAGTTACCAAGCATAAGCTGATACCGGAATTGTACCAGTTTATCCAAAGAGGCCGAAAATACAAGCCCGACAAACAAAACAGACGGTATCAGATATAACTAAATACAAACGATACAGAGCATCCTCCCTGACGTATCATGCCTGGTCTGATTACATTTTGGGAACACAGTTCTCATATTAATCATTTATGACCCTGGGACAGTGTTGCCAGATTCTGTGAGAGAAACAAGCAACCAGGTCTAGGAAAACCAGCCCAAAAGAAGCGACTATGGGCCACATGAGCACTTTTAACATATACATCAGCTATTTGAAAACAGCAGATCTACAAGCTCACAACGCGTCGCGATGCGACGCGTCGTGAGCTTGTAGATCGGCTATTTTCAAATAAAATCTTGCGGGGAAATTATACTAAGCAGACCTGGCAACCCTGCCCGGGGAGGGGACCTGGTTCTGACGTGAAGACTTCGGGTGCTCTATTGAGTTCACTGGGCTTGAATTGTGCTCTATAAATACATTTGACTCGACTTGAAACGTACGGAGAGAGACTGTCTGTGCCGTCGGGCTCGTTAGTGAACTGAAGTCCTCCTCGTGCCCGGCGGCTCCTTCAGCCCCGAAGACGAAGGGTCCCGTGTCTCACCTGCACTGGCTGGCGCAACCATCCACAACTATACTGTAAGGCTCGGGATGCAGTTGTCAGGCAGCAGCTGTCATTAGCTGGCTTCCACCTGCCGTAATGGCAGTGGGGAGAGGAAGAACTTGGCAGTGGAGAAGGGTGAACGTCATGAATATTTATGAGGATCTGAAAATATATCTTCCTATTGACTAAAACAAAGGCGAGAGAGAGAGAGAGAGAGACAGACAGTGTGTGTGTGTGGGGGAGAGAGAGAGAGAGAGAGAGAGAGAGAGAGAGAGAGAGAGAGAGAGAGAGAGAGAGAGAGAGAGAGAGAGAGAGAGAGAGAGAGAGAGAGAGACACACAGAGTGTGTGTGTGTGTGTGTGTGGGAGAGAGAGAGAGAGAGAGAGAGAGAGAGAGAGAGAGAGAGAGAAGAGAGAGAGAGAGAGAGAGAGAGAGAGAGAGAGAGAGAGAGAGAGAGAGAGAGAGAGAGAGAGAGAGAGAGAGAGAGAGAGAGAGAGAGAGAGACAGACAGTGTGTGTGTGGGGGGGGGGGAGAGAGAGAGAGAGAGAGAGAGAGAGAGAGAGAGAGAGAGAGATAGAGAGATGAGAGCATGTCCCATTCTCTCAAAGTATTGCTCATCATTCCAGCTGATTGGCTTTGTGATGTGAAGGTTAATCAGACCGTGGAGAGAGGTGGGCAAAAACAGAGGCGATGGGTTTAAAGAACAGGAAAAAAAACACACACACGCACAAATCTGCAAACACTCATTCATGCACATATTAGACGCTCACATGGATTGGATATGGATCTGATGTGATTATTCTGGCTGCCGTTAAACCCCACGGAGGCAGAGAAGTATGTCCTCTTTGCCCTCTGTCTACATTATACTTTCAAACTACGCTAGGCTGCAAACTGTGGGAGATAAAAACAGAGGTTCAATTACAATCTTGCGTTCTGCTGAACGAGTCTCATTAAGAAACCACGTTGCGTCCCTTTTGCCGCATAAGGACGCTATACAGTATACATATGTATGTATACTGTGTGTCATCATGGCATCAGGCACAAACAAATCAGTCAGCTCTATATACAATATGGGCATACATGGGCAACTGGTGGCCCGGGGGCCACATGCGGCCCCCACCCATCACTTAATGCGGCCCGCAGGTTAATATTCGGAATACTGATATATTATTGATTTCAGCTGTTACAATTCCAAACATACAAACATGACCCGCTTTAATTACTTCAGTCTATATTAGTAGCTTAACACATTGGGTGCCAGAGGTTTATTAAAATATTATACGTTGAGTGCCTGCATTTCTTCCATCCACTTGCGTTATACGTTTCGTGCTGCAGAAGCCCCGACGCGGAAGTGCATGTAAACAAAGCGTGCGTGCGAGACGGCGGAGGGTCCCGACTAACGCCTGGAACAATAATATTTCCAACGCGATCCTCCATTGCAGCGTGATCGCCGATCGGAAACGGCTCGTTTCCACCACATTAAAAAGAAATGGAGATATTAAGCTTTTAGTCAAGGAGATAACATTGAAAACGCCGACCGGAAGGATTTTTGACATGGAGCCTCATCCAGCCTCTTCTTCTCAGAAACTCCTTGGGTGATGTCAAAGTTTCGTTTTAGTGCCCCACGTGGGCCACTCGTATAAAAAGAGAATTGGGTCAAAAACGGTCCGGACCGTTTTCGGCACTTCTCGTTTGGACCCTCAAAAACGGTCCGGACCGTTTTTGGCATTCAATGTGTTAATGACAAGTATTAAAAGTCTATTGTCTTTTTAATGTCCAATGTATTTGTATTTAACTCATTCACTGCCACAATTATTGCTTGCCGTGTTTGCCCACTGCCAGAGATTTTTCATCGAAAAAAAAAAAAGTACTCAGGAGCCGAGATACAGACATTTTAAGTTTTAAGTTAACAAGGAAGTGTATGGGAGTCTAGATCTTCGATAAATCATATCTCCTTGGTCTTTGGGTGAAATTTGAAAAAAAAAAAAATTAAAGTAAAGTAAAGTTTTTTACGTCAGTGGCAGGATTGGTAAACGGGAAAAATTACGTTTTTTACGTCAGTGGCAGTGAATGAATTAAGTTCAAAAAGTTAAAATAAGTATAACTACAGGAAATGCATTTGAAATTAAATTAAAATGTTACTTTTCAGGATTCCAATTGGGAAATAGCAAAAAGATATCAGAATTCCAATAAAAAAATTGCTAAAATAGCTGATCTACGAGCTCAAACTGCGACGCGTTTTGAGCTTGTAGATCAGCTATTTTTGCTACTTTTGTGTGACATAGAATGGCGAAGTACGGCATTCATTTACGAAAAAAGTGAAAACACAGCGATAAGAGGTTTCTGTACAGTACTGTGTATGCAATGTGGCCCTCTGGAGTGAGTGTGGAAATATTGTGGCCCTCTCCATCATCAAAGTTGCATCACCCCTGCCATATGGGCATACACTGATGACCTCAGCGATCTTCATATATGGGCATAAAAGGGACAAGGACTGACAGACACAGAGATCTCCATACAGTATATGGGCATACTGGTCGGATCAGTGGTGCGACGTAGGTGTGAGGGCCGCGTAGCAGCCCGAACTCTAGACACACACACACACACACACACACACACACACACACACACACACACACACACACACACACACACACACACACACACACACACACACACACACACACACACACACACACACACACACACACACACACACACACACACACACACACACACACACACCTCTCAAGCTCTGAATCATCTGTCAATGCATGACTGGGATTTAACCCATTAAGACCTGAGGCCGCTTCTAAACATTTTCTAAATCCTAACAGTTTTTCGGAAAAAAATGTAAAAAAAATATTTTCACGATTTTTCAAAAATAGCAGATCTACAAGCTCGTAGCGCGGCACTCGGTGCCACGCTATGAGCTTGTATATCTGCTATTTTTTAATAGCCTAACGAAATCTGAAAGTGACACAGATGCGTTCCAGGTATTAATGGGTTAATACGTTTCAGCCCGCGACTCTTTGCATTGCCAGGTAAACCCCTTATGTGGTCTCGCCAGCTGAACCCTGACCCGTCTGCCAAACGTGCGTATATGGTTACCAACAGATATGTGTCATTTTCTTTTGTACGCAGAACAATACCGCTGAGATTGAGCTAGAAGAATAAAGATATGATTTCACGGCAGCCACATTCCAGCTTGATTGTTCACGCATGACCCACATCTCTCTGGTTTCCTCCATTGGCTGGCTGCCCGATCATGTGACTAAAATGTTCCCGACTACCGTATGTGTCCCGTCTTTGTGTGTTGCACTGTTTAGTCGTGTGGTGCTGAGTTACATGTCTCATGTCTATAATCGAAGGAATAGAAGCCTGCACACTGTGACTTTGCAAAAGCTCCCAATCAAGGCGTTATGATAGATTAACGTTAATCTATCATAAAGCCTTGATTGGAAGCTTCTGCAAAGTCACAGTGTGGACTTCTATTTCTTATCTTGCCTTAAATCCACTGTTGGTCCTGCACCTGCCGTCCACAATGTGCCAGTTTTATTCTTCCTTCTCATGTCTATAGTCGACCAACCAATACTACTACTACTACAATGGTTTGAGCAAGTCACTTAACCACTATACTTAGTTGACCGGGGTACCCCAGCAGTAACGACTTAAGCCCTGTTTTATAGACCCCTTAACAGACGACGTCACACTGATAAGAACCAGTATGCGTGCAACCAGTATGCGTGCAACCAGTATGCGCGCAATGAAACCCATTCTATCAGGTCTCGCTAGGACGCGCCTCACCAGCCAACACACAAGAGGGGGTTGGGGTGCAAAACAACAGGTTGAGAATTGATTGCGAGAAACAATCACCTGTGCATCCAGTCTCAATGTTGGTAAACAAATAATTGGTCTATACATGATCGTACAACGGCGTTGTGCAGAAATAGCCAATCTACAAGCTCACAGTACGTTGCATCGTGATGCATTGTGAGCGTGGCATTTTTTTTTTAACTTACCATCACCTATAATGACAAAAAAAGGAAAAAAATAAAATTAAACTTTTTTTTTCCAAAATTGATTATCTAAAAAAAAAAAAACACGATTATAATCCTCCTATAATTTGACAAACCTCTGTAGTGCATGGGTGCGTGGTGTAGTGGTGAGGCCAAAATTGGTTCTGCCCGTTTCTCCTCAGTGGCTGGAGCAATTGATCTGAATTTGCACACAGCCATTGACCCTTACCATGTGCACCTAACAGCGAAGCCCGTTTTCCGATTACACGAAATCAGCTGTTTATTTGCGTTTTTGTGTTCGCTGGCTCCCGGGTTGCCAGATCACGTGCGCATATCCCCCCACGGGTATGGTCTAGTTTAAATAATCGATTAAATCAATGACTGTAGTTGATAATAATCCACAGTTTGATCAGCTGTGCCATCCCATCTTACCGGTGCAGTAGAAGGAGAGGAAGAAGAGCATCAGGCCCGTGACCAGGTTGCCCAGGAAGGTGACCACCCCGCAGGTGATGCCCTCAGGGACCGGGTACGTCGTCTCGATGAACAGCTCAAAGAAGATGGGCACGCTGCTGTTGATGAAGATGCCCACCAGGATACAGGAGGTGTACAGGGTGGCTGCGGAGGGCAAAGGGAGAGAGAACCACATAAATAAATAAATAAATTGTGTCAAACACGAGGAATTAAAACAATTTAAATGGTTAATCAATCCATGGGGCACTCTGTGACACATTTGTTCCATAATGAAGATGCATCGTTTACGGTAGCCATGGCGATAAGCATCATCAGGTGCGCCCGTAAAGTACAGGTAGCTTTGAACACGGAGAGATGGATGGAGAGAACAGACTTTGACTTACTTTTTCAAGCCCACCAATGTGTTGATGGGAGAAAAGCCAAGAGGAAAATGGGTCTGGAATTGATTTGTCTCTACGGTGCCCTTTCTAGGTTTTCATACACTGTTGTAATAAGACACACAAATAATCCTTGGTACAGCAGCTGTTCAAACAGTGAAGGTCAGTTGAGGCTGGGTACAACAACAACAACAAGACAAGACATTTATGTTGTTTTCCCTGCCACCTTCCCAGCATGAACCAGCGCTCTTCTCTCTCTCTCTCCTGTTTCGTTTCACTTCATCAGTCCTAGGATTATAGATGGCCCGCTTCACGCCGAACCGCCCAGGTACATTCTCTTCATATAAGATTTCGATTCAAAAGAGCAGGATTGCGCTCCACAGCGTGGCCATTTTACAACGCTTAATTCAATTTTGGAGTCAACGTTGTTGCTCCTCAGTCCGCCATCAATTTAAAAGTGGCGAGTTATTTTGTGCATTTCTGAATTCACTTTTTCACAAAGACATCAGTGGGGGAAAAAGTCCGTAACACAGTTAAAGCCTAAAGGCGGTTACACACCGGCGAATATGCGAATATACGCAAAATTCGGACTCGTTCCGAATAATTAAAAGACGCTTTTTTCGCTCCGCGAAACTGGTGTGTAAGCTTGCATTGACTTTATAAGGTTTTTTTAAAAAACGTATTATTCGCATGAAAAAAATCGGTGTGTAAGGACCTTTTAGTGTTCATTTTGTCACACATGTGAATGTAATGCACATTGTAAAGTGCTTTGGATAAAGAGCTATAAAAATACACCATTTACCAACATTAACCTACTAGTCTGTGAAAGAGTGGAAAGAGGACCGACGTCCTTAGACAGAAAGGCCATGTGAGCACTGCAACAAACAAACGACAAATAAATGGAACCATCGGCTTCTCACAGTCACATACGCAGCTGTGCTATCAACACGGCAGGGCTTTGATAATGAGGAAACAATGGCGCATTCAGGTTTTAACTCCCTGCTGTGAAGACTGGCTACGTTTCTCCACTAATTCCAGAGCGAACCGATTTAGGTCATCCATTGCAAAAGCACTCGCTATTAGAGAACTGGTCTATGCCAAGCGTGATGCACTGTATGCATGTTGGCATGCACGTGTCTTGTCCCAGGGGGTCCCCAGCTAAATTGGTCAATATAGCATCAAAATCAGTTTAACCACTATAACCCCTATATACATCGGATATCTCCTTTTTAAATTTTTAAAGGGTGTAAAAACTATTTTAACAACATTAATCTTGTGTTTTTGCACAAAATATTTTCAGATGGGGGGTCCGCAGTCAAATACATATTCATTTGGGAGGCCTTGCCTGCACACTCTGCCCTCCTACTAGGGCTGACCTTCGATTATAATTTTGGAAATCAAAGTTTTAGGCCAAAAAACTATCAAACTTCGAATAATCGATGTTTAAAAAAAAAAGAAGAAAAAAACGGTGAAAAACGTCGAAATTTAGTAGCAGGGCTGCTGAAGGAGCGCTACGACATTGAAACGCGGAGCACCCCCCCCCACCGAACCGGGTCCGCGCTGAAAACACCCACCCCCCGTTGTCAAAACGGTGCTAGGGGGAACCAGGTCCAAGCACCGGGCACCACGAAGGTGCCCGGTGCTCCGTTAGTGATCTATTAAGATCAGCTGTAGAATGCTGCTCCACGACCCACTGAATGTAACCCGACACCCAATGAGCTATACTAGTTGTGTGTCGGTGTCGTGCGCAGTAAATAGCAGATCTAAAAGCTCACAACGTGTCACGAATAGGACGCGTTGTGAGCTTGTAGATCTGCTATTTACGGCATGCAACACCAGTGTGCAATTAAGTATGTTGTGCTCCGTTCCCCTCTCATTAATGTATGACTCAACTCATTCACTGCCACTGACGTAATTGACGTAATTATTCCCGTTTACCAATCCTGCCACTGACGTAAAAAACGTAATTTTTTTTTTTTTTTTTTTTTATTCTTTTTTTCAAATTTGACCCAAAGACCAAGGAGATATGATTTTTCGAAGATCTAGACTCCCATCCACTTCCTTGTTAACTTAAAACTTAAAAATTCTGTATCTTGGCTCCTGAGTACTTATTTTTTTCGATGAAAAATCTCTGGCAGTGGGCAAACGCGGCCAGCAATAATTGTGGCAGTGAATGAGTTAAAGTAGCACAGATTTACCACTGTGAAGTTATGGAAGGTGGAACGTTTCCAAAAGATGAAATCCCAGGAATAATGGAAGACACTGGAGTTTTAAATCGAAAGTGGGTTAATTTACACCACGTAATAGGTAGGATCTAGTTATTTGTTGACATGGAAGGACCAGCAGTAATTGACAATAAACGTATGCTCAGGTTCTTTTGCATTAAAATGAGCAGCGGAACACTTGCTATGTTTGTCAATTGGAGATTCGAGAGGATTTATTTGTCAGTCACAAACGTCGTAGTATGTATTTTATCGAGTCGTCGTGACTTTTATTTTCGTATCTACGAGAGTCTTAGCGACCACCCCCCCAGTTCACCCTGGAATGTCACCAGTAAAGCCCGTATTTCTCCAAACATGTACAAACGGAAAATATAAGGTGCTTACCCGCTTGCCTCAAATGTTAACTAGGTGTCCGGAGTATTTGTGCAATATATTAGTCCATACTTTTCAATTAAGAAGTGTTTAAATCTCGTCTGTGACCGATTCTGTCGGAAGTTCCCAATGGGCGGTAGTGACGGGGCGCGTCCGGTGAAAGCCGGAATTACACTCAATGTAAACAGGAATTAAACGAGGGGGGGGGGGGTGGCGTTCGTCCACAGACGGGATTAAAACAATTCTTTATTCAAAAATATGGACTAATACATTGCACAAATACTCCGGACACCTAGTTAACATTTGGGGCAAGCGGGTAAGCACCTTATATTTTGCATTTGTACATGTTTGGAGAAAAAATAATCAAATTTAAAAAACGGCCAATTACTTGATTTTTGAAAAAAAAAATCTAATCATGTGCCATCGAACGAAGCTTCGAATATTCGAGTTATTTGGGTCAGCCCTACCTCCTACCCAAGACGATGGAGCCGAGAAGCCACCCACTCAGTGTTCAAAGCCCGGGCTCCTCCCCTCCCCAACAACCAAAGGAGCAGGTATCAAACTCTGCACTGTGTACTGTTTCACCCTCTGGGCTTCTACCTCACATTATTATTACATCAGGTTCACAGCCTTCAACTCCCAGGAGGCAGTGTGAGATAAAAAGTGAAGTACAGCACTGGAACCTCTGCAGCCCTTTCCTGTGAGGACTGCTGGGCCTCATTTATACTCTGTAGTCCCATGGTGGTGTCCTGTCGCTGGCCGATAAGAACTCATTTTTAAAAATCCGTTATTTTCGGCAACGCGTCAGCGACAGGGTTGCCAGATCTGCTTATTATAATTTCCTTGCAAGATTTTATTTGAAAATAGCCGATCTACAAGCTCACAAGGCGTCGCATCGCGACGCCTTGTGAGCTTGTAGCTCTGCTATTTTCAAATAGCTGATGTATATGTAAAAGTGCTCATGTGGCCCATAGTCGCTTCTTTTGGGCTGGTTTTCCTAGACCTGGTTGCTTGTTTCTCTCACAGAATCTGGCAACACTGGTCAGCGACACCGTCGTGTGAGGAGTATAAACTAAAGCGCCTGTAAACAGGAAATGACATCATAGATGGCTGACGTCATAGCCTCTAGGTTGATAGCGGGTACTGCAGGGTACTACCGGTGAATGACAAGTACTGCACTAGTTTATGCAACCACTTAAGCCCTATAAACTTTGTTGCCCGGCATTCCCCCAGTGGTCTGGGGGAATGCCGATGCCTTGAGCTTGTACATCTGCTATATTCGCAGAGTGTTTGCCTATTTTCGCCTACAATGACAGGCCCAGATAAGGGACACTGGGGTTCATGTGGTTAAATAGCGGCAAAATGTATATCGGCCATATAGTGCCACTGGACAAAATACAAAACAATGTATTAAAATACGTATGGGTGGTGTTTAACATCGCATGCTGTTTAACGTCCCAACAGGGATGCTAAGTAAAGGGGGTGTGGGACATTTTGGCAGACTCCGGGGCAGGAGCACTCATGCGCCCCATGTGCCAGGTGGATGAGCGAGGCTGGAGCCTGGCTGCTCGTCTGTGGGCTGCCAGTGCCGGGATAGGAGGGAGATTAATCCATTAGGACCGGGAAAGCATCTAGACTGTTTAATTTTTTATAGATTTCTTTGGCTATTTTTTGAACAATTTTGAAAATGTGTGCAAATCTTTGAATATATATATATTTTTTTAAAGCAAACATTTAACATTAACTCCAATATTTGCTTCTGGGGGGGTCCCTGGAAAAAAATATTTTGGCGGCCAAATACAAATCATTTTGGGGGTCCTTGACATCAGTTTGAGAACCACTGATATTATAGCAACATACGTTTTTTCAAGACATTTGTAGAATCCCCAGAAGCAAAGATTTGAGTTAAAAAATGTTCGCTTAAAAAAAATATATATATGTTCACGATTTTTCAAAAATAGCAGATCTACAAGCTCATAGCGAGTGCCGCGCTATGAGCTTGTATATCTGCTATTTTTGAATAGCCAAAGAAATCTAAAATCCCACAGATGCATTTCCCGGTCTCAATGGATTAATAGACTGACAGCGGTGCCAAGGCTGGGAGAATGGTGATGGATGATCATGGTGAGAATCAGCAGGTTTGAGCAGTTATACGCTGTTTTTTTGGACTCGGGAGAACTGCGAGGAGAAGGAGACTCGTCTCCACTAGGTCCCCAAGTCCCTAATAGGTATATATGTCGCTGACGTTCTCTCTCGCTAATGGACTGGCACTGCTGAATATGTATTGAACCTATAACCGCGAGACTGGAATACAAACACGGGGCTAGTACCTCCGTGTCTATATACGCTTAATGAATACCTTAAATTATTCATACAGGGGGGCCAAGCCAGACGTCGCAATTCATCTGATGTCAAGGCGGCTAAATTAATTCCGTGTGCGTACGACATTGCCTTTAACCCATTGAGACCTGGGACGCATCTGTGTCATTTTAGATTTCTTTGGCTATTAAAAAAATAGCAGATATACAAGCTCATAGCGCGGCACCGAGTGCCGCGCTACGAGCTTGTAGATCTGCTATTTTTTTTTGAAAAATCATGGAATTTTTTTTAAGCAATTTTTAAAGCAAACATTTTTAACTCAAATCTTTGCTTTGGGGATTCTACAAATGTCTTCTAAATCCTAACAAAAATCCTAGGAAAAAACGTATGTTCCCATAATATCAGTGGTTTTCAAACTTTTTCATGTCAAGGACCCCAAAATTACATATTTGACAGTGGACCCCCATCTCAAAATATGTTGTTCCAGGGACCCCCTAAAAGATTTTAGTAAAAATATATTTTTAAATATCGCTTTAAAAATATATATTCAAAGATTTGCACAAATTTATTTATTTTTTCAAAAATAGCAGATCTACAAACTCATAGTGTGGCACCGAGTGCCACACTATGAGCTTGTAGATCTGCTATTTTTGAATAGCCCAAAGAAATCTAAAAATGACACACAGATGCGTTCCCGGTCTTAATGGGTTAAATACAGTACGTTTTTTCCGGCGCCTGTGCGGCTGTGGAGACCAACGACCCACCTGTGGTGGAGGGCAGGTGGGTGAATCTGGTGAGGCAGGTGAGGGTGAACCAGGTGGAGGAGAGCGAGGCACCGGCCAGCATCAACACCAGGATCAGCTTCAACATGCCCCGGATGGAGTCCGCAAACCTGTGACACAAGGAAGAGGAAGAGGAGGGACTAAGTTTAAAAAGCACTGAAGCAAAGGAGAGATATACTGTATATACAAACTACTCCATAAGCAACACCCCCAACATACACACACACACCATAACACCTCAGGGAACGGAGGCAGACGGCGCGCGAGAGACGGTACGCCGAGCAAAGATAGCAGACCTGGAAAGGTGAGAGGCATCCTTCACGGAGAGCAAACCTAGCATCTGCCTCGCGTCTGACTCGGTGTCATAATCTATTAGCGGAGACGCGTACCATTTCAGCCGGCGGGAGAGATCGTTTCCGCCCGCCACTTGTTGTCACAGAGTGCCCGAGTTGAGAGAGAGCGCTTTGTCATTATGTGCGTGCATACACCACTCCGAGAGTTTATTTAATTGGTTCTCGCTCTCAAAGACACTCTGGTTCTTGTACCGTGTGTTGATTTGTGGCCCTCTGCTGTGCCCTCACCGATTGTTACCTCTGCCTCCGTCCTCTGTTCTCTGGCTATGTATACCAGTCATATACAAGCCTGTGGTGAAGAAATGATTACGCTAATTATCTCCCTCAGGCCGGAAAGCAGAGATTATGTTTTCACCTGTTTGTGTGTGTGTGTGTGTGTGTTAGTCGGGAGCTAATCTTACAAACTGCTGGACCAATGGGCGTCATACTTTTAGTGCTCACTGGCCCCAAATTGTCCCCCTGGCACCAGTCCGCTTTACGTTCGGGGCCTTTAACTATTCAAATCATAGGTCGTATAATCAAAAGAATTCCCTGGATTCCTTGGATTATGACGCAACTCCCCATATAACCTTCTGCCATTTTGTATTTTGTTCAAAACACACATGTGATATGTTACTTCAGTACACTAACAGACATTACTAGGACCACTACAAAAGATTATAGATGAACATTTCATATCCAGGAATTCACATTATAGACACACACTACCACTATCCCTCTAACAAATTGCCCACAAATTGCCTAGTTTTCAGCTAGCCTTGTTAGATGACATTATTGTAATCTGTACTTACAAGGACTGTCAGTGAATATTTGACTCAATGACACAACACACAACTATCTCCATGTAGTATAGGAATATATCTAATCTCAGCTCCATTTAAGCATCAGGATTCCACATACTGCGACTGTGTGAGAAACTGTTGTAGCCCAAGGGGCCAAACTGCAACAGAATTTTGCATGGCTTAGCTTTTGTATCTCGCTCCTATTAAGAATAATGTATGGCTTAAGCTGGATTTCCTCCATCACTGGTAAAGGGATCTGTCGAGATAAAACCGTAGCAAAAAGTGTTTTCGAGGAAGGCTCTGGGCTGGACAGCAGGAGGGAGTTCGTTTTGAAGACCAAATGATCATTTACCCAGACTAGTATGGTTTCTGTTTCTGTTTCTCTCTCTCCCTTTCTTCCCCAAAGCTACACCACTCAGATCTCCAACTCCCATCTGCCACTGGCTGGCACACATCTACAAGCCTTCCACCCACCGGGCACCAACAGTGCCAAGAGAGGACTAAATCCTGGGTCCGCAACGAGCCAAGCCCCCTATCTCTCTGGACTGAGGATCAGCGCTCTCTCTCTCTCTCATATCGCTCTCAATCTAAACCTCGAGCCAAAAAAGCCATACTGTAAGTAGCTTGTTTCCTCAACGAGCTACGAGAATCGACTGATGTCTGACAGTTGACTGGCAACAGGGTGAAATGCGGTCGAGCAGAGCTTGAATCAAAACTCTGCTGTTCGAGTGGTTTGTTTAAAGTTGGGAAAACCAAGTGGTTCACAGCTCCAGAAGCTGTCTATGGGTCACTTCTCAACGACTGAACCCAAAGAAGATACAGGAGCTCACAATTCACTTTAATCATTTAACCCATTAAGACCTGAGGCCGATTCTACAAATGTCTCCTAAATCCCAACAGTATTCTGAAAAAAAGGTATGTTTCTATATCAGTGGTTCTCAAACTTTTTAATGTCAAGGACCCCAAAATGTATGTGTATTTGGCTGCGGACCCCCCATCTCAAAACATGTTGTTCCAGGGACCCCCAGAAGCAAAGATTTGAGTTAAAAATGTTCCTTGAAAAGAATAAATAAATTCAAAGATTTGCAAACATTTTCACGATTTTTCTAAAATAGCAGATCTACAAGCTCGTAGCGCGGCACTCTGTGCCTCGCTATGAGCTTGTATATCTGCTATTTTTGAATAGCCAAAGTGTAAAAGAATGCTTTTTAGCTCAAACAAAAAATACAAAGAAAATGCCTCTGGTGATAAACCTGTCCCATATTTGCATACTGGTTCCTGATTGGTGCCCCACAACTTTGGGGGGCAGCGAAATCCAATCACAACCGAGCAGGGCCAGACCTAATCTGCCGAGGGCTATTTGTACATTTCTTTGCACTGGCAGATTCGTCTGGTTTCCAGGCTATAAACGATGTAAGTGTTGACAGACACACACTGCATATTCTTCAGAGTCGAACCCTAAAGGCACAGACTGTTAAAGAGCAGTCTCTCCCTGATTGATACACTGTAATTTTGGGTCCATTTGGTTCCATTTGTACACTCTCAAGAGTTAAATTAACACTGAGGATTTTACTGGGAGGGCCAGGGACAAATAAATCAATATATTAAACTACATCACATACGCACATTAACTATGTACATACGTACATAGTTTAGAGATAACAGAAGGCCAAATTATACTTGTCGTGTCTCCGTAGCTGCGTCCTATGACATCATTTTGTCACTGGCTCGCGGGGACATCCACATGCGTCACAGATTTTGTGACCGTGCGTACTTCATGCAGAGATGAGTACACTGACTGCACATGCGGTACAAATGAGAAATAGATGCTCTGTTTGAGGAGAGGTTGAGTGAGGAGATCAATCACTACCCGCTGCATTAGACAAAAAAGGACTTGGAAGTTGAAGTGATGTTCATTGACATGTTTGTTAAATGGAATACAAACGGAACCGAATAAACAATAATGAATGAAAAAAGACTTCTAGATGCTTTGCTGAAGTAGCTGAGGACTACTGTGTATAACAGGAATGTACAGAAATAACTGACGCAAGTTATAGAGTTAACGAGGACAGTAGACTCTTCTCACAATGGCCTCTTGCCATGGTACTTTCTGTCCTTCAGTTATCTGGAAGAAAGTCATTCGTTTATGTCTTGTATTGAGTGCAGCCCTGTGTTGCTCCTGCTCTTCAACACGTGCAAGTCTGCAGGCAGAAAATTATAGCCACGTCGAGTCCGCTGTAGGCCTAGTTCATTGAGTCCATGTGGACTTTTTTTTTACATAGGCACTAAATACAGTTGTATGATAAAAAAGCATATGTAAAAAAGCCTCTCTTCTCAACAATTTATTTACAATATATCCTCTCTCTGGGAGGGAGCCAATTCCCCAAAACCAAGGGAGCCGTGATTTGATTGAGCCTAGTTTCTCACTATTGCATAATCCATGTTTTGATTGCAAATAGCAACCTCGTGTTCAGAAGTCTGTATTTTGAGCGGACGTTTGACCTACATACGTTGTAAGATCCTGAGTTTTATTTTAAATCTGAGAGTGTACACATTTCCATTTGTACACTCTCAGAGTTAAATGAACACTCAAGATGTTACTGTGTGTAGATCATCCCACAGGGACCTTTCAGAATGTAGACAACATGGGTGGTACTGCTGTTTATGACTTAAGCTCCACTGAAATCATCATATCTGAATAGCAAAGCCTCTGTCATGAATACTGCATGTCTCCAGAGATGTACAGTAGATCAAGGATTTGTTATAACCAACAATGTCAACTGAAAGACGGGCCTTGTCTTGTCATGAGGAAATGTGTGAATTAAAAGCCTATCATTTATGCTCCCCTTAACTGGCTTTTATTGGGCGTCAAAGATAGCGTCACTTAAATCATGTCACATCAGATTCCATTTTCTGTACTTCCCTTGCATGCCTGCAGGGAATGATTCAACAATCAGTCACGTGACGTCCGATGTTATCATTTGGCCCACGTCTCTGATTTTACTGTGCAACATTAGACATTTAGCTTGAAACATTTACAGAATTAACAAGCAGACGTAGATGGTCTTGAGTTGATAGCTGCAGTGACACGATGGAGAGGGCCATGCTTATTGGCCAAACACATCAGGCTGTGATCGGAATCCGTTTCTATTTGCGCGATCAAATCTCTCATTAACTCAAAATCAAGTGTCTGGATCAAGTCTCTCTCATAACCCGTAGTTCTTTTCTCTCCAATCCGCCCCACCTGCCTCCTCCCCCAGTCTACCCACGTCCCGAAGCTAGTAAATGACAGATAAACAGCAACGCATATTTGTTATTCGTACCACACTTCACTTTCGGCCCCAAAAACACAGCAACTGTGGTGCCACAGTCGTCTCTGTGCTGCTGGGCCATGCAATTAAACCGCCGCTGGATCGTTTGTCAAACACTTCTTCCGCGATGCGTGCCACGCCTCGGAGCGCCCACCACTAATTGAACCCACCACGTCGTCCGCACATCCATCCATCTGTGGCACGCCAGCAACAAAATATTAGCGTGCATTAAGTGTTTTTTTTTTCTGGCCAAGGGCAACTGTAGCACCCCCCTACTCCCGAAAGAAAAAACTGGTGGCTCGTAGGGGTTCAACCCACTTAAAATGTGCCACCGCAACACCTGCGGCATTAAGAGCTTTTAATGGAGGCTGTTTTTCTGCAGCCTGTGGCAAGCCATGCTCCATGGCATGCTGCCGCTGCACTCGTCTTAGGGAGAGGGAGAGATGGTGGTGACGTAGTGTGATAACTCCCTTCTGCAGGTGATCGATATGAACTAAATAAAAACTATATCCCAATGTTTTGTGGTATTTTGTCTATGGCAATATTTGACAATATTTCTCAGCTTTCATAAAGCTGTAATATGAATATTTTTCTCCTGGCATAGAAAGTAACTTACATCAGCTAATCTAAAGAAAACATAGGCCTATAGTATTTGTTAAAAGAAAAAACAGACACATCTTAGGCTCACAAACTAAAGTTAACAAAGGTTTTCGTCATATGAACAAGAACAAACTTCAAACTTTGATTAGCCAAAAGTAACAACAATTAACACACTGACTGCCAAGATCACATACAGTATATGGGTTCTTTCCAAAAACTTTTTTTATTTTGAAAATTCCACAAGGGGCGCCCTAACACAGCTTTGGAATGATCCCTCGTCACTCAGAGAAGCAGAAGCCGGATGGGACGTCATTAAAAAAAACAGACATCCATCCAGCCCAACTATAGGATTTTTAGAAAAATACTCCTAAGGGCGCGCTCTCACCGCACTTTTATTTTACCTCTGGCGCAGAATCTGCCAATGCATTGTCAATGTAAATGCGTGGATTCACGCAAGAGCGGATTTTTCCGCTTGTCGCGCAGACCTTGCGTTTATCTGCTCTACGCGACTTGTCTTTTGGAAGCATAAAACTGCTGGAGGCAGGAGCTGATTTTCCCTCTCTGTTCAATCGGGTGAGTCGAGGGCGGACAGTCTCAAGACTCAGGAAGCAACATGGTGCTCAAGGCGCGTCCAAGCGATTTGCAAGGGAGTTTACGTTCTCTTCCGTATACGTCAGTCGCTATGGACTGTGATTGGTCCGTGTGTGTGTAAAAGTGTCATGGCCGCCCGTTATAAGAAGTCTGTAGTATAATACTTGCGATGCTTTATAGAACTAATCATAACACATTATAAAGCATTCTAATTGGGGCAAACGCTTGCCCTAAAACATGATTTACTATTCTGTCCCTATCGGTACGTAACTCGGACGGCGCTGAGTAGGCTCAAGCGAACTTCGCAACGTTCGGCACGGCAACTCGCTCACTTTAGCTCGCTCGGTGGTGCCTCTCGTGGCTCAAGTTTGCTTGAGACTGCGCGCCTCCGTCATGGTTTTGTCCATAACCAGTGGTGGAAAAAGTACCCACATTTTTTACTTAAAGGGATACTTCACTTTCGGGTCGGGGAAACATTTAAAAAATATATTAAAAATAAATGAAAAAAGTAATGGAAAATTCATGGCCCCCTCACGCATTAGAGTGTCCTACTAATGTGTGAGGGGGCCTTTATTTTGCCATAACTTCTTTCATTTTTTTTTAATATATATTTTTAATGTTTATTTTATGTGAAAGTATCCCTTTAAGTAAAAATATCAATACTGCAATGTAGAAATACTCTGTTACAAGTAAAAGTCCTGAAATCTAAATGTACTTGAGTAAAAGTACAAAAGTATTGGCATCAAAATGTACTTAAAGTACCAAAAGTAAAAGTATAGAATAAATAAAATAATTTTAGTGGAGTAAAAGTACAATATTAACCTCTGAGATGTAATGGAGTAGAAGTAAAAGTATAGAAAATTGGAAATACTCCAGTAAAGTAAAAAATACCTCAAAATTGTACTTAAGTACAGTACTTGAGTAAATGTACTTAGTTACTTTACACCACTGTCCATAACTATACTTTATCGGCAAAAAAAAAAAGGTCCGCGGTTTTCATAAAAAGAGAACCAGCATTGGGATTCGATCACGGGGAGTTGTAGCCTGGTAAACCCTCCCTCCGGAAATCTCAATTCCATTTCATTTCAGGAGTGAGTCTGGCCTGATCCGCCTGTCTGCAATATTGGCTGTGCTGGAGTTGGGCGGGAGTAATACCGTTGACTGACAACCCCTTCAGCCAATGATAATTTTTCCCCTTCAGCCAATCAGCAGTTCACCAGTCTTAATGTGACGCGACGGGACTTTTGAGACAGCCATACCCAAAATGGGTTGCCTTTTTCGGGTACAATGGTGTCACTGCACGCCCCTACCGGTTCTCTAATTATTTTTTTTTAAATAGGCTTTGTCATGATTAATTGACCACATATATGAAGTTAAACAACTAAATTCTATCCAAACGATATCTTATAAGTAAATTCCGTGCCTCAAAATAGAAGTTAGAGAGCTTTTTGAAGTAAAAAAATAGCGGAGAATTGGCCGCACAAGAAAAAGATGGCTGCCGTTCGTGTTTTGGGCTCACTCGAACTCGCCACCTGATTGGCCAACGTAAGCTGTCAATCACAGAACAATGAGCGACGACACTGATAGGCGCGGCCGTTTGGCATACACAGCCAATATTGCAGAGAGGCGGTTCATGCCAGACTCACTCCAGGAATCAAATAGAAATGAGATTTCCGGAGGGAGGGTTTACCAGGCTAGGGGAGTTGGGGTTGACAGTCTAATGTTTAACGAGCACGCCACCGTCCCAGTTGCGGAAAGAGGTTTTCCGCTGTATTAGACTGTGTTACCGGGTGGATTCCTTGTTTCTTTGGTGTTTCGACCAGGCGGGCCATCCCGTTTCTTTGGTGCCGCGCACAACCTGCGTTTAACAGCGGCCAGCCAACTTTTGGTGAGAGCGCGCCCTTACTCAGTTTTTTTTTTTTTTGATGAAAACCACCCGTTTCAACGGGCCATAGCCCCAAACGTGGCTTCCACTGCGTTTCAAAGATCGTCGATTTAAGGTAATTACGCTGGCATGGGGATAAAAAAAAACGATGTTTAATATCTTGGCAGGTAATGTGTTAATAGCAAGAATATTAATGCATAGTAATATGACCTCAAGAAAATTAGCAAAGTGGCTAGACTATGCAAACAAGTTACTGTTCTCGTCATATGGCTCTTTTCTGCTTAACGACTTTTCAGCTGGCTGTTTTTTGGCAGGGGCAGCTGCATACTCCATATTCTGCATACTGATCATCCAACTATCTTTAACTGCAAGTGGCTTTTCGACACAGTTTACAAATCACTATTTCTTGTTAAAGATCAATCTTTTCTAATCTAAACCACCACCAGGCAAGCGAAGTCGAGCCATGTCTGCCGATTTAAATATTCTGTTGTGGATTCAGCGCCTCTTCTCCTTGACAGTCGAGGGCATTTCTGGTGTCATCTCTGGAATGCTGCTGCCACTCAGTTAGTTTATCATTCAGGTAACGCAGCGTGATAGAAAACCATGTGCAGATTCAAATGTCAAACGATCGATTGGGTCATTCAAGCTGGCGCTCAGAGTGCCTGGTAGAACAAGCCTTGCATTGTAGTATCAGCATGTCTAACCCTTTAAGACCAGGGGAACCATCTGTGTGTCATTTTTAGATTTCTTTGGCTATTCAAAAAATAGCAGATCTACAAGCTCATAGCGCGGCACCGAGTGCCACGCTATGAGCTTGTAGATCTGCTATTTTTTGAAAAATCGTGAAAATGTGTGCAAAATCTTTGAATATATATTTTTTTAAAGCAAACATTTGTAACTCAAATCTTTGCTTCTGGGGGGATTCTACAAGTGTCTTCTAAATCCTACAGTTTTTTTTTTGGAAAATCAGTCAAACTTTTTCATGTCAAGGACCCCTAAATACATTATATGTATTTGGCCGCGGACCCCCAATATTTTGTAATAGGGAATGCCAGAAGCAAAGATTTGAGTCAAAAAATGTCCCTTTAAAAATGTATATATTCGAATATTTGCACATTTTCATGATTTAAAAAAATATATATAGCAGATCTACAAGCTCATAGCGCGGCACTCGGTGCCACGCTATGAGCTTGTATATCTGCTATTTTTGAATAGCCCAAAGAAATCTAAAAAAGAACACAGATGCTTCCCCGGTCTAAATGGGCTAATTGGCTGATGAACAAAATCATAATCGATATTGCTAGATGGTGTTTCATGGGCACGTTAATAGGAATACTGCATACGATATCATATCGCCCACTCCCGCCCCAATTCTCAATGTCAACCTCTTCAGGGGGGGGTTGTAGGTTGGGGAAGGGACAAATGCATGTAGCAGCTCTCTACTTGGGTAACTCCAAGTCCATTAGCTCGAGTTGGCCCGGGGAAATCAGATCTAATGATAACAGGGGCCAGAGAGCGGAAGCCAAGGGGAGAGAAATTATGAAGGGGACAGAGGGTATGGAAATAAGCTTACCACAAGACCAAGGGGCAGTAGACTACGTACTGTGGCAGCCAGCCACTTCCCCCCTAGGCAATCAGGCTTTTGAACGACAAGACCAAGAGCAGTAAGCCCCGGGAAAAGTGAATGCCTGATTTATACTTAGTTGCGTGCCAGTGTCGTACACGGAAATAGCCGATCTACAAGCTCCACCAGGTAATCCGGTTATGATTGACTTGATAGGCCTATTTCTGCCTACACCAAAACACGCACACGCACACACACACACACACACACACACACACACACACACACACACACATTAAAGGGGTAGTTCACCCAAAACATTACTCATTTTTGTATCAATTTCACACCCCATGATAACCCCATAATAATTTGATGAAAGATGATAGGAGACACAAAGTTGACACTTTGTGTCTCCTATATGTAAATGCATACCATACCACATATACCACGCAGGTCACATATACAGTACATACATGTACTCGTATATGAGATGTAACAATAAGAGATCTTGAATCTTTGAATTTTACTGATCATGAGTGACCGCCAGGCCAAGCAGGGAAGTCCACTCGTTTCAAACACCCTTTGCAAACCAAGTGTAGGTAACGTCACCGATATTACATAACCGTCGAAACAAAAGACACTAATCAGTCACTCTGTCTCGCGGTCACTTCAATCAACACAAATAATCCATTACTCTGTTTACGCATACCCACTGTGAGGGGCTTCATTGATTACCGGCGAGACTAATAGGCTCATTTCCCTAATTACAACTTAAAGAAAAGCCTCGGAGGCCCTGCCTGTTTAGTGCTCGCGATAAACGTATATCCGTCAGCGGCGGGACAAATCCCTGGGCTTTTGCAGACTCCACACTTTGTCGCCATGTAGCGGCCGTCTATCCATCAACAGGGGTGCGGTGCATTAGCAATTAGCATCCCCCCCCCCCACCCCCACCTTAACAGTGCTAAAAACAGATCATATATTAGGGGAGAGGGAGCAGATGAGGTGAAGGGGGGGGGGGGGGGGGGGGGGCGAAGACGGTTCTCCCAGTGTGCAAAGCGACCCACACATGGCTGCGTCTCGGCAGAAGAACATGCTCAGCAAAGGTGTTCGACTAAGGTAATCTTTTTGGCCGGGCTCCGAATGCCAAGGCTATCAGAACAGAACGCCACTTGCAAAGTTCCCATGCATACTGAATGGACGGATACGAGTGCAAAAGGAAAGCACACGGTAAAAAGGCTTATCCACTAATTTGACGGCTCACTGGTCCTGTGGAGACCGCTTGAGGGGACATGGGCGCGTGGGCGGGCACACGCGCACACACACAGCAATGATAATGTCAGGCAATGCAATGGAAATTGAGTGGTAACTTGTGTGAGTGTGTGTGTGTGTGTGTGTGTGTGGCAATGACTATGTTGAGTATGATTCAAAGCATCCATCGTGTATAGACACAGTCCTACTGTAAGAGACTGAAGTGTATGACTTACCTTGCCATCGCCACACCAAACACACAGCCACCAACTATGGACCAGAACCCAATCCAGCCTGCATCCACCTGCATATGAGAGAGAGAGAGAGAGAGAGAGAGAGAGAGAGAGAGAGAGAGAGAGAGAGAGAGAGAGAGAGAGAGAGAGAGAGAGAGAGAGAGAGAGAGAGAGATTTCGAGAAGAGAAGAGAAGAGAAGAGAAGAGAAGAGAAGAGAAGAGAAGAGAAGAGAAGAGAAGAGAAGAGAAGAGAAGAGAAGAGTAGAGAAGAGTAGAGAAGAGTAGAGAAGAGTAGAGAAGAGAAGAGTTATTTGGGGTTCATTAGCATGCTGTTCACGGCTGTAAAGAAGGGCGAGACAGGGAGCAGGCACCAAGTGTCTGAAGTCTGCCGAGACCTGTCAATCAACCGGTCTAGTAAATTGGCGGGCAGAATTGTGGTAGGAGAGAAAGAAAACAGCCTGTGTGTATGTGTGTGTGTGTGTGTGTGTGTGTGTGCGAGCGCACGCACGCACGGTCGCACGCACGTACGCACACACATGCGTGGGCGTATAAGATTGATGTCCTTCCTTATTTACACACAAGCAAATAGCAAACACACACCCTTGGCCTGACAGATGGAGCAGAGGACGTTATGACCAAAGGGTCCACTGCAGATTCAGCATGACAAGCAGCCTCGTAAATGCACAGTCACGCGCTCGCTCAACACAACACAACAACAACACACAACACACAACACACAACACACAACACACAACACACAACACACAACACAACAACACAACAACACAACACAAACTCCCAATCTGTGTGAGCAGCAAACAGGAGAGGATGTCTCCTTGTGTACACACAAACGAAGGTGTTTGACTCCCATCAATCTCCTCCACGCGGCAAATAACTCACGTCACACCAAACAAACCAGATGGGCGACTAAACAAGACAGCAGCATCTAAAGTGGGCTCTGATGCATTCTGCTTAATCATACACACTGCATTGCCCTGTCAGAAAAAATCTATAATGAAGAAAAGTAGACTATCAAGGCTATTAAATGGAAAATGTATTCAGGGTAATCCATTCTGTCAAAACGTTGCTGTGATTGAGCTGAGCGAGCCTACATCCCTCATCGTGATCCATGCTATAGCTAACCTCCGGCGGGACGCTAAAGCTCTCACTGGGGCAGCAGGTGCCCGGTCTCTCTTGTTTGCATTAGCCAAGGCAAACGGGGGCGTAAATTAAGTGCACCCCCGGAGATTGCACACGCACACATTTTTATTTAAGTGTTTGCCGCGCACAGCGTAGGGCAGTATGGATGGATATAAAAAGGTTTCAAATATGACAGCAGTGTTTGCCTCCAGTTTTGGGAAGCTTAACACAAAGCTGTCTGAATCCGAGATGAAAATTATGGCTAAGAGGAGATGTCGATTAACAACAGTATTCTTATTGCCGGGGACAACTAATTGGAATTTGGAAGCAATCGAGGCTGGGGTTATAAAAAGCTGGGACTTCAGCCTCTTGACACATCGATGTGTTTGTTGCTCCTTGTGTCTCTCTCCGTCTCTCTCTAGCCATGTCTCATAATAAGCTGTTTTAAGCCAGTTATCATAGACTTTATCCATAGCTTTATTTCAGCGCTGCAATCTTCGGTGTAATCCCAGGGAATCCATTTCAACAGTCTTTTAACAAGGAAAGTACTCTTGTCTAGTAGCAAACGCTTTTCCTGTGATACACTTTCACAAAGCTCTCTCAAGAGTTCAAGGGTGACTTGCTAAAGAAATTTAATTCCCTTCAGTTCTTCAACTCTATTCTTAATGGCTATTCTCCGTTTATGAAGCAATTACATTATGAATAATGAGTGCAGTGTGAAACCCACTTTCACAGAGCTGTCCTCATAAATATGGAGCTCCACGTGTTATATCCACTGCCTGGAAGTCTGGCAACGTTTTTCCGTGCAGGGTTCAGACAACAGGTAGCTGGGACCCTAGACTCTATACAGGGCCTAGAGATCAGAGGATGGGTCTGCTACTACAGCATCACACCTTTGATCTAGTCATTCCGTTTGTATACACATCTCAGATCCGGATGAGATGAATTCTCTTTTTTTCCAAGAGAGGGCTGCAACCGCAGAGAGACCTGCTGTGAATGTACACTGCGTCTGTCTTCATCCGGCTTCCCAACCCACACACCATCCCCACCTGCGGTTCTTAACCCTTTAAGGCCTGAGGTTCCGATTCTACAAAATGTCGTCTAAATCCTAACAGTTTTTTTGAAAGAAACGTAAGTTTCTATATCAGTGGTTCTCAAACCTTTTCATGTCAAGGACCCCCAAAATGATATGTATTTGGCGGCCGACCTCCACCACAAAATATTTTGTTCCAGGGACCCCCAGAAGCAAAGAATAGTTAAAAATGTTCGCTTTAAAACAATATATATATTCAAAGATTTGCACACATTTTCACGATTTTTCAAAAATAGCAGATCTACAAGCTCGTAGCGCGGCACTCGGTGCCGCGCTATGAGCTTGTAGATCTGATCTTTTTGAATAGCCAAAGTGTAAAATAATGCTTTTTTAGCTCAAATCTAAAAATGACACAGATGCGTCCCAGGCCTTAAAGGGTTAATGTCCCCTGTCCTAGCCCCCCACTCAGCATCAGCATAAAAAAAACCCAGCTTCACACATTGCCGGCTTTAAGCCCAGCTCCATCTATAGCTGCCCCCCCCTGCCTGCCTTGTTTCCACCCTGGAACTGGTTGCCTCCCCGCAGTTCAATTTCCCTGCCAGAGGAGGCCCTGCGTGCCTCCGTTTTGTTACCTATCATTTGTGGGATCGGTTCAATGTCTGCCCGACGTGTGCAGACAGACACCACAGCACAGATCAGGAAGCATTTCCCCCTGACAAGGGGGAAGAGGAGAGGCCGAGAGGACTCAGTAGAGAGACATACCGCTTAGCCTAGGGCTGACAACGTTGTCGGTGTTAGGGGCGAGTCACATTTGGCAAGTGATTAACAGAAAGTTGTGGTGTGCAAGGGTCTGTCTAGCGCGCTAGCCTTTTCGCCCTTCTGTGTTTTTTGGCCCTTGGAAGGCAATGGCCTCACGGAATTGGCGCAGTGTTAAGTTGCATGTATTTTTTTCTTCGTCCGGGTATAGCAGGGGTAACATTCCTGCCCGCCACCGTGGAGACAGGGGTTTGATTCCTCCACGGTGCCTCTGGCAAAGAACTCCAATTGGCCGTGTTCGCGGATTGGAAGCCGGCAGGGGAGAGCGTTCTGTGTCACTGCTCTAGCAACTCCTACAAGTTGGACGGGCGCCTGTTCAACAGGGAGCAAATCTGGGAGTGATATCGTGTTCCTCTGCATGCGTTACTCCTTCCTTCCTTCCCGGTGAAACTCCTCACTGTCAGGTGAAACAAGCAGCCGAGTGGTTGTCTCTCCCCCGACCAACATTAGGGGTTGGCAGTGACGGGGACTATACACATGGGGCATAGTCCCTTAACCCATTAAGGACTGAGGTTCCGATTCTACAAAATGTCTTCTAAATCAGTTCTAAAAACAGTTTTTTGAAAAAACTTGTGTTGCTATGTCAGTGGTTTTCAAACTTTTTAATGTCAAGGACCCCAAAATGTATATGTATTTGGCCGCCGACCCCCATCTCAAAATGTTTTGTTCCAGGGACCCCCCAGAAGCAAAGATTTAAGTTAAAAATGTTCGCTTTAAAACAATATATATTCAAAGATTTGCACAAATTTTCTCGATTTCTCAAAAATAGCAGATCTACAAGCTCGTAGCGCGGCACTCGGTGCCGCGCTATGAGCTTGTATATCTGCTATTTTTGAATAGCCAAAGTATAAAATAATGCTTTTTAGCTCAAATCTAAAAATGACACAGATGCGTTCCAGGTCTTAATGGGATAACATAACGACAAATACAAGTTTATTTCTTACTCTTTTCCGCGTGGTTGCCCCAATGCACTTCATGGGTTTTGGCTGGCCAGAGATAAACTAATGAAAACATTCCCCCTGATGCAATCCAATAAGTGGCTTTCCTGCTTGTTTGTTTGTTTTTGTTTAGTTTTTATCATCCAGAGTCCAGACCCTGATAAACAGGGAAGGATATACAAGGAAGGATATTACTAATCCATTTGGGACATTATTTCTCTCTGAAAGAGATCAGTTTGACATGGGAGCAGATGCAGGTGCATATTAGGGCTGGTAAATTAATATTCGAATTTCGAATATTCCTCGAATATGGGGGAAATATGTATATTAGAATATGAAAATTACTATTCAAATTATTCAAATTATAATTTTTTTCCAGTTTATTTAACACATTGGGTGCCAGCATTTTTTCATAACAACTTACGTTGGGTGCCAGCATTCTCCCCATTGACTGCGTTTTGCTGTTTAAGGCTCTAGACTCCACGAGGAGCAAATCCATGTAAAAAAAAACATCCATTCATGTTGCGCGATGACCCTGGCTACAGCCTGGAACGATAACATTTCACTCGCGAGTTACAATGGGGGGGGATTGCGCATCGCGCATGACCGGTTTTCCCCACCGGAAACAGATTCGGAGATATAGGTGTTTTAAAGAAGGAAATAGACAGGAAGTGGATGGGAGCCATGTTTTTGTTTCCGGTGATCTATCTGGCCTATCCTTCTCAAGATCACAATGGGTACTCCCAGAGCTGCTCTAGCCCCGCCCGTGTGGAGAAAAACGAAAAAAACAAAAAGACATATTTCACGGTCTGGACCGTGTTCGGCACCGGACCGCTACTCTGCGCAAACACGGTTCAGACCGTGTTTAGCACCCGATGTGTTAACAGGAACAATACAAAAAACAATGTATTATTGGATCCCAGCACTTGATTAATAGTTTTTTGTATTGTTCCTGTCAAATAAAAAAACATTTTTCTTTTTTTAAATATTTTTTTAAATAATAATAATATTCGAATATATTCCAATATCTGCCAATTTTTAAGACCAATATTCGAATATCATTCCTGAGGAAAGTTACCAGCCCTAGTGCATGTAAATGGTTGTTTTCTTTTTCCAAGAAGCTGTTTTCTGAATTGCGAAAGCTAGTTATTTTGTTTAGCTAATCTAGCACCAACCACAAGAGGATACAATGTTTCAGTGCCATACAACACCAATAAAAATGAAGATGCTATTATGTTTCAGATTTAACGGAAACACTTTTGGGAGCAGAACTTAGGTAGAAGGCTACGGTAAAAGCATTCAACTTGCTAATGAAAGATACATCTGCAAGGGCCAAAGATGATAGCTATATCAGTTTAATTAGGACTACAGCTTCATTATTGAGCATTCAATCTGAGAACTGCTGGAAATAATGGTAAAGGTTTAGCATCTGCCAACTTAATGTTAGCCTGCAGATCGGAATCATTGAACTGCACAGAGGAGAGACAACCGAAGGAGGTGGAATAAAGTGGTCACCTTGAAAGAGGAAAAGGGCTGCAAGTGACAGCTTCAGCGCTGCTGGCGTTGCCCCCACCCCACACAGCCATTATTTCCTCCACCACAACACCTCCTTGGCGGCTACCACCTCATTGTACAGCAGCAGATTGAAGACGGCGCTCGACCACCACAATACCTAGCTCGTTAATGGAAAGGAAGGCGTGCGCGGAGTACAACAGAACGCTGAAGAGAGACACAGCTGCGGCCAACACCTGCAAGTGACATTGGAGTGGAACGAGTGCAGAGAGAGAGAGAGAGATAGAAGAAGACACGAGAGAGAGGAAGAGAAGTGATTGGAAGGCAACGAAGGGTGGGCGAGGCTGGAGCTGTGCCTCGGTATTGATCTGGTGCTGAGGAGAGAGAGGGAGATAGCGAGAGAGTCACATGGGAGTTAGAGACGAGAGGGCTTCATCTGGAAGCAGAATATATTGTGCACGCACGCACACACACACACACACACACACACACACACACACACACACACACACACACACACACACACACACACACACACACACACACACACACACACACACACACACACACACACACACACACACACACACACACACACAGCCTACACACATCAGCGAGGGATGAAAACCAAAAAAAATTTCAGATTAGGAGCAGTGTTGCCAGATTCTGTGAGAGAAACAAGCAACCAGGTCTAGGGAAACCAGCCCAAAAGAAGCGACTATGGGCCACATGAGCACTTTAACATATACATCAGCTATTTGAAAATAGCAGATCTACAAGCTCACAACGCGTCGCGATGCGACACTTTGTGATCTTGTAAATCGGCTACTTTCAAATAAAATCTTGCAGGGAAAATTATGATCAGCAGACCTGGCAACCCTGATTAGGAGAGAGAGAGAGAGAGAGAGAGAGAGAGAGAGAGGTACATACATACATGCTCACATTTCCGCCCCGTAATGAACAAACAAATGGATAGGAAGAGGCAATTAATAAAAAATATGGAACTGTCTCTCTTGCCGTTGGCAATCCATGCATATTTAAAAAACAACCACAAAAACAGATAGACATTTAATATATAACGGCAATATGAATAAACAGACATGCAACACAGCAGGTGGAAAGGGGAAAGAAAACTTTAAACAGAGTGTGTCCAAGTGAATAAGTAAATGAGAGACATAATCAAGTAAATGAGAGACATAATCTACAAGTCTCATTTGGCAGTCCATCCAGTAACTGCCGCTAATACACTATGGGTGGAGTGGAACACAACAGATAAGATTAGCCCAAGGCGCCAGTGTGCTAATGCTGGGACACAAACACCATGTTGCCTGAACCTTTTTAATCTAAATGAAACTAAACGAACTTGAGAACAAACATGTACCACATTTTGAAAGACACTGCTGAGGCGACTACCCATCCCATTTTAAAGCCCTGCTGTTTCAGTGTGTGTGTGTGTGTGTGTGTGTGTGTGTGTGTGTGTGCGTTTCATTCAAACCATTTTGCACTATTCTGAAGCTTCCTTCATCAACACTACTTTCTTTTCACAATGCATTTTTCAAAGTAGCTACAAAAATTATCATAAGAGACTGAAAGTATTTGTTTTTTAAACAAACAAATTAAGTCAGACAAATTTGTAATGCGACTTTGAAAGAAAGATAAAAGATAGCAAGGTGAGCAAGACAAAGGCGTCTTATCTTCTACCTACTCCGAACCCCCCCCCCCCCAATCCATGTGTGATCTCTTCTTAACCCATTAACACATTAACCGCCAAGAACGTAGTCCTACGGTCCGTTAAATCCAACTGTTAAGCGCCGAGACCGTAGCCCTACGGGCTGCGGTCTTTTCGCGCATGCGCGGTCCGGGTGCACTTTCGGAATTTTTTTGATCCACTTCCGTTTCCGGTTTGATGACCGGAAATAGAATTATTTGGGATCCGGTTTTGACGATCACGCCCGCTCCCATTCTACAGACGAAACTGAAACTCAATTCTCTTCCTGTAGTTTTTTCTCCTCGCATTTCACTGTTTAACGTAATCCGCTCTAACTACAACATGGATACCCCGTTTGACACGCGATCTTCACTGGGAGATACAGGGAGATCTCGCGGATGTAAACAGACCGTGTAGAGCTCAATCTTAAGGATTTTAACAAGATCTATGGCGACATGAAAAAAACAAAAAAACAACAAAAACACCTTGGCACTGGTGAGTACATTATGAGATTAACCTCTGGCGGTCGATGTGTTAAGACCTGAGATATGATTCTACAAATGTCTTCTAAATTCTAACAGTTTTCTGAAACACTTATGTTGCTATAATATGAGTGGTGCTCAAACATTTTCATGTCAAGGACCCCCAAAATTATATGTATTTGGCCGCGGACCCCCCATCTCAAAATGTTTTGTTCCAGGGACCCCCCAGAAGCACAGATTTGACTCAAAAATGTTTGCTTTAAAATTATATACATTCAAAAGGTTTGCACACATTTTCACGATTTTTCAAAAATAGCAGATATACAAGCTCATAGCGCGGCACCGAGTGCCGCGCTATGAGCTTGTATATCTGCTATTTTTGAATAGCCAAAGTGTAAAATAATGCTTTTTTTTAGCTGAAATCAAAAAATGACACAGATGCGTTCCAGGTCTTAAGGGGTTAAGCAGCACCTGTCATGTGAGAACCTTGAAAAGATCCCGTCCCTTTGTCTCTTGACAAAAAAAATCTGCCATGTCGGGACATAGAAGACACCAAACTATCTTGAGCTTCATTCACTGCTAACCCAGCCCAGTCTCTGGAGTCTTTGGATACAAAACGCGAAAGATTCGCAGTGAACTCATCCCAATGACGAAGAGTGGGATCTCAAGCGCTCAAAGTGTTCACTCTCACCTCCCCTCCGCATCTTTGCAGCTGCAAATAATAGTTGTTCTGTGTTTGAATGGACCCTTACAATACTGACAGGACAGGTTGGAGCGGTTTGAGAGTGCGTTAGACCATTGGTTCTCAAAGTGGGGTCCGGGGACCCCCAGGGGTACTTGAGGGGGTACCAGGGGGTCCCCAGCAAAATGAGTTAACATAGGGTCAGAATCATCTTAACCACATAGCTTTGGCTATTCAAAAATAGCAGATATACAAGCTCATAGCGCGGCACCGAGTGCCGCGCCACGAGCTTGTAGATCTGCTATTTTTGAAACATCTCGAAAATGTGTGCATATCTTTGAATATATTTATTTCAAGAGAACATTTTTAACTCAAATCTTTGCTTCTGGGGGTCCCTGGAACTAAACATTTTCTGATGGGGGTCCGAGGCTGAATGTATATAAATTTAGGGGTCCTTGGCATGACAAAGTTTGAGAACCACTGTGTTAGACAAAAGGTGCTGCGAGAGAAAGACGGCCGGAGAGAGAAAAAGACAAGCTTGACCCTTCTCCTTCTTTCAGGTTTGGTGTCCAAAAAAAAGTCATTTTGTGCCCTTCTCTTACGGTAAGGTAAACGGATGGTGTTTTTTAAAGTTCAGAATGCATTCGTCACCACCTCGGAGCAGGTTAATCAGACGGAGTAGACGTGAGGAGGAGGACGCAGCCCAGTGGGAGACGTCCTGCACTACACTGGCTGTCAGAGCTGGGTGTTGACGGATGAGCACTGGGGTTAATTACCCCTGTCATCATCATCTACCGGCACATTTCACATCTGCTTTTAATCCATTAAGACCGGGAACGCATCTGTGTCATTTTAAGATTTCTTTGGCTATTTTTTTTTTTTAATCGTGAAAATTTGTGCAAATCTTTATATCTTTTTAAAGTGAACATTTTTTACTCCAATATTTGCTTCTGGGGGTCCCTGGAACAACATATTTTGAGATGGGGGTCCGTGGCAAATACTAAATATTTTGGAAAACGTTTTAGCACCACTGATATAGCAAGCAAACAGCAAAAATAATATATACTTGGCCACAGACCCCCATTTCAAAATATTTTGTTCCAGGGACAAAAATAGCAGATCTACAAGCTTGTAGCGCGGCACCGAGTGCCGCGCTACAAGCTTGTAGATCTGCTATTTTTGAATAGCCAAAGTATAAAATAATGGTTCTAGCTAAAATCAAAAATGACAAGGATGCATTCCCGGTCTTAATGGGTTAAACAGGGATATCATCTCCTCTGTGCGCTGGCCTTAAAAGAACAGCGCCTGGTCGATAACAGGCACCGCTCACTAGAGATGCGCGTGTGGAGGGGCGGAAGTTTCTGTTGGAATGTTTGAGGACACAGGCGAGAGAGGAGAACACCGAAAACCTGCCATGATATCAATATTGTTCACCTCAGTGGGCGAGATCTGTGAGAAGTGTACAAATCATATTGTTTAAAGTATTTTTCCCCATCAGGGCTTGTTTGGGTTTTTAAAGCTGAGTGGTGAAAGCAGGACTCGAGCACACTCCTATTGCTGCCCCTTCACTTTCATATTGAAATAAACAGTAGGGTGTGTATTTATAGGTGTTTGCAAACTGCCCACCAACCAACACAGAGGTTTAATCTACATGAGAACGAGCCTTCTGAAGAAAATGCATGTTTAATAGGGTCTCCACTCTTAATCACTAAACTATCAAAATAGCAATACCGATGAATGCAATTTGGGTTAAAGTCACATGTTCGAGAAAAATGCTTCATTAGCATTAACATCTGTCTTTTATTTTGTACAAGTGCTAAGATGCTAAATCATAATATACAAGCTGCACCTCGACACAATAATTCATCTGTTATATTCTGCAAAATAATCACTTTTTTTGTCAGTAGCACAAAGTCCTTGTGTTGTCCTGGTTTACTAATGCGTTTCGCATTATGTAATCCAAGCAGACTGTGTGTGTGTGTGTCTGTGACTCTCTGTGTGTGTGTGTGTGTGTGTGTGTGTGTGTGTGTGTGTGTGTGTGTGTGTGTGTGTGTGTGTGTGTGTGTGTGTGTGTGTGTGTGTGTGTGTGTGTGTGTGTGTGTGTGAGTTACCTGGTTGACTTTGGCTGGTGTAAGGACCATATCCAGGACTCCAGACCAGCCAGCCATCAATCCTGTGGGTACAGCATAAGCCAGCGCAATTTTCAGGAACTGCAGGTTACTGAGGGATAAAGAGAAATATATTAAATGGAAATCATATTAAATATGATGATGCATTTTCATAAGGGACAACAAATACAGAGAGATTGAAAAACATACATTGCTAAAAAATGGAGGAATGCAGAGATAAATAAATACTATATTCAACTAAAGAAATCTCGTACCAGAGAGAGTGCTTTTTTATAGTTAAATTTACAAATACATTAAGGGATAACTAAAGCTCTTAAAACGACAGTGTTTATGTAGCGAGTTAACCATAAACAGAACCACGTTTGAATGAATGCTCGGACAAAATGAAACTATGCACAAATCCTGGTCTCTTCACACATGGTCTATTTAAGGAACAATCCGCACTCGTACGTTTTCAGCTTTTTTTAAAATTGAATTGCCTGCAGCAGCAGTCACATACAAAGACGGACGTGTTCACACATGGCCACAAAGGCTCAACAATGCTGGCCAAAGATGAAAGGGTGAAAGCAGCACATCTCTTTCCCTCACTGTCCACTGGTGTTTGGAGGCCTGCCAATGGCTGCAGCCACTTATCGACACTGTCGGACAGCAACCTTGTATCTCTGTATTTCAACTGTTCATGTTTTTTTCGTCACTTAATGCCCTACTTTGTCGTACAAGAGTGTCAAGCAAAGGTAGTAAAAATAGTCGATCTACAAGCTCAGTTGTGAGCTTGTACATGTGCTATTTTAACTATTTCTGACCATTTTCGTTCCATTTCCTGAAAAGAAATGGTTTTGGACATATGAGGTTTCTGCCCAACAGCAATGTTATCCGAGCCCATTCTGTAAGTGCAAAGGTATGTCTCGATTCTCGAACACACACACACACACACACACACACACACATAAAGATGCTATTGCTAGAGATACGCAGTCAACTGGATAGAGTATGCAGAGCTGCCAGCCAGGCTAGAGCCGTCCAGGACTATCGAAGGGGAGAGAGGGTTAGAGAGAGAGAGAGACAGAGTGAGTGAGAGAGAGACAAAGAGAGCAGACGATCTCTCTCCCTCTCTCTTTGATTGTCTTTGATTACCAGACATTCTAGCAATGGAATTTTATTACTTAACCACGTTAACCCTGGCATCCCAATTTTGTGTGTGTCATTATTATGGGCTAAAAAGAAATATCCGAAAATCCCCCATTTTATTTGAGTATTTTTTATAGCAGATCTACAAGCTCACAATAATTTAGAAAACGTTTGTAGTTAAATGCTTAAGTCACCTCAGCCAAACCCTAGCAGGGTCCCGTGTAGTTAAATGGGTCAACGCATGGGGAGTCCAGCACTGCCACCAGCCACAAATCCCCCAGTTTCCCCCATGCCAGAAATCTGAAATCTATGCACATGTGGCCCTGTGAGGCGCTTTGGATAACGGAGATTAGATCCTTCCAGTAACTAAGATTTCAAAATAAAACAAAGAACAAAACAAATCAATGTAGTCTCAGTTGTTGATGATAAGATTATTAGCTGACTAAATGCACTCATGAGGGGAGACGGTGAGGCCAATTGTGGCTTTTTTAGACTACACTGCAGCTTTGGGTCTAGGAGGATTGAGCTGAGCCATCTGCTCGACAGTACATCAGCCAAGGTGACTGAAAGACCCATTGTATCGCTTTATTAGCATTGTATGAGTCGCTCCAATCACGTGTAGTACTGTATGCCTGAGGAATGGCAAAATGCAATGCAAACAGAGCAGACACGCAAACATGCATTAAGGCCAACAACAACAAAAAACTCCAATTAGACCTCTATCCAATTACAATCATCCATCACACCCATGCCAATTAACCCGAGCCAGTAGAAACTCAGTGCTGATTGAAATGTAGCAATCACAGGCCATCTGACAGTTGTTGCCAGGCTTGCGGAGTAGACTGCAAAGACTAAATGATTGATTTGTTACTCTCCTTTTCTCTTTGGTTATTTGGTTAGTTCCTCCTCGCATTAGATTTTCCATTGCTGTGTCGCGTGTGACACAGGTGGCATCCTGAGTGTCAATCGCTCCGGGACATCTGGAGAATGCTCCACTCTCTCATCCCTCCTAGGGCTTACGCAACGTCGCCAACATTAAAGGAGTAGCTCACCCAAATAATTACTCATTTTCTATTCATTAAACGCCCCGTGAGGCCTTGAATTCATGGAGATTTGATGACCAGTGGAGTCTGGAGACTCAATTGAGTCTCCTACCGGAGCTAATTGAGTCTTCTACTGAGCAGCCACCCCGGTCATTGAATTATTGCCTTAGGAATGGGACAAAAACTAAGAAATCTCCATTAATTCAAGGCTTCATGGGGCATTTAATTGATAGAAAATTTGTAATTTTTTGGGGTGAAGTACTCCTTTAAGTTCATATCATACAACATACATACATGAAATGCTAGAAAGCTACTGTATGTTTTGCACTTTTATCCTAAATGTATATAGCAGCATCAAACTACCACAAACAAACACACACACACACACACACACACACACACACACACACACACACACACAGCCTATCCCTTTCCTTTTCCCTATTAGCACTCCAGACAATGGATCATTCTTATTCAGACAAGGAAGGGAACTCCATCGAGACATTCTCCGCTGTGGAGCTGTCTCATTCATGCTGTCTTGACCTGGTGGCCTTGGTAGGGAGGAGGAATGGAGGACCACTTGATGGAGCACCCGCTCTGCCTTTTCTCGCAGCACCCTTTTCATTAACTTTAGCCACAACGGCAGAAAATCAATACCCGTGCACCTTTTATACCCCCGGCCCGCAGCTTATTCCGATGACCCAGTTTAAGCCATCGAGACCCGGGAACGCATCTGCTATTTTTGAAAAATAGTGAAAAGCTGTGCAAATCTTTTGAGTATATATCATTTTTAAGCCAACATTTGTAACTCAAATCTTTGCTTCTGGGGATTCCACAAATGTCTTCTAAATCCTAACAGAAAATACTTATGTTGCTATAATATCAGTGGTTCTCAAACTTTTTTCATGTCAACGACCCCCAGAATTATATGTATTTATCCGCGGACCCCCATCTCAAAATATGTTGTTCCAGGGACCCCCATGAACCAAATATTTGAGTAAAAAAAAATCATATAAATATTCAAAGAATTGCACACATTTTCACGATTGTTTTTCAAAAATAGCAGATCTACAAGCTCGTGGCGCGGCACTCGGTGCCGCGCCATGAGCTTGTAGATCTGCTATTTTTGAATAGCCAAATCAATCTTAAAATGACACACACAGATGCGTTCCCGGTCTTAAGGGGTTAAGAAAGCAGGTGCTGGCCGCCGAGTAATAGTGTGTACGGGGTGGGTGCGTGCGGGGGGGTGAAATTTTTCAGCCGACGTTTCAAATCCGCCAGCGTCATCAAGTGCCATTTGTCCTTGGCAGGTCCCCGTCGGAAATCAATCCGCCAGGATTAGGGCTTTCCGAAATAAAATGAGGCGGATTGAGGGGTGGGGGGGGGGGGGAGGGAGGGGGGTGCGCTCCATCAATACTCAGGCAAGCATGGCACTCACTGTGATCAGGTATAACCCCATGTGGGGATACTAAATCCAGGCTGCTCGTTAAGACTGCTGTGGTTTGAACCAGATGTGAACAGCTGGGGGGAAAAGCTCATCAAGCGCATTAACCCCTGCTCATATTCGGACAGGCTGGATGGATGGAAGGATGGACGGACGGACGGACGGCTGAGTAATTATCTAGTTGGCTGGCATCAGCAGTGGCCTTGTAAGGCCACTTGAATGGTAAAAAATATTGCCATTTCTGATAGGGTTTTGGGAACACTGATTTGTGTCATTCCCGTAATAGGGAGGTGAAGACAAGCAAATGTGTGTACGAGTGGAAAATACATCTTGGGTGTGCAAAAAATCCTTCTTCGGTTTCCACAGAGAAATCCTGAGGCATCGGTACTGCAAGACTGAGATTATGTGCGGCTCAAACTGGTCAATGGGAGTGTGTCTATCGCAAGAGGAACAGAGAGTCATGCATTCTCAAATGTGTGGTTCGGCCAACTTTTGTGAGTGCAAACTGAACTGTACGTCTGTCTCAAAGGTAAACTGTGTATTTAGTTGATCTCAGCCTGGCCCCCCCTATCATCTGTCCCATAGAGAACGTAGAGAGCTAAGCTGTCATGTAAGAGAGAGTCACGGAGAGGATGCAGTGAAGTTCTGCCTCACTGCATGCGAACAGTGTGGCAGTCCACACAGACACATCCACAGAGCTGGTGTGCTGACTGCTTGTCTGGCTTCTGTAGGCCAAGTTTTCTTTCTCTCCCCCCAGCTTCAGAACTTTAATCCCTGGCAACAACAGCCTTGAGCCCCACAACCAGGCAAGGGAGACGGACCGCCACCACTCAAGAAGACACACAGACCCTGTTTCCTCTGGATACACTGGCCATACAACAGAGAAGGACGTCAGACATGGTGATGGACTCAACCCTCTATGGTGTTTTTTTGCAGGCCTTTTCAAAACTCAAAAGTGTGACACGGAGAAAAGAAAAATAGATTTACAGAGGGAGGGAGGAATACCCAGATGATAGGTTTGAGACATGACTGAAATCCAAACACTTGTCCTAGCGGTCCATCCGCTGTCCATCTTGACCATCTCTCATAGAGACGCCTTTTACGACAGACCAATGCCTGTGCCTGACAGTATAGAGAGAGACACACTTGCTGATCTATTTCTCAAACAGTGACACAGGGCCATCTTAAAGCCTGGTAATTAATCTAGAGGGAGAGCTGCTATTTCTTTGAAGACCATTAAATAAGGACCTCGGCAGATGGTGCGATGCAGACACATGGCGACCTCTTCATTAAGATTCCATATCCTTTCCTAAAGTATTGCCTCTCTCTAACTTTCTAAGACAGGGACGAAATGTGTAGCACATCACCGAATATACGGAACCAATCTTAGTAGTTAGTGAAGACCATTAAAGGCTCCCTATTGCTCTCTTAATGTCAAATATAATTGGACTGAAACTCATTTCAAATTAAGCACTTTTTATTTTATTTATCTCCATGTCTTTGCCGAAGTTGAATCAAAGACACGTCAAGTTGGATGCTCTAAATAATGCATCAAAAGCCCAATTTTGTTATAGAACTTGGATGGAGCTAGACTTTTAGATCTGGGGTTTTCAAACAGTGTCATGTCACGGACCCCCAAATTTGCATTGGGCCATGAAACCCCATTTCAAATGATGACATGATGTCATACTGTATGTTCTGTTTAGATTGCATTGTCTAAATGCTGTGTGTGTGTGTGTGTGTGTGTGTGTGTGTGTGTGTGTGTGTGTGTGTGTGTGTGTGTGTGTGTGTGTGTGTGTGTGTGTGTGTGTGTGTGTGTGTGTGTGTGTGTGTGCGCGTGTGCAGTGGTGGAAAAAGTACTCAAGTTCTTTACTTAAGTAAAAGTACCAATACTGCAGTATAGAAATACTCTGTTACAATACAAGTAAAAGTCGAGAATAAAAAAATTACTTGAGTAAAAGTATTGGCATCAAAATGTACTTAAAGTACCAAAAGTAAAAGTACTAAAATGTTTGAAAATAGCAGATCTACAAGCTCACAACGCGTCGCGATGCGACGCGTTGTGAGCTTGTAAATCGGCTATTTTCAAATAGCCTAGGTATAAAATAGGGCTAAAGTGGTTAATGTATGTTTTATAATATCATAATTTATATCTGAAAAGTAACTAGTAATAATTGTAGTAGAGTAAAAGTACAATATTTGCCTCTGAGATGTAGTGGAGTAGAAGTAAAAGTATTGGAAATTGGAAATACTCAAGTAAAATACAAAAAACTCAAAATTGTACTTAAGTACAGTACTTAAGTAAATGTACTTAGTTACTTTCCACCACTGTGTGTGTGTGTGTGTGTGTGTGTGTGTGTGTGTGTGTGTGTGTGTGTGTGTGTGTGTGTGTGTGTGTGTGTGTGTACGCATACCTGAGGAGTCTGCAGATGCTACTTCTGTAGCTGAGTCTCTGGCTGGCAGCGGCTACGCTGGGGGGCATTGGTGGGCGTGATGGGAAGTAGAGCAGGACGGCGGCAAATAGCACAGCAATCGCTCCAAACTCTGCCAGGGTGTACAGACACACAGACACAGAGAGAAGTGGGGGGGGGGGGGGAACAGGTTATTTTCATAGAACAGAGAGCTGTAATCATCGGTAGCCCTGAACAGAACGATCCAACATTGTGGAAAAGTTCACGGTGACATTGTGACAAACGGTGACATTGTGACAAATGGTGACATTGTGACAAACGCTTACATGCTGTTACTTTCAGCGGTGGACAGAACTGGGTATGTCCAAAATACAGTCAGTCAAATAGTCCATTTTAGAGCTCGACTAATGCCAGACTTTTGAGTCCGAAGCAAATCCCGATTTCACCTACAGTATGTTTGACCAATATTTGAATAGGTCATTCATGAATTTCTTCCAGCCTGTTCACTGTTGGGCGATCTTCTCTGCTTCCTTCCTAGATGTGATTTTTTCTCTGAGTTCTGCCTCGACAGACCCTTTCCAGCTGTTTCTGGGCCTTCCTGGCTTTCTTTTCCCCTGAGGGTTCCATCAGGTTAAGGATTGAGACATTTAGATTTAGATCTAAAGGTCATGTCTCACCTAGACACAGGATCTGACACGAATTCTGCTCTAAGTCCTATTCAAACATTCTCAATAATAGCCGATCTACAAGCTCACAACACGATGCATTGCGACACGCTGTAGGTCTGCCATTTTTGAAAATGTTTTACAACTTTTGTCTATGATGACGTGCCCAACATAGGGACGCCACGTTGATCAGGACAGGTCATTACAAATCAGGACACATTGACTGTATAATACCCAATACCGATGTCGTCAAAAAAGTCAAATAATGGCCAATATATTGGCCAATACATAAAGTGGATTACCACTAATATGCTGGGTCTCTACTCTACAGAGCTGTCCCTGTAGAGCAAAACTACTGCCTGTCCCTCTTACAAAATTTGGCTTGAACTCTCCCAACCCATCTAACTTGGCATCGCACGGCACAGCTTGGCATGAGATCCTAGTATAGACCCATCTCGTTCGGAGTGGCAACAGAGTCCATTTTCCAAAAAAAGATCCAGCAAATCACTCTCCTTCTGTCCCTGCCATAATATGGTGATTGATTGAGAGGCAGCTGCACATTACTTGCTGGCAGGGTTATATGCCAGCGCGCATCGATCTTCCAGCCCCCCCCTCTTCTCGTCCTTTCATTTGGCAAGGCTGTTGATTGGTGGCTTTCCACAGGTGCGGCAACATTTTGCACTTCAGAGGAACACCGGAGAACCTTTAATTCTCTCTAAATGCTGCCGACCTTAGATTAATTCTTTCGATGACCTCCAACGCTCTGGGTTTGAAAAAACGTGTCTGTTTTGTCCTTTGAAAAATTAATAGGAAGGCAATCTTAGGTTAAACAAAAGCCACAGCCTCAATCTATTACTGTGTGGAGGATTCTCTTTTTCCCAGCATGCTTTTTAATTTTCTGAATCAGTTAAGCAGAACATTCTTGGGCAATCTATTTTTCAGAGAGGCCGTTATGAAGATTATTGTCAGGGATATTTTTTTCCCCAGTATTGGTGACAGACACTCTGCCTCCCCTTCGAACCATATCGTATTAGCAGTGGTGGAAAGTAACTAAGTACATTTACTTAAGTACTGTACTTAAGTACAATTTTGAGGTATTTGTACTTTACTTGAGTATTTCCAATTGTCTATACTTTTACTTCTACTCAACTACATCTCAGAGGCAAATATTGTACTTTTACTCCACTACATTTATTTGAAAACTTTAGTTACTAGTTACTTTTCAGATATAAATTATGATATAATGAAACATAGATTAACCACTTTAAACCTATTTTAAACCTAGGCTATTTGAAAATAGCAGATCTACAAGCTCACAACGCGTCGCAGCGCGACGCGTTGTGAGCTTGTAGATCGGCTATTTTCAAATATTTAGTACTTTTACTTTTGATACTTTAAGTACATTTTGATGCCAATACTTTTGTACTTTTACTCAAGTACATTTTTTATTCTGGACTTTTACTTGTAACAGAGTATTTTTATATTGCAGTATTGGTACTTTTACTTAAGTAAAGAATTTGAGTACTTTTTCCACCACTGCGTATTAGTATCTCTCGGCATGAGCTGACACGATGCACTATGACACTATCGATCCCCAGCACCCCCGAGTGCCCCCGCCCCGCGTTCCTTTCCCGTGCGTACCGTACCTGAATACATAACCAGCTGGATCCTGTCTCGGATGAAGCTGTTGGAGAACTCCGACGACGCCTTGTTCAGAGCCGTGTCGTTGGGCGCCGGCACCAGCAGCGGGCCCACCACGAAGGACGCGGCGCCTCCCAGGTAGCTGACGAGCGAGGCCACCGCCGTGGCGGTGGCCCTCTGGTCGGGAGCGAACCACGTGGTGGAGAGCAGGGGCCCGGCGCTCATTATGGTGGGGCCGGCCAAACCGTTGAGCAACTGACCGCCGTGGATCAACCTGGAGGCACAGGGGGAGAGAGGGACAAAATCTGTTACGAAAAAAACATTTTAACCCATTAACTCTATAACTGCCAAAGACGTTTATAAACGTCTTTGAGAAATTAGCTGTTGCCTGCCAAAGACGTTTAAAAACGTCTTGGAAAAAAAAAAAAAAAAAAAAATTCTAAAAAGATTCTCTAATTATTTAGTATTGACACCTTTTCGATATTCCAAACGAATAAGGAGATAACAATTTCCAAAGATTTGCTGCTCCATCCACTTCAATGTTAAAATTGAAACGGACAAACAATTCACAATGTTTTTTGGTTTGAAACCACTGGTTTTGAGCTATTTTCAAACATCAAACAACACATGACAACAAGGTCAAATTGACCTCGTTGACATTTGTGAAACCACACCTGAATCTCATCTGTGATTAGAAATTTTCTGGGGATCAATCATACTTGAGAAAAATATTTTGTGGCTATGCGAAAAGGTACCAAAATCGGTCAAAACCCTGGCAGAGGCTACAGACTGTTCTGAAAAAACTCTGGCAGGGTAAGAGTTAAGACCTGAGGACGATTCTAAAAATGTTTTCTAAATCCTAATTATTAATTTAATATAATTATTTTTTTAAACATAATTTTTTTTTTTATATATTTAAAATATTTAAAATATAAAAAAATATATATATATTAAAAAATATTAAAACAACTAAAATATGTTGTTCCAGAGATCCCCAGAAGCAAAGATTTGAGTTATAAATGTTCGCTTTAAAATATATATATTCAAAGATTTGCACAAAATGTTCACGATTAAAAAAAAATAGCAGATCTACAAGCTCATAGCGCGGCACTCAGTGAATAGCCCAAAGAAATCTTAAAATGACACAAAGCTACGTTCCCGGTCTAAACGGGCTAAGGTGCTGTCGTAATAAAAAAAAAGGAGGGGAGGGAGAGGGATTTAAAACAGGCTGCCCGCCTGGTGCTGCCAACCTGCAATCCGCAAAGTTCCAGTTCTCCCTCGGACCCATCCCTGTCTTCTTGCACAATCCGTACGAGTTGTGCAAGAAGACAGAATCAATCAGAAGATACTCAGAGAAGTCCCACGATGCCCCCGCAACCACCACCACCACCACCACCCTCTCTGCTCAGCGTACAGCTCCCTCTAGAGCAGTCTGTCTGAGACAGCCGGTCCCCAGGGACCCCCCCGTACGGCTGATTGATTGTCTGTGTGCTCGGCGAGGACAGTGTTCACCCACAGCCATCTCACAGGGCTAAGCGAGGACAGGGACAAGGAAACGAGGGAGAAAGAGAGAGAATGAGAGACAGACTAGGCCAAGGATAGGTTAACCCATTAAGACCTGAAGCCGATTCTACGGGTGCACCTCTCTATTCATAAACACCGCCATTCCTACCATTGACTTCTATTATTCGGAATGGCAGTGTTTTCCATTTTGTTATAAAACATTGCTATTCCGAAATGAAAGACACCGCCATTCCTATCATTGACTTCTATTATTCGAAATGGGGGTGTTTTCCAGTGTTCTATAAGGCCCTGCCATTCCGAAAATATATTTTTTTCATATTTGGTCCCTGAGTCCTATGAGACTATAGACAGCTCCATAATCCCCAACCAACATCAAGGTTTTTGACTCAAATCCCCGAAGGCAATTACAGATGCGCCCGTTGCGCACAATGTAATTTCACCGAAAAGTTTACGCACCCACTAACGGGGGGAAACGTTTTGATATCAAGGGCACTATAACATGCACAACCAAAAATATTAAATACCTGCTAAAATGCCCATGCGGTCGAGGATATGTTGGTATGACCGACAGGGCGCTAAAGACACGCATTTCCGAACAACACACACACACACACACACACACACACACACACACACACACACACACACACACACACACACACACACACAAAACATATAACATTGTGGTTCTCTACGGCAGCATTAGCCTACATAATTGCAGGCCATATTAATCATATAATTTACATTTATCACTCACACTTCTGAGACCCAAGCGGAGTGGCCATAATGTTGATTATTTTTTATTTATTTTAATTTTATTTATTTTTTGGTCGTAAATGGCGTGGCGACGACTCCTGCACTTCTGTTATTACAATAACTCTGCAACATAAATTACCTTTATTTATTTATATGTTGAAAAGTTGTCTGCTTTTCATGTGTTTAATGTAAAATAAAGAGTCTCCTTTATACATTGTAATGGTTGTAACGTGTCACAAGCCTAGTCTAGTGCACCTGACGTCAGTAGACAGCAGCAAGACAAGACAGCAGCTGACAACAAGCTGCGTACATGCACTAGTGAAGTTAAACAGTCATCTGATTGAGGTGATTGAGATGACATCATGATTTCTCCATGAGTCTTTCAACAACTTTGCTTTCGAGGAAAAAAAACAAACAATTAAATAGGTGTTGATTGCTTCAGTCAATGAATCAACAGCGGTCGTTAACTCCCCACTGGGAGATCAGACACACTTGATGGCCCATTCGCGCACACAGAAAAGGTGATTAGGATCAGAGGCACTTAGTTTGTAGACAGACGCACAAGGCATGAATGGATGCCAGTGATCGTAGGTTTCGGTGACTGTCGGGAGGTTTGTAGCGAGCTGTGTGCGGCCAGGGAATGAGCGGCCATTAAATTATGATTATTATGATTATTATTATTATTATTATTATTGTCATAAAATAGCTAAACAATCCATTTTACGCACAGCAGCCCAAATACATGTCATGGTCCAGGTCCGGACAGTTCATTCTTCAAATAGGCCAGTAACATTATTATTTATCTGATGAAGGTAAATACTATAAGAACTATACAGTTCTTATAGGCTATTAAATAAGGTGTTTAGGCTATTTCAATGGCATTCGTCCTGGGTTGTCAAACAGAATGATCACAACACCGTCACCAAATCCAAGACAAGTGGAGTTTACTGGCGAGCTCAATAACAGACATATAGCATATTCCTTCTGTAAATGGGGTGTGGTTGGTTGGTCAAAGACGCACACAGGAATGAGTAGGAAAGTTGGCAGTGTTAAAAGTTCATGTCAGTCCAGTCGCTATATAGTTCTTATACCATAAGAAGCGCACACCTCTCTCTCTCTCATATGACAGTGATTAGGTAAAAAATAACGGGTGCGCAAGGCGCACTGTGCCGCGAGCTTGACCCAGTTGATCCAGTTGTCACTGTGCCTGCTATGTTATTTGTTATATGATGGTTGCAGTCACGCGTAATTGCGCATGACACATGCGTGCTGGACAGAAAGATATATTCAGATGTGCCGTGCATGCTGCGTGCAGATACATAGATGGACGGACAGACAGACAGACAGACAGACAGACAGACAGACAGACAGACAGACAGACAGCTTACCCGCTTGCCTCAAACGTTAACTAGGTGTCCGGAGTATTTGTGCAATATATTAGTCCATATTTTCAATAAGTATTCAAGTCAGAAGTTCCCAATTGGCGGTAGTGACGGGGCGCATCCGGTGAAAGCCGGAATTACACTCAATGTAAACAGGAATGAAACGAGGAGGGAAAATGGCGTTCGTCCACAGACGGGATTAAAACACTTCTTTATTGAAAGATATGGACTAATACATTGCACAAATACTCCGGACACCTATTTAACATTTGAGGCAAGCGGGTAAGCACCTTATATTTTGCATTTGTACATGTTTGGAGAAAAAATAATCACATTTAAAACGATTACTCGATTTTAAAAAAAAAGTTCGAATCTTGTGCCATCGAACGAAGCTTCGAATATTCAAGTTATTTGGGTCAGCCCTAAACGGATTACAATAATATAACATTCCCTGTAATCAGTAACATGTAGGTGAACATGAGGGCTCATCAATTCATTCGGTGAGACGGTTATTTTTATGTTCTGTTCAGTTGTGATTCTATTTGTCTGTTTGATTACTTATTGGACCAGGCTGTATGCTATTTGGATTGTTATCTATTTGTGCTTGAAGGGGGTGGATTTTGGGCCTATGGGGGAAGTACAGTTTAGCAGCAATCTTTTTCTGTCACTCTTGGGACAATTAGCAGCATTTTTTCTCAAAACGATTCAAGTAGTTGTCTATACAAAAAAAGGCTCAGATTTGTATCTATAAAACAACAAGGACTGCTTATCAATAATAATTAAAAAAAAATGTCTTCAACAACACACTGTCCGATAATCTGTGATCCGCACCAAAGAATAAAACGTCAGCACTATTGGACAGCGAATGAGGATCTGCTGGGTACAGCACTTGAGTAAATGTACTCAGGGCATGTTTAGAGACATTTTAACTTGGATTATGCAACATAATAGCCTATGTGCATTCATCATGTTCTTTATTATGGTGGAGAAATTGATGCTAGTCAAGGATTATTATTATTTTAATAATAATATCATTATTCGTTGTGCACCGGTCCAATACAATACAAACCAATGCGCTGCAGTGCCTAAACACACACACAGCCTGGCACACAACATTCTATCTTCTAATTCTCCAGGAATGTCTGATTATAATTTTCCTATTATCAGCAGATGTGAGAGTGTCAATTCCTTGTGTCAATTGTGTTTATATAAGATGATAGTCTATTCAAAGAAGACAATTTGTGCTGCGCAATGCCATTCGCTCAAAATGACACACTTCAGTTTTATTCATCGATTATGCAGGAAATAAGGAACTGATTACAATAATATAAAATACTCACAAATCAGTAACAGGTGATTCATATGTCCATCAAATATGGTTTTATTGAAAGGCAATCCAAGGTTATAGAGCGAGGAAACCAACCTTTGAGGAATGTCAGATGGTTATTATTATTACATCCCCAACCACAGCCCTATAAACGTTGGCTATTTAAAAATAGCAGATCTACAAGCACACAATGAGTCACAATATGAGGCGTTGTGAGCTTGTAGACCGGCTATTTTCAGAATAAATAAATATTATTATACATTTAGACATAATGATGATAACTTGTGAAACGGGACACTCTGCATAACAAGTACTTTTACTTTTGGTAGCCTACTTTAAGTATATATTGATGCCAATACTTTTTGTACAATGTAGACTCAAGTACATTTTTAATTTTAGGCCAGCGGTATACATTGCTGTCACCTTAGCGCATATAAAGACAGTGAACTGATAGTCTTGTATGAGTTACAATATATATAATGATTTGTATATTTACACGAGTAATGATATGACAGACTGGTGAAGACATGACACTGCTTACCTTATGTAAATGGAACAATTAACATCGGGAGGTTCCCAGCGCGCGTAATGACGCACATAATACATTAGTGGATTTCAAGTGCAAGCTGTAGGCTAACATTACATAGCCTACAATACACAACATACTGTAGCCTACTGCAGCCTATATTAATTAATTAAAGCTCGCCCAAGCACTGTCTATTGCGCTGCTTTCTGCGTGTTACCAATGCGCTCTGAAAAAGCTGCTGGTGGGAATGGTTCTGATATCTCCACAAAATAATGCACGAACACTCATCTGTGTTGTTCGGTGAGTCAGAAGCTATCGGGACTAACGGGAGGTCGACCTTTGAAACTAGCACATGTAGGCCCTACAAGGTCACAATGAATCACATTGAGTATTGTATTGTGTACTTGTAGATCGGCTATTTTCAAATAGCCAACTTATAGGGGTGAAGTGGTTAGGGATGTAATGATATAAATCTACATTGTAACTAACGTTTTCAAATAATTGTCATGGATTAAAAGTAGCTACAATATTTGCCTCTGAGATGTAGTGGAGAAGTAAAAGTATAGAAAAATGGTAATACTAATAAGGTCTATTATTGCAATGGTAAGGTCTATAATAATAATGCATACACACATATATATATATATATATATATATATATATATATATATATATATACACATACATACATACATACATACATACATACATACATACATACATACATACATACATACATACATACATACATACATACATACATACATACATACATACATACATACATACATACATACATACATACATATATATATATATATATATATATATATATATATATTTAATAATAATAAATAATTATAATATATAGCTGCAATATTTAACACATTGAAGAACAATCAACTATAGCTATGTGAAACATGCCATTCTGTACAGAGTTTCACTGGTGATGCTTTTGCTTTTGAATGGAGTTTTCGATATAGCCTTCAGTTGATACATAAGCCTTTATTTATAATCTATTGCCATTCCATCGTCACTGTCTGTATACAGACTATCAGTGGATGTATAGTGATTGTAATGTGCAATAGTCTGTACACAGCTACAGATTTACCAAGCAGATTATGTTAATAACAGTGTACATGGTCCTGGATGCACCTTGACACACCAGCTCATTGTAGAGTGGTGGGAGGGTTCATCAGGATATATCTTCCTCCCGTCTGCAATCACCTCCAGATTGTCAAAGTTAAACTCCAGGTACAATTAGTCTTCATCCCCAGCTTCTTCAGTTACTGATAACAATGTCAAGACATCTTACACCTCTGGTAAATAGCCAACCACAACAAAACCTTCCTTCCATGCAGTTGTGATACTTAGTCATTCCTACTCACTGTACATGCTGACATACTCAAACCTTGTATGATAGTACCACATTTGATACTGCAATTAAAAGGCAATACAAACCAAAGCAGGCACAGAGGCAGGATCAAAATCACAATGTACTTTATTGTATTAGATTACCAGACACATATTTAGCTCAGAAAGGCATTCATCACACTGCATTTCAGTCAGAGAGCTATCACACTGTATATCACACTGTATTTCAGAAAGCCATTCATCAAAACGTATGTCTATCAGAAAGGCATTAATCAGATGGTATTTATGTCAGAAAGTGCAGTCACCAGACTGCTATTTCTATCAGAAAGCCATTCAGCACACTCTTTCTTTCAGAAAGCTACGAATCACAGTGTATTTCTGACAGAAAGCTATTTATCACACGGTAACACTTTATCATAACTATCCGTTGTAAGTAGTTAATAGATCATTCATAAACTGTTGGTTAATGAGTTGTTAATGACTTATTAAGCATTTGGTAGTAGCTAGTAAAGAATTCATAACGATGCCTTATAACTAGTTAATAGATAATTTATAAATCATTAGTAAATTAGTTATTCATGTTTTCTAAAATATATATTAATATATAATAAAACAGTTAAGGAGTTATAACTATGCTTTATATGTAGTTAATAGATTCTTCATAAACTAAATATGTTTTATAACATACATCACTGTCAAAATATTAGTAAACTGACTTATCAACTGTATGCTAATCCTTTGAAGAGTTATAAGGCTGTTATAAATCATTAGCATACAGTTAATACGTTGGTTTACTAATAGTTTGTGAGTGATCAATTGGCTATCTACAAGGTATATTTATAAATCCTTAAGAAGCTAAAATAGTTTAAAGATGGGGTGCGTGATTTTCAGTGCTCCCCCCCCCCCCCAAAACATAATCATCAGGTATGGTTATACTAGGAGGACGATTGTTTTAAAAAAAAAAGTGTACAGAAATTGTTAAAATTACGTTTTTATGTGGACACGCCTCCAGTTCTTTAAAGGGTGGTGCCATGGTTTTGCACTTTTTCTGTTTTTCATGTGTCTATGAGGTTGATAGAACTTTATTAAGCCCCCTGGTGGTGTTTTTATGGTGTTTTATGTCTTCTCTGACTACTTTGAGTTTCTTCCTGGAGGCTGAAACCTTGAGGGTCAAACGTGCCAATAGAAAAACACCCTATGTCACTAAAGGACAATTTTTCTATTGGCACGTTTGACCCTTAAAGTCTTACTGTGCAAATTTCAAAATAACGACTTTTAGCAGCCTCTGCTGGTCATTACCGTCACTGCAGGCCGTTTGTTTATTACTGCGTTACCCAGAATTCCATGTGAAAGTGGGTAAAGTTGGGTGGGGGTGGGTGGAGGTTGGGAAAGTGGTGAATGTGGGTGGAGGTGGGTGAAAGTGGGTAAAGTTGGGTGGGGGTGGGTGGAGTTTGGGAAAGTGGTGAATGTGGGTGGAGGTGGGTGGAGGTGGGTGAAAGTGGGTAGAGCTGGGTGGGGGTGCGTGGAGGTTGGGAAAGTGATGAATGTGGGTGGAGGTGGATGGAGGTGGGTGAAAGTGGGTAGAGGTGGGTGGGGGTGGGTGGAGGTTGGGAAAGTGGTGAATGTGGGTGGAGGTGGGTGAAAGTGGGTAAAGTTGGGTGGGGGTGGCTGGAGGTTGGGAAAGTGGTGAATGTGGGTGGAGGTGGGTTGAGGTGGGTGAAAGTGGGTAAAGTTGGGTGGGGGTGGGTGGAGGTTGGGAAAGTGGTGAATGTGGGTGGAGGTGGGTGGAGGTGGGTGGAGGTGGGTGAAAGTGGGTAGAGCTGGGTGGGGGTGCGTGGAGGTTGGGAAAGTGGTGAATGTGGGTGGAGGTGGATGGAGGTGGGTGAAAGTGGGTAGAGGTGGGTGGGGGTGGGTGGAGGTTGGGAAAGTGGTGAATGTGGGTGGAGGTGGGTGAAAGTGGGTAGAGGTGGGTGGGGGTGGGTGGAGGTTGGGAAAGTGGTGAATGTGGGTGGAGGTGGGTGAAAATGGGTAGAGGTGGGTGGGGGGTATAAGTGGGTGGAGGTGGGTGAAAGTGGGTAAAGTTGGGTGGGGGTGGCTGGAGGTTGGGAAAGTGGTGAATGTGGGTGGAGGTGGGTTGAGGTGGGTGAAAGTGGGTAAAGTTGGGTGGGGGTGGGTGGAGGTTGGGAAAGTGGTGAATGTGGGTGGAGGTGGGTGGAGGTGGGTGAAAGTGGGTAGAGCTGGGTGGGGGTGCGTGGAGGTTGGGAAAGTGGTGAATGTGGGTGGAGGTGGATGGAGGTGGGTGAAAGTGGGTAGAGGTGGGTGGGGGTGGGTGGAGGTTGGGAAAGTGGTGAATGTGGGTGGAGGTGGGTGAAAGTGGGTAGAGGTGGGTGGGGGTGGGTGGAGGTTGGGAAAGTGGTGAATGTGGGTGGAGGTGGGTGAAAATGGGTAGAGGTGGGTGGGGGGGTATAAGTGGGTGGAGGTGGGTGAAAGTGGGTAAAGTTGGGTGGGGGTGGCTGGAGGTTGGGAAAGTGGTGAATGTGGGTGGAGGTGGGTGGAGGGGGGTGAAAGTGGGTAGAGGTGGGTGGGGGGGTAAAAGTGGGTGGAGGTGGGTGGAGGTTGGGAAAGTGGTGAATGTGGGTGGAGGTGGGTGGAGGTGGGTGAAAGTGGGTAGAGCTGGGTGGGGGTGCGTGGAGGTTTGGGAAAGTGGTGAATGTGGGTGGAGGTGGATGGAGGTGGGTGAAAGTGGGTAGAGGTGGGTGGGGGTGGGTGGAGGTTGGGAAAGTGGTGAATGTGGGTGGGGGTGGGTGAAAATGGGTAGAGGTGGGTGGGGGGTATAAGTGGGTGGAGGTGGGTGAAAGTGGGTAAAGTTGGGTGGGGGTGGCTGGAGGTTGGGAAAGTGGTGAATGTGGGTGGAGGTGGGTGGAGGTGGGTGAAAGTGGGTAAAGTTGGGTGGGGGTGGGTGGAGGTTGGGAAAGTGGTGAATGTGGGTGGAGGTGGGTGGAGGTGGGTGGAGGTTGGTGAAAGTGGGTAGAGCTGGGTGGGGGTGCGTGGAGGTTGGGAAAGTGGTGAATGTGGGTGGAGGTGGGTGAAAGTGGGTAGAGGTGGGTGGGGGTGGGTGGAGGTTGGGAAAGTGGTGAATGTGGGTGGAGGTGGGTGGGTGAAAGTGGGTAAAGTTGGGTGGGGGTAGGTGGAGGTTGGGAAAGTGGTGAATGTGGGTGGAGGTGGGTGGAGGTGGGTGAAAGTGGGTAGAGCTGGGTGGGGGTGGGTGGAGGTTGGGAAAGTGGTGAATGTGGGTGGAGGTGGGTGAAAGTGGGTAGAGGTGGGTGGGGGGTATAAGTGGGTGGAGGTGGGTGAAAGTGGGTAAAGTTGGGTGGGGGTGGCTGGAGGTTGGGAAAGTGGTGAATGTGGGTGGGGGTGGGTGGAGGTGGGTGAAAGTGGGTAGAGGTGGGTGGGGGGGTAAAAGTGGGTGGAGGTGGGTGGAGGTTGGGAAAGTGGTGAATGTGGGTGGAGGTGGGTGAAAATGGGTAGAGGTGGGTGGGGGGTATAAGTGGGTGGAGGTGGGTGAAAGTGGGTAAAGTTGGGTGGGGGTGGCTGGAGGTTGGGAAAGTGGTGAATGTGGGTGGAGGTGGGTTGAGGTGGGTGAAAGTGGGTAAAGTTGGGTGGGGGTGGGTGGAGGTTGGGAAAGTGGTGAATGTGGGTGGAGGTGGGTGGAGGTGGGTGAAAGTGGGTAGAGCTGGGTGGGGGTGCGTGGAGGTTGGGAAAGTGGTGAATGTGGGTGGAGGTGGATGGAGGTGGGTGAAAGTGGGTAGAGGTGGGTGGGGGTGGGTGGAGGTTGGGAAAGTGGTGAATGTGGGTGGAGGTGGGTGAAAGTGGGTAGAGGTGGGTGGGGGTGGGTGGAGGTTGGGAAAGTGGTGAATGTGGGTGGAGGTGGGTGGGTGAAAGTGGGTAAAGTTGGGTGGGGGTAGGTGGAGGTTGGGAAAGTGGTGAATGTGGGTGGAGGTGGGTGGAGGTGGGTGAAAGTGGGTAGAGCTGGGTGGGGGTGGGTGGAGGTTGGGAAAGTGGTGAATGTGGGTGGAGGTGGGTGAAAGTGGGTAGAGGTGGGTGGGGGGTATAAGTGGGTGGAGGTGGGTGAAAGTGGGTAAAGTTGGGTGGGGGTGGCTGGAGGTTGGGAAAGTGGTGAATGTGGGTGGAGGTGGGTGGAGGTGGGTGGAGGTGGGTGAAAGTGGGTAGAGCTGGGTGGGGGTGCGTGGAGGTTGGGAAAGTGGTGAATGTGGGTGGAGGTGGGTGGAGGTGGGTGAAAGTGGGTAAAGTTGGGTGGGGGTGAGTGGAGGTTGGGAAAGTGGTGAATGTGGGTGGAGGTGGGTGGAGGTGGGTGAAAGTGGGTAGAGCTGGGTGGGGGTGCGTGGAGGTTGGGAAAGTGGTGAATGTGGGTGGAGGTGGATGGAGGTGGGTGGAGGTGGGTGGAGGTGGGTGGAGGTGGGTGGGTGGAGGTGGCTGAGAGTTTATTTTTCGGAACGGTGGTGTTTCGGAATGGTGAGGACCCACCATTCCGAAACCCCACCGTTCCGAAAAATACATTTCGGAATGGTGGTGTTTCGGAATGGTGGTGTTTCGGAATGGGGGGGTTTCGGAATGGGGGTGTTTCGGAAAGGAGAACTGTCCCCGATTCTACATGTCTCTTAAACATTGACTGCCAGAGTTTTTCAGAAAAGTCTGTAGCCTCTGCCAGGGTTTTGAACGATTTTGGTACCTTTTCGCATAGCCACAGAATATTTTTCTCCAGTATGATCGATCCCAGATAATTTCTAATCACAGATGAGATTCAGGTGTGGTTTCACAAATGTCAACGAGGTCATTATGACCTTTTTGTCATGTGTTGTTTGATGTTTGAAAATAGCTCAAAACCAGTAGTTTCAAACCAAAAAACTATGTGAATTGTTTGTCCGTTTGAATTTTAACATTGAAGTGGATGGAGCAGCAAATCTTTGGAAATTGTTATCTACTTATTCGTTTGGAATATCGAAAGAGTGTCAATACTAAATAATTAGAGAATCTTTTTAGAATTTTTTTTTTTTTGAAAAAAGTTTTTTTTCTTTTTTTTTTTTCATGACGTTTTTTAACGTCTTTGGCAGGCAATAGCTGAAGGCCCAAAGACGTTTATAAACGTCTTTGGCAGTTAATGTGTTAAATCCCAACAGTATTCTGAAAAACGTATGTTTCTATATCAGTGGTGCTCAATCTTTTTCATGTCAAGGACCCCCAAAATTATATGTATTTGGCCGCCGACCCCATCTCAAAATATTTTGTTTCAGGGACCCGCAGAAGCAAAGATTTGAGTTAAAAAATTTCGCATATATATTCGAATATTTGTACACATTTTCACGATTTAAAAAAAATAGCAGATCTACAAGCTCGTAGCGCGGCACTCGGTGCCACGCTATGACCTTGTATATCTGCTATTTTTGAATAGCTTAAGTGTAAAATAAGGCTTTTTTAGCTCAAATCAAGAAGTGACACAGATCTTAATGGGTTAAGTAGTCAAGAATCATGAATCACAAGGTTTATTTGTCACTAAACATGCAGTGTGGTGAGTTCTGCAATACTGTAATGATTTATGCCATCAATGACATAACAACAATAATAATAATGCTACGAAAATAAGATAGGAAAAAAAACCTCATGAGGAATTACTGTAGCATGAATAGGCCTTGACTGTCTTTGCCAGTCTTAGATCCTCAGGCAACCGCATTACAAAGCCTGTGAAAGCCTGATCGCCCCCAGGTAATGACAAAAGAATGACAAAGAAGAAGAGCCCTATCTGACGATCTAAGGCTGTACTCAGGTTCATATGAACCAGTATTATCTAAAATGTAACTAGGATCACTGGGCTTGTAAGGGGTTAAAAGTCATCAGTAAATTCTTAAATTCAACTCAAGCCAGTGAAGAGAACCTTCAGGGTGGGTGTATATAGTCAGTGGTGTAAAGTAACTAAGTACATTTACTCAAGTACTTTTGAGGTACTTTTACTTTACTGCAGTATTTCCAATTGTCTATACTTTTACTTCTACTCCACTACATCTCGGAGGAAAATATTGTACTTTTACTCCACTACAATTATTTGACAGCTTTAGTTACTATTCAGATAAAAATTATGATATAATGAAACATACATTAACCACTTTAGCTCTATTTTATACATAGGCTATTTGAAAATAGCCGATCTACAAGCTCACAACGCGTCGCGACGCGTTGAGAGCTTGTAGATCTGCTATTTTCTAATATTTTAGTACTTTTACTTTTGATACTTTAAGTACATTTTGATGCCAATACTTTTGTACTTTTACTCAAGTACATTTTGAATTCTGGACTTTTACTTATAACAGAGTATTTCTATATTGCAGTATCGGTACTTTTACTTAAAGAGGTGGTGCCATGGTTTTGCACTTTTTCTGTTTTTCATGTGTCTATGTCTATGAGGTTGATAGAACTTCATTGAGTTTCTACCTGGAGGCTGAAACCTTGAGGGTCAAACGTGCCAATAGAAAAACAGCCCTTTAGTGACATAGTAAAATTATACCCTCCCCCTCATTATCATAACACAGCAGGTGTGGGCATGAGGAGGAGGAGGAGGGACTAGGACAGGTGGGTGGTGCTAAGGTGGTGGAGGAGGTGCTAAGGTGAGAACCAGGTATACTTAATGAACTGGAGGCGTGTCCACATAAAAACATAATTTTAACAATTTCTGTACACTTTTTTGAAAAAAATCTTCCTCCTAGTTTAACCATAATACCTGATGATTATGTTTTATGGGGGGGGGAAAATCACTGAAAATCACGGCACCCCGTCTTTAAGTAAAGAATTTGAGTACTTTTTCCACCACTGGGTGGGTGTATGTAGTTTAGAATTAGTTAACATTCTAGCAGTTCCATTCTGCACCAGTTGGAGACAGCCAGGAGACAAACTTTGTTTTACTGAGCCCAGAGGGAGGTAGTCAAAGCGTGACGAAGTAAAAGCATGAATGACCTTTTCAGAGGTCTGCAAATGACAAGAAAGACTTAATTCTGGCAAATCTAGCTGGAAGAAGCATGATTGTACATTCCTAGTTACTAGACATTAATGCAACCACTTAAACCCCATGTACTTTGTTGACTGGGGTGCCCCAGGGGTGTACTTGGTCCAATCCTTTTTAAAAAAAAAAGATTTGTACTTTATTTTCTTTTTTAGACAAACATACAAAAAATGTACTTTCAGCATTGATGCAAGCATAATTATGGTCCACTCCTTTTTTAACACTACAGCAAATCTCTTCGCCGAAAATAGCCCAACACGTTGGGTTGCGACGTGTTGTGAGCTTGTAGATCTGCTATTCCGCCGAATGTTCACCCCAGAATAGGTACGCTAGGGTTCATGTGGCTCAGACCGAGGACAGCAAACAAAAAAGGGAGTATTATGTATGTTCGAACACTCCTCTGGATTCGTCTGCCATTCTTTGTAACTTTGCCGTCCCCCCCTGCCTCCAGAGCTAATAGTAGAGAATAGGGGGACCGTTCTTGGCAGAGGACAAGGAGCCGTGGTTTCAGTGACAGGACAGATCGGTGGAGGAATAAAATCCTCCCCTTGATCTCCATCCTACATATCAAAGACCTTTTAACACACACACACACACACACACACACAGACACACCTCTAACTTTCTCACTCTCTTCCTCTGCACTAAGTTTCTCTTCTTCCCTGCTCGTTTTTTCTGACACCGTCACACAGTCCCTAAGGGTTCATCATACATATAGATGAGGAGTCGCGATGAGGAAGAGGCACTGGCTCTTAATCAAAGACTACTCTAATAAAGGAAGGATGAATCAATGAGTGAGTCAGAGTGAGAAGGAGAAGCCTGATGACCGGCACCCCGCTTCCTGTGTCGGAAATGACACTTTACAATAAGGCACCCACTGACGCAAGCAACACGGTGTCCGTCTACAGGCCTGGCCACAATGTGTTATCATCACAATTATCACACTTATCACAACCAATCAGACAAAGACCGGGGGAGCCAGACATGTCACAGTCACTGATAGATGTTTTCTGCTTACTGCTTTACTAGGGCTAGGGGCAAAAACAAATGTACCTATATTTTTTACCAAATTATTCGATATCGATAGTGTGACTATAAGATTGTTATTAGGTATATATGATATATAGATATGTAAAGTTTTCCAAAATAGTGACAATCTACAAGCTCACCATTTCCTTATCCTTATCCTTATCCTTATCCTTCCACAATTTTGGAAAATGTTCAATAATTTTGCACTAATTAAAACCACAAAAAGACTTGTGCCATATCACGATATCCCAAATCCCAGACGATATCTATATCTGTCTCATATCACACTATTGATATACTATCGACGCATTGCCCAGCCCCACTGCTTACTGCATATTTGCATGCATGCCAGACAGACAGACAGAGGACGGGTGGGGGTGATAAGAGAATGCGAGGGGTAAAGGCAGCTCCAGTGTGCTTTGATTCAAGAGCGGGTCTAATCACAGCTCTGTCTGATCAGCAGGTCACACATCATGTCACACACACAGCACAAACACATCCCCCTCAGGTGCCTTTAAACCACCCACTAGAAGACCTGGGTTACAGCTTCCTTCTGCCGATAACAAGATAAGAGTGTTCCCCTCTCTCCCAAGTTCACAATTCTCTTTGATTTCAGACAAATGAGCAGGAGAATCAAACAAAGTGGCACTTTATACTCTCAAGAGAATATGATGAGAGCAAGGAGAAGGTAAAAAAACCCGAATTGGCCATTGAGGATGAAACGACCACATGGGGGAAGAAAGAATAACACACCCATCTCCAACGCGCTGTCAGGAGCGCTCCTCTCTGATACTAACCCTGGCTAACTGCAGCCCGGGTCTCCTATGCACGGGGAGCAAAGTGGGAAATCAAAGGCAACATTTGATGGCTCCTGCGATGTCCTTGAACTCCCGGCATATCCGAGCACTCTGCAGCCAGCTGGACTAAACTAGTGAGTTACAGCGTTGGCCTCAACAGGCCTCCTGTCTCTGAGGTAATCTAAAATCACCATCTAAGCTCCCGCTGCTGATGTGGGGCGAAAAGGATAATCTTTTTATGAATCCTAGGGCACAGCAAGAGCTCAGGACATAGCTCTCATCTCATCATATGAGAGCAAACGTGTTGCCCTTGTTAATGCCATGCGAAGAGTGACACCTACTGGTGGATCTGGGAAACTGCTTTATTTTCCAGTGGCACAATGTCCTGTTTTACTGCTAATAATCCATGTTATGAAATCATGGCATCAAATAAACATTTAACAAAATTGTAAAAACTGGATTTACAAAAGCACTCCAATGCATAAAAGGAAAGCATATAAACTATTATATTTTTATTCTATTATCTTAATTGAACATTAGACTGGAGGTACAGTATTATGTGGAGGGGGGCCCCATGTGGCCCCTAGGCCGGATCGTAACAGCCAGAACTAACAGTTTGGCATACATATTCTGTCTTAAACATGTGGCTCATTATGTCATTCTTCTTCCACTTTACTATCTAGTCAAAGGGCATGGGGGTGGAAAGGCCACTACATTCTCACTTGTTGTCCTCAGGCCAGTGTCAGGGGAGCACTATGTGCATTGCAAACCTGAAGTCATACACACTAGGAGTAATTAGCCACTTAAACCCTATATACTTCATTGAACCCCCTGGGGTCAATTCCTCGAAGGCTACTTCAGTGTGAGGCAAGGCCTTCAGTGTGAGGCAAGAAAAAGCTGTTTTGGAGTGGACTGACACTCAGGTAAGTCCTATAGAAGTGAATTTGTTGGCTTGCGTGCTAAGCCAAATAACTGTCAAACAACATGGAGTTACTTAAACTTAACTGGTGAATAATTTCAATAAACACCCACGGTATTTGTTCAGAGACAAAACTGCATCTTTGAATTAAGTAAGGCTAAATGAATTAGCATGCATTAAATGCTACATTGGCCCTATATTGTGTGTTATATGTGGTTTAATGGTGTGCCATGTTATTTTGTGTGGAAATAAGGTCTAAAGCTTTTTTTGTTTTGTTTTATCCTTTTGACAGAATTATGTTCATATACATGCATTTTTGTCAATAAACATGTCAATCAAAGCATGAAGTTCTAAATTACTTAACGCAACACTGACATATATGTCTTGCATTCTCCTACTGCACTAAATGTGAACTCCTGTCCATTCTGTGAGACTTTACATGCTGATGGTACCACACACTACTACATGAGTTATTGACATATTATAATAATATATAATAATAATCGTTATTTGTATAGCACCTTTAATACAGGGTTGCAGTTCAACGTGCATCACAGGCAGGACTGTGTTCAGATAAGTTCACAATTAAAAGAGATAGTCAGACATAAACAAATTAAACATATCAAATACACCAGGTAACACACACTGTATATCACCGTATGAAACTAAATGACCTTTTCTACAATTTTGTGCAGGTTACTACCGGTATGTCAACATAAACCCGGGCCATAGTTTATCATTCAAAAGTTGTACACTATACTTTTATTTGTAGAAATGAAGTTATAGCAACACATTCCATACCGTATGATGTTATTGAATCACTTGGTGAACTCATCTACGGTTTTATCTTTTGTTTACTAGTTACCACAATTCTGTCTATGCCAGAGCACAAAGCCAATACAATCTAAACCAGGACCTTCTATGTCCCTTTAAGGGCACAAAACAAAACCACTCCATAAAATTACTAGTGATGAATAGACAAAGTGGGCCAGGCCCATGCAGATATATCGAGCTTATAGTCAATACTACATCCAGATAATTTAAGCTATCTCTATTCCACTTTAACCGACCTGCAAATCACTGAGGCCGAGTTCAATGAAGGTATTACATGGGCGGATATGGAATTCTATGGAGAGTTCCTGGCCCCCCTCCCTCCCAATAAAACCATCCCTTGTCTATGAAATAAATGTTTCCAACGCGACAACAAGCCCTCTTGTCCTGTGTCCTGTGCCTCGGCGCATGACCCGCACTTTTTCACATGATGCTGGGTACAAAAGGATAAGTCCTCAGCACTACAGTACCCTGTAAAAACTAAAAGGTACGGCTGTAAAACACCAAGCAGTTATGCAACGCACAGTGACCCGGACAAGGTTGGTAATCTGTCTAGAGATAGGAAGTCTGCCCGTGCATTAATCAGTATTTAACACAAGTAAGAGGTGACCCCATGTCAAACGACTGTGTTCTTGATTCAAGAATCTAAAGCAATTAGCTTGGGGCTTGAAGAACAGCTTAGGCCTTCCACTACTTAGTAGTAAAACTATCAAAGTTCATTGTTCATGTTGCCATTTTGCTGCAAACCGATAAGAGCTTTCATAGCCAACTTTCAATTACAAACTGACAGGCTTCCATCATGAGGGCGCCAGGAGTCTCATTTTCCAAATATCCATAAATGATAAGTGCCTTTTCATTCCCCGTACATTTGGCCTGTATTATTGGAAAGCAGGTTATAAACGTAACAAATGGTTTTCATTTTCCTGTCTTATGGGACGGACGCTATAGAGAGAATGAGGCTACCTGCTCTTTGAAAGCCCAAAATATAAATAAAAAAACTCACTGAACATAAATCCATGGTCTGAAAGTACTATGTGGCCCAATTTAAGGAAATGCAATTTCCTTCTGCTATTGGAATCGTATGATGTATTTCCTCAATCAACTCATTGTGGAGCCTAATATTTATGTGGCAGATTAGAAAGGAAATAATCAATGAAATTACAGTTTTATATCCACATCATAATTGGAATGACCTTCCCCCGAGCCTTTGCGTGTAATAAAATAGCCAAAGGACATGTAGTATGGAAAATGAAAACAGTAAGAAAGAATAACGTGTTTCGTCTTTTTCTACCCCTATACAGATGCAGTAAGGAAATTATGGTTTAAAGAAACATTTGGCTGATAAGGGAGAAAGCAGGCATGGGTAAAAGCGAAGTGAGGAATCCACACAAATCGTCACAATCTTTTACAATCCAAATCTCCAGGTGAGAATTGCTGTCTGATGGTCCCTCTATCCACCCACAAAACATTAAGAAGAAATAGGGACTTTGACCTCAATCTGTACCGCTGGATACCACAACTAGACCTTTGAGGATAAAACATTTACTACCCTCAAAGTGATATTGTTGCTTTCAGCTGTACTGATGTTGGTCAAATCTAGATTCCCTTTCATGCTTTAGCATTTTCATTTAAGAAAAACTAATTATACAATGTGCAGTATGCTGCTTCCAATTTAACCACAAATTGGCATTTTACATTGAAGTTAAAATGAGTAACTGAGCAAAAAGTTGTGCAACAAAAACCCCAATCCACACAGCCCACACATCCTAATTAAAGGTTAAATGATTGACACAAAAGCGTAGACTTACATTTTATCATTTCGCCTACAAATGTGGCCAATCATGAATACAACTTTAAAGCTACAATCCGTACGCTTTATGTCTGTTGTCTCCCTCTCCCGATGGAAACCGATAATTGCAGCGATGTCCAAACTACAATGATAGTGGCAGTAATGGCAGCTTTCTATGTTACTTAATAAGATTCAGCAGAGACGGAAAATGCACACAGCAAACCCATGTTTAGGGATCAATCCATTCTTTATTTGTAGTCATGATCATCAGGTCACAGAGAAGCAGCATGCCTGCCTCCCAGGTTCTCTTCATACAAGTGTGTCCCTAGCTCCTTCATACCCTCTTGCAGAAGTCCACACAACCAGCTGGTCAACCCTCCCAGCACACCCATGATCGGCACTTTAGAAATATACTCGATTCATGTGAAATCAGCTGTTGATGGTCAGTTCCCACATAGGCCCATGAGCAAAAGGGATTAAACTCATTTACATGTAAATAGGTTGGTGTGACAACAGCTGTTGTCAGGGAGCTAGGCTCCATGGGAATCACCTGTGGGGCCCAAGACATCATCCCCCCTGCAGAGAGTATAGGACCATAAGACTAATTTGAGCTAGCTAACGTTAGCAGTGGTGTTTTGGTCGCTTCACGGGACACCACGGCGTGTGGCCAGTAACTTTTCACGCGCAGGTAGTGCACGCGTGTGCACGCTAGAACACGTCCCCCTTGATTCACGAGCCAAGTGCCCAAATGGCTACTTTGCATAACAGGTTTACCGCTGAGCGACGTCCTGTTACAGTATAGCCTACGCCTTTTACAGCTCCTATAATTCAAGGCATTCCTTGAGAAGATTTACAAAGACTAAAACTAGGCTAAAAACTAGCCATTTCCTTTACAAACATGTTTCCTACCACTATTTACACCCGTAAACCTGAGTAAAATGTATATTAATCACACATTAAGAAGATATTTTCTAATGCTGGTCTCGTCACGAGTTGGCTCTCATGCAATGTCAGCTGTTCTGTGCGCATGCGCCCATGTAGGCGTGCACGTGACATCATTAAAATACCGTTCTGCCGAAAAACTAATCACCATTATAGTGATCTCGTTAGCAAGCTACATAATGTAAACAGATTGGTCCACCCAGCTAAAAGAAGAACAGCATAGCCAATGAAAACGATTGGGGTGTGGTTTACATTTTTCTTCTTCAGTGGGAATAGCATAAATGCGTCCAGTGTGGTGTACCATTATGCTTCAAATAACTTTATTGACAATGTCGAACCGGTAGGTTTCCTACTCTACATTTCTCAATGGAAGAGTAGGGAGAACACCTCCAACCACTGCAGATGTGCTAGTTATAATTGAACAACATAACATACTCACATAAACTTTAAGTTATGACAGCTGTTTAGAAAGATTTACACACATAAGGTGTTTGACCATAATGAAAATTAAACTAAATGGATTGTCTTATTTTCAAAGCCTATCAGAGGGGAATCTTCAGGTTGAACCCTAAAGCAGACTGGTCCAAAAAGGAGTTTAGAATGACAGACTGGTAGCGACTTAATCATGGAGTCTTACCATCGTCTTAGTTGCGGCTCTTCCAATGGAACGCTCCGCAGGGCGGCTCCCAGCACCATGAAGAACGCCGACAGCAACAGGGACACCCGTAGACCTGGAAGATAATAATAGAGGGCACAGGTAAACACGGAGAGAAGTGAGGACAGATGGGGACATGGGGACGGGTAAAGGGGAACAGGAACAGGGTGGGTTGGAGGGAATTAATGAAAGATGACACAGGCTTGAATTCAGCTGCCTATATTGCTGCCAAGGTGCTAACTAATAAACTAAACAGTAAAACTAAACAGGGAATTACTCTTATCACTCTTCTCTATACGTTGCCTTCTACGTGAAAGCACCAAAAGATAGGCTTCCGTTACGTTCTATGATCTCTACCAACTTGAAAGGGTAACCGGAAGGCTCGCCACAGAACACGCTCGCCCCCATTTTTTCCAGACCGCTCGCCCCCCCAGCGGTTCATGTATTCTTGTATTTGTTTTACTACGGATATGGTTAGAAATAAGTTTAGGGTTAGGCATCGTTTTACTGAGGTTACGTTTAGGAATAAGGTTAGGTTTAGGCATAGTTTACTGAGGTTACGTTTAGGAATAAGGTTAGGTTTAGGCATAGTTTACTGAGGTTATGTTTAGGAATAAGGTTAGGTTTAGGCATAGTTTACTGAGGTTAGGTTTAGGAATAAGGTTAGGTTTAGGCATAGTTTACTGAGGTTACGTTTAGGAATAAGGTTAGGTTTAGGCATAGTTTACTGAGGTTACGTTTAGGAATAAGGTTAGATTTAGGCATAGTTTACTGAGGTTACGTTTAGGAATAAGGTTAGGTTTAGGCATAGTTTACTGAGGTTACGTTTAGGAATAACCAGGTGGCGACCGTTCCGAGGTCGCCGGATTTGCCCCGGGGCGACTGTGTTTTGGGGGCGAGCGTTTTGGTATTCACTTGAAAGTCTCTGCTCTCAGTTTCAAGCACATGATGGTCATTTTAGGGAACTCTCCCCACTTCCTTGTTCTCCAGTTCCCACTTGAGCCGCCTCTCAGTGTAGCGGCTAGTGGCAGGCTACTGTTATTACCAGGGAGGCCACATCAATCTGTAGCCATCAACAGCAGCCACAGAGGGCTGATCCACAGCTAAGCGAGCTACATGGTTGCAACATGTCTATATTGAGTTGTGGAGCATGTCTGAAATTTCTCCCAGTACATTCTGTTAACCACATGCATGCATACATACATACACATATATATATATATATATACACACACACAAACACACACACTGTATATTTCCACTTTCCATTTGGGGTCCCTATTTTTTCAGAAATAATGTCATTATTGTCAAACAATTTCTCAAACATTTTCAAGAATAGTGAAAATAGCAGATCTACAGGTTCACAACGCATTGTGATCTTGTAGATCTGCTATTTTCATTACTTTGGTTTCTTTTAAGCCATTTCACAATAGCAGAGGCTATGGCCTCTGGCTGTGTTATGGTCTCTGGAACCCCTGTTGCCTGTAAACAACAACACATGTCAAAGTGATCCCGGGTTAACACAAAACCTGTTGGCCTGGCAGTTCAACTCTACTAGTGGCCTCTTCAGTCAGCCAGGGACTGTGCAGTCAAAATCATCATAACGATATAAGTTGGGGAATGACTGATGAGACCCAGCATCGATTCCATATCGGAAGCTTGGGCTCCGGTCTTTTATATAAATAAATAAAATAAAATAAAAATATTTAGGAAAAAGGCAGATCTGACAACCAACCAACTGTTCGAAACATAGAGGACACACATAATCACCCCCCCCCCCCGCCCATTTTTATTTGATTTCATTAAGTTATCATTATTAATTAATATCACTAGTATTATCATTGTTATAATTTAGCATTATTAGTATAAGTATAATTTGCTTTGTTTGACGGTGTGAAATTATGTTTTTTTTTTGTTACTGCATTTTGTGTAACACTGGGTGTATAGAAAAAGAAAAGAAAACAATTGCAAGAAGATATAATATATGTACTGCAAATATGAAATGTAATATGAAAAACATGCAATAAAAATATATTTAAAAAATCATCATATGATGATCCTCATTACTACAAGATACGTCCGGTTAGCTCAGTCGGTAGAGCACTCTTCGATCCCAGGCAACGCCAACTCAGTGTATGAGTAGCACAGCTTGGGTAACTAAATTACTCCTAGTACATTCTGTTAACCACAGGTTTTCAAAGTTCCCTGTTCACACTTATAAAGTTAAAGTTGTGCGGTAAGTAGTGGGAGCTGATGGTAGGTGTTGCGCTCAACCTCAACATCTCCTAGGGGTCTGGCACATTGAAAAGGGAATAGACACCCACCTTCTTATTTCATGTATTGGTCAGCTTCCTCTGACACTATCTACCACTGTCAGCGCCTGTTACATGCGATGCTCTTATAGCACATTACATGGGCTTATCCCCTATATACCTTGGATCACATAGCTTAAGTGAGTCTAGTCTCCATCTAGTCTCTGGCTGATCACCACTGGTTTCCACCACAGGGTGCAGATAAATCCCAATGGCAAGCCAAGTGCTTTCCCCCAGGGAGATTAGTTGGAGCAGAGTATAGCACACATGTTTGTGTATCCCTAAACCCTGGCTATCCCGACCGTAAGACACTGTTACGGTCTACTAGTAACCTCTGGGTTTCAAATGTTTTCATGGTGTTGTGCCTATGGCATGAGCCGTCTAGAATAGCGTTCGTACAGTATGTATCAAATTATGTGGGGATTCATTTTGTGCATTTATAATCTGTCTCAGATCCACCGACCGTCCCACCATCACTCCATATTTAGCAAGACTGATATCATCATCAATGACGTCAGAGGGAAGCCACATCATTAGACCTGGCCTTGTTTGTTGTTGAATGAGATTAGGGATTTCTCTAATTCAGGACATCTCTTGAATCTCTCGAGCACTCAAAACCTACCATTTTAACAAAGCATTTGGTTAGCTTTTTAAGCCGGTTTAATAACCCTGCCTCTCCTTTTTAAACTTGTTTTTAAACATGTTTTAAACCTGTTTTAGACTTTTTGATTATCTTGCAAATGGTTTTCTTTATCTTGTTTTATTATGTACTGTAGCACTTTGAGGTTTGTTTCAAATGTAAAGTGCAATACAAATAAAATGTATTATTATTATTATCTCTGGCCTTTCAAGTTGAGTTCAATTTGATCGTTTTATGTGGGAACTCCAGCTATGGCATTTTGCTAACTTCAGAGCCACAGTGTGCAATTGGTTCATCTAATATCTGTCAATAAAGCCGTAACAGACAGGGCACGCTGGTGGTAGTTGACCACACTGTAGTGTATCGACAAATCCTGTCTCTCTACTATCCGATTCCTACCTAAATAAAGCAAAAATGTATATATGTAATTGTAAACAAAACCCTACTAGATGATGAACTCTGAAACAATACAAGATCAAGCACCAGATACTGTGTAGAACACAGTAAAGGCTAAGTCTTCCTTAGGTTCACATGGTATAACACAATTTCATGTCAGTGCATGTATGAATTAAGTATATGACACTCCTTAAACCAATACTTCTGAAAGTAACGTGACACAGTATCACAAGATCTTTTGTTTCTTCTGATGACAGACATAAACAGTGTGATGTTTATGCCTGGTACCTTTGTATGTCACGTGATGATCTGCGTCAGAAGAACAGGAAGTACAACGGTCAGGTGACGCAGAGGAACTGGTTTGGAGAGTTGCATTCAGACAGAGCAGCTCAAGTCAAGAGGTCGAACTGAGTGGTGTCTGACTGGCTGCTCCGTCTGTGTGGCTACCGTTTTAATGACACTTGAGCAACACACTTGGAATATTTCACAGATGAGTAAGCAACTGAAGTGGCCCTCTTGGTTAGGATTCTAATGAGGCAGTCCTATTTCTTACAGGCTAGCCTGTTGCCACATGAGGACCCTCGCTCACTTGCACAAGATGGTGAAATAAAGGAATAATAGCTCCTAACCTTCAATTACAGAAGTATTATCTGTTTTTTGCAACATACACATTTGGAAAATCCCAAATGTTGGGTTATAGGACCAAATGGCCGAAATGTATATAGGGCTGAAAGTGGTTAATGTTAGCTCTGGTCCATTAGCCTGAAGGAGTTCTCTCCTTCAGGCTAATGGACCAGAGCTAGGTTAATGTATGTTTTGTAATAATAATCAAAATCAAAATCCACCAAGTAACTAGTAACAAAACAATTCAAATAATTGTAGTGGAGTAAAAGCATAATATTTGCCTCCGAGATGTACTGGAGTAGAAGTTAAAGTACTGAATCACGATTCTCATCATGATTTGTGTGCATGGGGATCTCATCTTAAGCTCAGTGCTAAATGAGTCTTCCAGTTTAGTAGACCTTGTATTGTGAATTTGTACTTCCATGTACTGTTGTTCTCATGTCTTACTAAACAAAGTACATCAATCAATCAAGCAATCAATGACATTGGAAATAATACTCCATTAGAGTAAAAAATACCTCAAAATTGTACTTAAGTACAGCACTTGAGTACATGTACTTAGTTACTGTACCAGTTGTATCACACTATCACAGACAGGGGAGTCTGGCTGCCAAACAGGACACTGTGTACCACTGACTCCCTCACTGCTAGTAAACAACACAAACTCACCCTTCTTGTCCATGAGCCACATGAACAGCAGCCAGGGGATGAAGCCCACCGGACCCCACAGCACCAGCACGGCGATGTCCGACTTGCTGAAGTCGAAGGCGTGAGCGGCCGAGTTCTGGATGGGACCCCAGGTGTTCCACACCATGCCCTGCATGAAGCCCAGCAGGGAGAACAGGGTCAGCACCAGCCATCTTCTGCCGTACACCCTGCTGTACACTGGATACACTGGCTGAGTGTTGTGGTGGTGGTGGTGGTGGTGGGCTGGCTCCGGCGGCTCGGGGGCGCCGAGGAGAGGTTCTCTCTCGGCGTCGGCGGTGGTCGTGGTGCTCGAACCGGCGGCACCCATACTACTAGTGTTCTTCTTTCTCTTCTGTCCAGGTTTTTACAGTTGGATCTCGGCGATAAGGAAGGGAAGTGAGTGTCGGGTTACTTTGTTTTCAGTCTCCCAGAGAAACAATAACAGACGATGTCATCTGCTTCGACTGCGCATGCCCAGACTAGACTGGGGTCCGTTCGCTTTGCGAGCTTCCTCATCCGGTCTGGGTCTAGAGCGGATACGGAAACGGTGCGTACATCTGATGTATCTTTGCAGAGTACCGGATACAGTAGGCGGGCTCCAGACCGAATCCGAGCACTAAGAAAGTAAATAGAAACCAGGCTTTCCACAGGTGCTGCGGAAAGCAGCGTTGCCATGTCCGCTTATTATAAGCGACTTTGGGCTTGTTTTCCTGTAAAGTTGCTTGTAAATATTGGTTAGTTGCGGGTTGCGGTTTTTTGGGCTTGTTTCTAAAGTGTTCTTGCTTATTTAGGCTTGCTTCCGATTTTTTTAAATTAATATTTAAACCAGTGGTTCTCAAATATTTTCTTGAAAATGTTTTGTGCCAGGGAGCCCTGTACCAGAGTTGTGTTGTTAGAATGAAATTAGCAGATCTACAAGCTCACAACTGTGAGCTTGTAGATCTGCTATTTTCAAATAGAGACATAAAGTGCTCATGTCATGTGGCCTAGTTGCTTCTTTTGGGCTTGTTTTCCTAGACCTGGTTGCTTATTTCTGTCACAAAATGTGGCAACACTGACGGAAATCAAGGTGACGCGAGGTTAGACCAGGCGGAAGTGGCTCGCCGTTTTTGAAAACAGTTGTCCGTCCGTCGTCCGCCATTTTGGTTCCTTTATTGCGTTTGCGTTGCTTTGAATGGGTTTGTGTTCAACGCAACGGCGACCGAGCCACAATGGAGGGACTTTCAGCGTCCACGTGACTTTTGTTTACTTCCTCTCGTCTTCTCTCGCCACGCAGCACGTGTTGCTAAAAGGTGAGTTAGTTCAGTTCCCTCCCCTCAATACAACTTGTCCCAGACAGTCCACACTCCACAGAACCTGGCTTTAACTTGTCCCAGTCCACAGGCTACTCTAGTCTACTCTACGAACCTGGCTTTGGTCAAATTTTAAGAGCATTAATGCAAATAAGGGCTAAACAACCACCCATATTCTTTGTATAACTATTTGAGTTTAAGTAAGTCTAAATTGTTGTACAATCCTCGCGACGATCATCATGAGTAGCTAAATATACATGTACGTACCTAGCCATGGATCACACGACGTTCCTCTGTCACGACCGTCATGGATGAACTTCAACCTGGTGTTTGCTCTTTCTCCCTTTTTGGCCCGTACATCTACATAAACGTTCAGATTTCAAATGTAAAGTACTTACCCCATGGCCACGGATGTTACAATTATGTACGGGCCCTCAAGAAGTACCCGTATCTTCCGTATTGTTCAATAAATCCGATCGGCGGCTATTTTCTCATAGAGTTATCATGTATCAGTGTGCAGTACACCTCCCAACCGATAGGGTCGCGTAGTTAAAAGCATATGGCGAAAAAATGAAGAAAATGGCCACCTATCGAATTAAAATGCTTTTTATTGAACAATACGGAAGATACGGGTACTTCTGAGGGCCCATAAATAATTTTAACATCCGTGGTCATGGGGTAAGCACTTAATGTTTGAAATCTGAACGTTTATGTAGATGTATGGGCCGTAAATGGGGAAAGTGCAAACACCAGGTTGAAATTCACCCATGACTGTCATGATATGACAGTCATGTACATGTTTCAGGGCTACATACAGACAGACTGTATGCAAATGAATCAAGACTTGTCCTATATGTGGTACCTGCCATATAGCATTCTGATAACTCTGCCCTGTGTTTACATAACAAAAAACATAACAATCATTCATCAGCCACTGGAGCAGTGTGGTGGTGTTTACCTGCAGAAACACATTGCCTTCTCGCTGTGGTGTTTTGACTGTTTGTGTTTTGGAAGCCCAAAAACATCCCTGTCTACCAAAACAAACAGTGACAACACCAAAATACAGCGAGAGGGTAGTGTGTTTCTGCAGGTAAACAACACCACCACACTACTACAGTGGCTGATAACTGCTGGTATAGAGGGAAATGATTGGGGAGGACCAATGGAGTCTCACTAGCTGTACCTACCTTAGCTGCAAGCAACTCTTAGATGCAATCTTTTAGTTGCAATACCAACCCTTGACAGCCCATTCATCCAAACAGAAAAGTCAGATCTGATTGTATTAAACAACGTTAAACTCTACAACATTGCAGCTCTACTGAAAGCTTGGATTATCCTCTTTGTATCTGCCAAGTTACCTTTTGTTTCATAAAAATCCACCGTAGACATGTTATGAGCTACTTTCTGTCAATAAATTCCGTGCAGGTGATTATTTTTCAAGTGTCAGAGTTTGGAATCGCTCGTCTCCTGCATTATGTGCAATTTCGAAACAGGTGGTACGTAGGACCATTGAGTGATTTCCAATGAGCGCTTCCAAACTCGAACACTTATAAAAATAATCACCTGCACAGAATTTATTGACAGAAAGTAGCTCAAAACATGTCTAGGGTAGATTTTTATTTAAAGGGATATTTCACTTTCAAAAAAACTTTTGGTCATTTTATCGTCTACTCAGGCCTTTGTGAACCCCCCAGACAGTTTTTAAGTTGCTTGATTCAGTATTTAGATATTTGATATTCATTTTAACAGACACGCCCCCATCCTATACAAACCCATTGTAACTTCAAACTTCATTTTAACCATGTTAGATTCATCAAAAATACCCGTCCTTGGTTCTGGTGACTCACCCTGCCCTCCTAATGCGTGAGGGGGCCGTGTTCCGATAATTTTTTCCATTTTTTTTATTTTATTATTTTATTGTATTTTTTTTTTTTCATTTAAAAAAATATATATTTAAAAAAAATGAAAAATGTAATTGAAAAAACACGGCCCCTCGCGTATTAGGGGGGTGGTATGAGTCACCAGAACCAAGGACGGGTGTTTTTGATGAATCTAACATGGTTAAAATGGAGTTTGAAGTTACAATGGGTTTGTATAGGAAGGGGGCGTGTCTGATTAAAGGTAGGGTAAGTGATTTGCGTTGGTTAAAATTATTGTTAAATAGCTCTATATTCTGATAGTACTCATTGCTATAGAGTGTTTGTTCAGTATTAGGAGTCTCCTTGTCTCTCCACCTCTTTATTAAACAGAAAATGCTTTTTCGTTTCAGTTTCATTTCCAATTTTATCCAACCAGGACAGAGAACTCAGAATCAGAATCAGAATCAGTTTTATTGTCACATCACAGGTTTACAAGGTAAAAGAGTGGGTGAAATTCTTTTTTGTACATCGTTCCCATCGCAACGTTAGTTTCCATAGAAAGAAGAGGGGGGGGGGAGAAGAAGAGGGTGGGGGGTAAGTGGGAAGGAGATCAAAACAAGAGAGCAACAGAAGGCCAGACAAGTTATCTACATATTTACAAATTACCTGAGATAATAAAAAACTAAAAAAACTAAACTAAGGTGCCTGAGCATAGCAGCAATGTATTGTATACTGTGCATGTTATACTTATACTGTGCATGATAGACAATGGACGTTAAGGTGCTTAGAGGAAAAGGAGCACAATAAAAAAGACCAAAAAAAGTCAGTGCGTTATACAAGGGATTAAGGTGCAAAAGGTCAGTGCGTGTCCACCTAGAGTGGACTGACCCTAGTATAATCCGCAAGTAGCTCCATGAGAGAGTGCAACAAAAAGTCATTTGTACCTGGTGTAGTCCACAGGTGTGTCCGAGGGGGGGGCTAAAGTCCGAGTCATTGTCCCTGGTATAATCCACAGGTGTGTTCAGGAAGAGCCAGAAAAAAGAAAAGGCTGCTGAACAAGGCCTATGCCTCATCCAGGCTTATTCCCCATTCAGCATTCTGACAGCAGCCGGATTGAAACTACACCAATACCTGGTGGTGGAACTCTTGATACTGCGGTAGAGCCCCTTGCCCGGTCGCGGTCGTTGTAGGGGGTTGAACAGTCTGTGACTTGGGTGGTGCTTGTCCTTGATGATGCGCTTGGCTTTGAGCACGCACCGCTTTTTGTACAGTTCCTGGAGCGCTGGGAGCTCGATTCCCATTATCCGCTCTGCCGATCGCACTACTCGTTGTAGGCTGATCTTTTCTCGGGCAGTGCAGTTCCCGTACCAGGCCGTGACACAGCCTGTTAGGATGCCTTCGACAGAACTGTTGTAGTACAGCCTGAGGATGCGACGTCCTACTCCGAGCTTCTTCAGGCGGCGGAGCCAGTACAGTCGCTGCTGAGCCTTTTTCCTCACGTGTGTGGAGTGCGTCTCCCATTTGAGGTCCTCCTCGATGTGTACTCCGAGGAACTTGAACTCGCTGACCCTTTCCACTGCAGCACCGTCGATGAGGATGGGCGCATGGTCTCTCCGCGGCCTCCTGAAGTCCACGATCAGTTCTTTGGTCTTGTCGACGTTAAGAGAGAGGTTGTTCTCCCGGCACCAGCGTGCTAGTGATTTGATCTCCTCTCTGTAGTCAGACTCGTCGTTGTTGACGATTCGGCCTATCACTGTCGTGTCGTCCGCGTACTTTATGATGGTGTTGGAGACATGTGTGGCTATGCAGTCATACGTGTACAGGGAGTAGAGGAGGGGGCTCAGCACGCATCCCTGGGGTGCTCCGGTGTTGAGGGTCAGGGGGTCGGATGTGATGCTGCCCATTCTCACCACCTGATGTCGGTTGGACAAGAAGTCCTGTATCCAGTCGCACATGCTTGGGTGTAGCCCTAGGTCTCTGAGCTTTTTGTCAAGTATTGCTGGGACAATGGTGTTGAATGCTGAGCTGTAGTCCACGAACAGCATACGTACATATTTGTCCTTCAGCAGCTTGTTGTCCATGTGCGAGAGGACGGTGTGGAGAGCCATGGCAATAGCGTCGTCGGTGGATCTGTTTTTGCGGTATGCATACTGCCACGGATCCAGCGAGGCAGGTAGCGTGGAGCTGATGTATTCCCTCACCAGTTTCTCGAAACACTTGCTGACGATCGGGGTGAGAGCAACAGGTCTCCAGTCGTTCAGGCATGTCACTTTGGCCTTTTTGGGAATGGGCACAATGGTTGACATTTTGAACCCTGCAGGGACCACAGCCAGGGAGAGGGAGAGGTTAAAGATGTCAGCGAAGACACCCGCCAGCTGGTCTGCACATGTCTTAAGGACCCGGCCTGGAATCCCATCAGGTCCGGCTGCCTTGTGGATGTTGACCCGTGTGAAGGCTGTACGCACTTCTCTCTCCGAGATGGTTAGAGGGTTGTCCTCTGCTGGTGCTGCTGATGGCCCCGCTTGGCTGCCGCGGTTGGAGCTGATCTCAAACCGGCCGTAGAAAGTGTTCAGTTCGTTGGGGAGGCAGGCAGGCGGGTTCACCTCGCTTCTGGTTCTTGTTTTGCAGTCTGTCAAGGTGTGTACCGCCTGCCATGTGCTCCTGATGTCGCCATTGCTGAGTTTGTCTTGCATCTTTTTTGTGTAGGCCTTTTTCGCCTTCCTGATGGCGCTGTTTAGGGCCGCGCGCGTCGTGTTGCGCGTCGTGTTTAATCTGTATCAATCAGGATACAGATTAAACAAGTGAAATTGGAAGTGATGACACTAAGAAATGAGCTGGCAAAATTGGAACTGGAACCCTATACAAATTAAGCTTAAAAATGGGTACTTTCTCCTGATTGGCTGAGATTCTGACACCTACCGAAAAATGTATTTTCTGTTTATTAAAGAGCTGGAGAGACAGGGAGACATCTGTTACTGAACAAACACTCTATAGCAATGATTACTATCAGAATATAGTATTTTAACCTTTTAACAAAATACTTTTTGTTTTAACCAAAAAATATCACTTACCCTACCTTTAAATGAATATCAAATATCTAAATACTGAATCAAGCAACTTATAAACTGTCTGGGGGGCTCACAAAGGCCTGAGTAGATGATAAAATGACCAAAAGTTTTTTTGAAAGTGAAATATCCCTTTAACACAAACTTTAGAGTTTAACATCATTTAATACAATCGTTTAATACAATCAGATTTTCGGTTTGGATGAATGGGCTGTCAAGGGTTGGTATTGCAACTCGAAATGCCAGAAAGCTAAAATTGCGGCGATACCTACCTGTTGATTATTAACTCATTGAGTGCCAGAATTATTTCCGGCTATGTGGTCCCAGTGCCAGAGATTTTTCAATTTATCTTAGATTTTCAAGTAGTCACAGAATTTTTATCTCCAGTATAATCGATTCCCTGATGGGTGCTACTGATAATCACTGAGGGTTGCACTCTGTGGTTTCACAAATGTCAACGAGGTCATCGCGACCGTGTTGACATTAATTGTCTGATGTTGAAAATAGCATGTCTGGGCCAGAAAAGCATAGTAAAAAAAAAGTGCTTAGGAGCCGAGATACAGCCTTTTTCAGTAATAAGTTAAACAAGGAGAGAATGGAGCAGCAAATCTTCAGATAATGATATCTTGGGTTCTTGTTTTTTTTTCATTGGCACGTGGCGCCATTGCGGTAAAACACGTGAAACACGTGTTTTAATTAACTGCACCTGTAACCCAAGCCTCTGTGACACAACCCACTGTTTGTATGTTATTTAGGCCACCATGACCACCACAGCCAAAACCATGAAGCCCTTTGGCCCAGAAGAGGCCCATGGGATTCTGGGTGCTTTACATCAGCCCGCAGTCTTCACCAACATGACGTGTAATTGGCCCGTTCGCCACTGGACTGCAGACCACCTGTCTGGTTGCCTTGGTGACAAGGTCATCAGATTCAGACTTGGGAGAAAAGATGAGACTAACAGTAAGACCACTAAAGAACACAAAATGTGGGTCATTTTTGGGGCCCTGATGCTGTTAATATAATCTGGCATCACAAGGCTTTCCATAGAGGCCTCCCATGTTTAGTGCTCGGATCCAGCCGACACACACACACACACAAACACACACCCCCCGTTTCTGTATCTTCTCTAGGCTGGAAACTGCTAAGCAAATTGATCCCAGTCTACTGTTGTTTGTATCTAATTTTATTGTACATAAGTTATGAAACTAACTTCTTTTACCCAATGGCTCAACAACACACAAGGTACCGTAGTCCAGGTGCCCTGAAAGTAATTCACCACAGCTTCATGTTTCGCATTTGAACGAATGCAGCTTATTCGATGCATAGAATTGTCCCGTGGCAGTTAAACAGATGCTTTTATCCAAAGCCGTCACAGATCAGAGAGCCCATTCATGTTTGGGATATAGCCCCGGCTAGGACAGAGTGTATAATCTTGGTGTTGCAATTACCATGCTCAACCAAGTGAGCCAGCATGACAAATGACCACCAGAAACCATACAATGTTCATTCTTTACTCAACCTCTGTACCCAAAATAGAAGTTCAGTTCAGCCACAATACATCCTAATTCCCTGCAGTGTAGTCCTGCTAGGTTATTATTTATTTATTTGTATTTATTTTTTACTGTTACTACTTTCTGGGAAATTTCCAGTGATTCCAGGATTACCATTTTAATTCATTTTAAACGTCCACATCACTTCCCTGTACTGAGCTTTTAAAGGGCTCTGCTCTGCTCTCAAACAGTCTCCAGACAACAACACACAATAATTAGATGTCATCTTCTGTTAGTTATTCTCTTAAAGTGACAAATTGGATTGTAGTCATCCAATCCAATGATGTATGAGCATGTCAGGGCAGTTGGTTTTGTCTTTTGTTGCCAGTGTGTTATGTCTTCCCGGCTCTAGTAATAAATCGTTAATTCTGCGGTAAATAACAGAAAACATGCTCTCTACCAAAAGCCAGCTAATTAGACTGCTAAATCAATTTTTATTGCTGCAGCAACCGACCGAAATATAAATCTCATCACCAAACCAGGGATTCAACACAAGGGGGAAAAAAAGGAAATGGGTGGAACAATGATTTATTCACACCATAAAATCCACCAGTGTTTAAAATATAATTATATGTCACCTTGATAATACAGTGTTGGGTGAACCTGATATGCAGTCTTCATTGATTTCAAGTCAACGGAGGGTAATTGAATAGTTTAACCCTTTAAGACCGGGAACGCATCTCTGTCATTTTAGATTTCTTTGGCTATTAAAAAATAGCAGATATACAAGCTCATAGCGCGGCACCGAGTGCCGCGCTATGAGCTTGTATATCTGCTATTTTCTTTTTTTAAAGCGAACATTGTAACTCAAATCTTTGCTTCATTTGATTCAACAAATGTCTTTTAAACAGTTTTTTTTTTAATAGTTATGTTGCTATAATATCAGTGGTCCTCGTTCATGTCAAGGACCCCCAAAATGATATGTATTTAGCCGTGGTCCCCCATCTCAAAATATGTCGTTCCAGGGACCCACCAGAAGCAAAGATTTGAGTTTTAAAAAATCGTGTTTTTTTGTTTGTTGAATAGCCCAAGAAATATAAAATGATACAGATGTGTTACCCGGTCTTAATGGGTTAAGCATTTATGATCATTGTAATCATATCCCCCTCCCCCCCCCCCCACTTCTCTCTCTCTTCCTACCAGCACCCCTATTTGAAACACAATGCTCCTATGTAGAGGCACAACTGGGGCAGTTCCTAAGCTGGGCCAATGGCCTGCCTGAGTCAGATATGGGGCCGCTCTGTGATTATCCCGCCTCAGAATACTGGGCCTACGCTGACTACAAGTACATCGCTTTGCTGTTCCAAGATCGGCCTTCCATGTTTGAGGTTAACTAACCCTGCTTATCACAAATGTATTCATTTAATTGTATTATTTAGTATTTCAAACTAAAGGAGCTTCCGTGATTTAGCAACCATTTCACCATCTGAAGAGCGCTTCCTTAGTCACTTATTTAGCTTTTGAGGGTCGGATGGATGAATTTTCACCTACTCTGTAGATAATTAGGATTAATCCAATGTCAGGATGTATTTTATAATGTCTGTTAATCGCTAGTATCGCTACCTTCAGTGTGACATACTGTAGGCGTCACTGGGAATGGCCTGTCATGTTTGCTGATTTAAAACCCCCCCTTGATTAAAATTCATGCTTGCCTCTCTTAAGATATTTTCCCCCTGTCCTCTTTTGTCTGAGGCTTAAAAGTCAGTTTGTGTCCAAAGCCACTGCCACACTTCCTGTTAATGCCATCACAGTGATAATAAATTCCTACTGAGACAATTTTACAGGTCTGCTAAAACCCATGCCTCTGAGAAGGCAAGGCAGCACCTTTTTAAATTGTGCAATAGCGCAATATAAAATGCTGCCTGAAGGCTAGATTGTCCAGACTGTCATTTACAGCGGCCTGAATTATATTGTTATTATGCTAATGGCCTCATTATCCAGAATGCTGCAGAGAATACCTGAGATGTATTCTGCTGCTCTGACAGTGAGTGATTGACACCCAGTGTTTGAACAAAGAGCCCGTAGACCTGCAGTTACACCCCTCATAAGGTTCTCTACTGGTTAGTTACATGTAATTGACCTTGTCAACGAAGCTTGTGCAATGGGGGTGTAGGTACAGTAATATGTGATCGTGTCACAGGTCGCCCCCGAGCTTTGTGGAGTGTTACATAGTACATACTGCATCACTCTAGCACTCTTTTTATGACATTCTTTTATTACAATTCTTTTTTTTTCTTGTCCAGTTTTCCACCCACACATCGTCTCTATACTGTAATAACATGGTGAACCTAAACAGATCCCAGCATTATTCGTTTTTTACCATATTCTAACCAAATAGTGCATGTTAATAGTATTTAAAAAGAAGTTATAATAAAGAAATAAACAATTTAAAAGTATTTTCAACATACAATACAAGTGTTAATAGTATTCAAAAATAAGTTATAATAAAGAAATTAAACAATTTAAAAGTATTTTTCAGCATGCAATACAAGGCAAATTTGCCATTACTTCCTCCCACTGAACGCTGTGCAACTTGCAGGATATTGTGTGGTCCGACTTTGGCTTCTTGGGACGCAACGGAAGAGAGAGCACCCTGTGGATTGGAACAGAAGGAGCCAACACACCATGTCATCTAGATTCTTATGGTTGCAACCTGGTGCTGCAGGTGCAAGGAAGGTAAGAACAGACGTGGATATTTGACCTCAGAGTTGTGTGAAATGCTGTGGCCTGACCTCGTCACACCCGCGTGGCAGTGCCCATTAAACCATTAAGGCCTGAGGTTCCGATTCTACAAAATGTCTTCTAAATCCAAACAGTTTTTTGAAAAACCTATGTTTCTATATCAGTGGTTCTCAAACTTTTTCATGTCAAGGACCCCCAAAATGATATGTATTTGGCCGCCGACCCCCATCTGAAAATGTTTTGTTCCACGGACCCCCAGAAGCAAAGATTTGAGTTACAAATGTTCGCTTTAAAATATATATATATATTCAAAGATTTGTACACATTTTCCACGATCAAAAAATAGCGCTATGAGCTTGTATATCTGCTATTCTTTGAATAGCCAAAGAAATCTTAAAATGACACAGATGCGTTCCCGGTCTTAATGGATTAATCTTTCACAGTGCATTTCAGTCTATGGGCACGAATAAAGCAGGGTAGAGGAACGGTAGGGACAGACAAAAGTGGTTGCAAATGATCCCAGTGGGGATTGGTGATGGAACTGTCCTGCCCGCCATCTATCTATTCACCTCTCTCCTAGCGTGGACGGCGCTCTTGAGAGACGAGCCACCTCCCTCTCCATCAGCCGTGATGGAGAGGGAGCGGTGAGAGTGCTATTTCCTTCAATGACTGATGGAGACAGAGAGAGAGCAAAGAGCACAACTGACTGAGCCACTTGGGCACAGAGTGTGGTCTGTGCCCAATAGCCTCGGACAAAGACAGTCATTTCTGGCACCCTCTCTCCTCACCCCATTGCATTACAGCGAGGCAGAGGTGAGGTGATGGAGATAAGAGCCGAGATGCCGTCGAGGCGGGAGGCGCAGACTCCATTGTGGAAGGTAGTGGGTTCTATGACAAAGCGATAAAAGGTCCCTTTGTATCTTATCGGTCTCCGCTGCTTACCCAAGTGGCCAACGATTTTTTTATCTCCCTTGTAATTGGGTCTGGAGCTCTTTCATTTGGAGGTGATCTGCAATTGGAAGGAGAAATGTCTCCGCCGGGTGTCTGACGCCGCCAATCTGTGAAAATATAACGGGCTGTCGATTGAGGCTTTTGTAACAATGGAAAATCAGTTGAACTTTGAATGAACTTTACCACGGAGTGAACCTTCTTTTTTTTTTTTTTTTTCTCTTCAAGGGTTGAATTCCTGCAGTCTTGAATAACATGTAGAGTACATTCACACTATCAGAAAAATACCTTTTCTAGATTTGATTGATCATTTGCCATTGACCATTTTATCATGACATTTTGTCTTAACACAGAGTATTAGTCATGTTTTGGTCAATTGCATGTCCTTTTAATTATGCGTGTGCTTAAGTCTTTCCAAATTGAACAATGAATGGGACTTACATTTTGTAGCTGTCGGTCAGAAACCTTGTATCTCCATATTTAATCTTTTGGGGGTTTTACTTTGGTCTGATGAAGAGCTGGTGGGGCTCGAAACGTCACGTCCAATGGTGGAAACCTGAAAGTTTTAAACTTTGGAGCACGATTCAGTGTACGGACTTTATTCTTTTTCTATTTTATACTTTGTCTTATGACATTGTCGCGGAAATAACCAATCAGCTTGAGCTTGTAGGTCAGGTATTTTAGTTATGTTTAACTATTTTTAGTTATTTTTTAGAAATTTCAGCCATGTTGACATGTGCAAAATAGGGATGCCAGGTTTAAATTGGCTACGTCTGTCTTTAGGTCTTGTAAATAGTTACGGTAATCAATAAAAAGTATTAACAAGAGCTTGTGACTAAATAATAATTACATTGGGTCCATTGGAACACACAGTGCTGAAAAGTAACCGTTTTGGACATTTCCGCCCAACAGTGAGGATTTACAACACAAATGATATTCCTATAAAAGATACAGGAAGGCCTATGTAATCACTTCACTAATTATTAAAATAATCAATTAATACCATGAACAAATTCCTAGACAGATAAATAATCATCCTACGTTCATTGAGTTATAATTCCATTTAGCTTTGTATCCTGCAGTCATATTTGACAGCGTGGTTTTCCTGTATTTCATGGAGGAAACGTTGGCACCTGTTCCCTCCTGAAGACACAGCCAGTTTGTACCCGACCCGGATTCCGTTTGAGGAGTCCAGTGTCTTCAGCCAGGTAGATGTTCTGCGACCAGACCTCAAGAAATGCCCTGCCTTTAGGATGGCTAGGGCTCATGTCTTCACTCTGCACCCTGGACAGGTCAGTACAAGTTCTCTGAGGAATTGTGGGGAAGTGTTTCAAAATTGCATGTCATTTCTACTGTTAACCCTTTTGATTCATGAGCATTTTCTTCACTTGGATTTTATGTTAGGACCCTGCTGTTACGTGGTTGCGTTGCTAAAATAGAACTGTTTGTACAATAGAGCTACACGCATAATTTTGTTGCATAGGAATGTTGACTTGTGATGCAAGATTTGAAGCAAGACAATGGTCATGATTAGTGATGTGATTGTTCCCAATGAATTCTGCCACTTTCAGTAACATACTTTCAGGAGATACACTGGAGTGTGCAAATGGAATGAAATTGAAAGGTTCACTATGCTGTTACTGTCCAATTTTAGACATCTAGTGGAATGTTAGCAGGGTCAAGAAGACTAGGCCAATAGTTCAACATTCAGCTCATTCAAATTCACCCTGTCTGCTCCTTCTCAGAAGAACCAGGTCAGCGCTGATTGAATGTGATAAGCAAGTTGTAAATGAGGTATGGTGCTGTCAAAAGTGTCTGCTATGATTACCAAAAAATGGCCTTGGCTAACTGTTATTCAAATGTCAGTCACTCTGATTTACTCCAACTCACTCTGCGGGGCTTTCTTTATGTATTCCACTCACCCTCGTATTATTCCTCTCGACAACCCCCTCTCTCTCAGCGTTGTTCAGATTCCAGCAGTGCTCTCCCTTGCTTTTCAAGAGTCAAAACAGTGACAGAGCAATTAGCCATCCATCTCGCTCACTATCTGCTGGCACTGGATCCCAGAAGCGTACTAAACACCCTCCTATCAGCACCGCCAAACACAACTGTCACCCTGTTTCTGCACAAATTGTCTGAGGAGGAAAAACAGAAGTGTAAGCTGCTGACCTCTAGTAGACTATATGAGTGGTTAACTACTTAAAACCTATATACTTGTGGTCATCTCTCTTTCAGCACATGGACAATGTATAACCAATATGTAATAGAAAAATAACTAACAATTGTAGAATGCAGCCTATTCGTTTTTGTTTTCTTTTTTCTTTTTTGTACTGTCCTGTTTTGTTGCTTCTGTCCCCCCCCCCCCCCCCACACTTTTATGTTTTGTCTTGTATTCTTGTATGTGTATCTGTCTTTTGAAAATCCTTTGTTCCAATAAAAATTTAGTAAAAAAAAAATATATATATATATATATATATATATATATATATATACTTAATTGACCAGGATCCCCCAAGGGTCTATACTTGGTCCCCTCCTTTTTTCCCTCAGCACCGAATCTCGTTGCCGAAAATAGCCAATCTCTAAGCTTGAAAGCTTCGCAACGAGACGTGTTGTGAGCTTAGACATCTGCTATTTCTGTAGAATGTTTGCCTATTATGACATGTTCAGAATAGGGACGCTTGGGTTCATCTGGTTAAATTAGTGAAACCGTAAGCACTGGAGAGGAGTGGACCACTTGCCCAGACTATTATTGAGGTCATTCATACAAAACGCTGATGAACAAAGCATTGTCTGATTCTGAATGATTGGCAACTGCTGTGATCAGACATTGTTTAGAGGCCTAGGCCTGGTCTCTCAACACCATCTCTCTTATTACTGCCATTTCCTCTGTGCAGTTTTGTTGCAATAAGCTCGCACCTGTCCCAGTCGGCCCCTATCAGCGCCAAGATCATAGCAATATTTCACTTGTTGTTTAGATGCTGAGAAACTGCCACAGTACACATCACTTTCCCAACCAGATATTGAGAGATAGGCATAAGCAACTCAAACCCAGCATGCAGCATTCCTCCTCTCTGGGCAAGGTGCAGGGCATGAATTAATTAGGACAGCCGAGGAACCAGAAATCAATAAGTCTTGCCCGTTTAAAAAAAATGGGAGACTTTATGAATGGCTGAGCCATTCAGTCTGTGTGGAAAAAGACACATGCTGCCATCATGTGGATGTTCCCTGTAACTACAGTATGCAATGCCCTATTCAGGTAGATACTGTTTTTTAAACAACTGACAACTGTCTCTGGTTTATGGACCATAGTAGTAATGTGTGACATCTCGAGATCCTCTGACATTTAAATGCTTATTGGTTCTCCTCAGGTGCTGTTTGTCCCCAGACACTGGTGGCACTATGTGGAGTCAGTCGATCCTGTCACAGTCAGTGTCAACACCTGGATTGAGTTGGTGAGCTGAACCTCTGAACTGTTCAAATGAAAAGAAGTCACATACTCGGTCAAAACATTGATTTGCGCTTAGGTCACAATCACACGAGACCCGTCGCTACTTGCTCAGACGCTTCATAAACACCTTGGCAAATGAGCTGTGTCCCTGAGTATGGGTTAAAACGTTTATCCGTGTCAAAAAACTGCTAGAAAAACGTGTTTCTAGTGACACGTCTCGGTGTGATCACCACCTTAGTGCTCCAAGATGATGACTCCTTCGAGCTTTGAGTAATAAACAGCCATGGAAGGAGTAGGAGTTACTCCCACCATAATGATGAGTGTGTCTGCACAAACAAGGCATAAACCCCTGTTGGTGCCAGACAACTATCTATTCAGAAGGCAGCTCACTCTCTAGCCTAGTCTGCAAGGTCTCAGACACTACAAACCGCCCCAGACTACATATTGGTTTCATTTCCTTAACCCACTGGACTTCTAATCTTTTTTTGAGGGAGGGTGTGCTTTTTCACTCAACTTTCCTCTTCCTGGACAGGAAGAAGACGATGAGGCCAGAGTGGGTGAGGCCGTGACCAAAGCTGTTGTCTGTGCCCTGAAAACTACGCCTGGCAGCGACAACAATGACAAGTGGCTCAACCCCACAGAGGTAGCTATTAAACGTTTTTGAATTATAGCTCTTCTTACCTCTGCCAAAGGAGGTAATGTTATCACGGCGTCTATTCATCTGCCTTGTCTGTCGGCGGGGTATCTTGAGCCGTTATGAACAGATTTGTACAAATCCTGGTTGCAAAGTTGATCCTGGAGCCTATTAACTCTTCACACTGATTGGTCATAAGGGGGCGTGGCAGTGTGCAGGGCCTGTCACGAAAATGCACATCTGTTTATAAATGGATTAACATAACTACTTAAAGGTTTATAATATACTGGTATATGAACTGGTCAAACCGTTTTCCTTGTCAAGAGGCCACTGAGTGTTGGGAGTGGGACCCCTTGTGTTTTTTCTCTAGCCCCCCTTCTGACAAAAGCTGATACCCCCGCACACACACACACACACACACACACACACACACACACACACACACACACACACACACACACACACACACACACAAAATCCTCGAACTTTTAGAATTCTGGCACGCTCAGTTTTCTTTTCACTTTGCAATGTACCCACACATCGCTACCCGACCTGCCAACACACACACTCACACATAAGACGAATAGCGAACACAAGCTCACGTGTCACTTTGTTATGTATTGCGAGCCTGTAGATCTGCTATTTTTGGGTACTTTTTGAAACCTTTTGAAAGAATGTTGACTAGTTTTTGACAACGACATGCCCAAAATAGCAATGCCAGGTTGAAAGTGGTTAGATTGTTTTTTAAACGATGTTATTACTGTGCTTCACAATGATGTGCCATGTGGTAGTTAGCTATGTTTAAGTTACAGGATAATAGATTCTGTGTGACAGGTTGGACTGATATTACATTGATTACATACAAAGGGAGGCCTGGATCCCAGGTTGTGAAAAACTGGGTTAATGGATCATGAAGTTCTATTGGCCAAAAGGGGACGTAGTGCCAGAAGCACTGCAAAACCTGACACCTTGACACCTCCGTCAAGTACAAAAACACGAGTTAAAAAACACGCTTCTAGACAGCTCGTCTCTGAGGAGCGATGCTGTAAGAAGCTGAAAGTGGCTTATACTATACGCGGTCACGGCTTAAAAGTGTATGGGTAGACGGGTCCACATGCAGACAAAGTCTCACTTTCTTCATTCCCTGTGTAAAGGTTGGTAGCCTGGTAGCTTCTACCACACAGAACTCACACATCCGTTCCTCCTCCAGGGGGAGAGCGGTATTTGCAGTACATTCAGAGCCTGAGGTGCCATATGGAGGCACAGATCAGAGGAAGCTGTTCCTCCCACTTGGCAAGAATCCAGAGAAAGTGTAAAGCCCTGGCTGTATGGAGACTGAACACAGACTTAACTTGAGATTCTTTCTCAGAGTCGACGATTGAATGCTTGGATTCTTTCCAAGCTAGGCGGTTTCCCACCAGTGTAACGGTGGACCCTCAACAGACCAGCTTTCAATTTAGGAGAGGCTTTCAGTTTAGAAACGTATATCCCGATATTTTATGTTGGTTACCACTAGAGCCAGGCCGATATATCGGTTTGGCTGATATATAGGCCATTATTTGCCTTTTTTTACGACATCGGTTTATCTGCAATTATGCAGCCGATGGGTCCCGATTTTTCTCAAATACAGATTTTTAATACAACATTTTCAAAAAATGTTGCACTTTTTCACAAAATATTGGTCAAAACATCTGGCATCGTTCAGGCTCTAGTTACCATCAAAGCTGTTGTGGTTATAGTGCTTCACAAGGGTATGGGTTATGTGCTTCACAAGGGTATGATTTATGTGCTTCACAAGGGTATGATTTATGTCAACTTGAATTAGACATAAACAACGTAAATTAAATGTAAACAGGAATACTGAAGGATGCTACTATAATAATAACCTCTGTGATATTGTCACAGGAGGACAAAGTGGCGTCCCACGATGAGAACATGCATCATGTGAACCTGGCGGTGCAGGCCCGTATGGAAAGAGAGAGGTGCGGGCAACGCAGTAAACACGCCCACTCCTTTGGAGGACGTGGGCCAGTCAAGCGTGACTCCAGCGGGGCGGAGAAAAAGAACAGTGGCTCGTCCGGGAACCCTCCGTCGTCCTGTGCCGTTCCGTTTGGGCCTCATCTCATCCCGGTGCCCCGTGATCACGTGGATTCACGTAAAGGAAGCGGGACGAGTCCTCTCGAGCTCCGTGCGGCTGAATCTCGGCCAGGCCAGCCGTCCGCAGACTGCGCCGTGGGCCCAGATGGAGCACAGACCAGCAGGCCCACACCCGCTGGCCGACTCCAGCCTGAGACGCAGGAATGTAGGCCACGTGGCTGTGAAAACAGGACTCCAGAACACAGCGTGGCTGAAAAGGCAGAGGGTGGCGGCGCCGTGTATTCCACTCACAATCCACACTTCTCAATCACCACCAATGACTTAATAGAGTGCCTGGTGCATCCTGATGTCATCGCTCGTGTCACCGAGCTTTTGCTAGATAAGCAGAGGCAAGGTCACAGTATCACCACAGCAACTTAACGTTTCTATTCAATAATAAATATATACTCATTTATAAAGCTCATGAGTCCATATCAACTTGAGGATTTGTCATAATTACAAGCAGGGTGTACTCTTGACATTGACATAGCACTGACGAAGGTCCTAGGACCGAAACTTTTGCTTTTTTAATTCACCCCTCACTATGAGCACCGAGCACACTATGATATTTTCTAAAGTCTGTCTAAGGAGTTTTCCTTAATCTTTATGCATTGAGCAAGTCTTTTTTTTCAGTTTTCCTTTATGTTTTTGACCTTGACCAAAGGACAAAGAAGGGTCGAAACAGTTTTCCCTGTTCTTTAGTACTCTTGACATTACCACATCAGCCATCAATTGAAATGATACTGTGCATGGTAGGATATTGACAGTTAATACATCCAACCTGGCTACTAACGATGCCTCTATGATTGTGGGTGGGGACATAAAATGATTAAGCAATTAAACCCTCTATACTTAGTAAACTTCACTGGGGTCGGCTCTGTACTTGCTCTTTTTTACACCAAAAACAGCGGATCTACAAGCACACAACATGTTGCAATGAGATGCGTCGTGAGCTTTTAGATCTGATATTTTTTTGGCGAATGTTTTCCCCAGGATAGGGATGCTAGGGTTCAAGTGATTAACAACACAGCGTTTACGCCGTCTCCGTCTCTGGTCTGGTCTGTCAAGAAGTTCTTGAGATAAATCCAGTTCCAGCTGGTCTCAGCCGAAAACAAGTATAATGCAACGACTGACTCCATCTGTGCCTCATACAGTCCTCATGATTTGTATTCCTGCACTCAGAGCAATCCTGTTTTGTTCACCAGATGGTGAAGGAAATGACGGCTCAAAATCAATCTGGTACTAACCACGTCTTAGTGATATAAGATGACATTAATTTCCTTACCAACATTCCTGTCATTTGATATAGAGTAGTTGGGAAAATAGCCAACAAGGGCCCGATCACATTGGTTTGGTGATTGATGAAGGCTGTTTAAAGAGTGATAGATATGGTAGGCCCAGTACTGTTCTGTGTTGTGTTTTCACGTTGGTTGTCATGGACCTTTTGAGAAGGGAATGCAATGGCTAAAGCCTGAGTTATACTTTGTTTTTCATCCTCTAACAATGTCTTTACATGGACTGTATTTGTTTTGGGGGGGTTTACTCACTGAGCTATGACAAACCGCTGAGGCCTGATGCTTACATACTCTTATCGTTAATTCAAATATGTAAATAATTACCTTGGCTGGAATGGTTCATGTTGGTATGCCACAGGGGAATAGTGATAAATTATTAATTCAGAAAGAAAATATGCATGTACTGATGGCAAAATATTTACATTTTTATTTAATACTTTCAACAGTACAAAAATGTCTCCCAGAATTACAATAGACGTAAATAATTATACTTTTCCTTTTTATCAAGTATTGTGGGTACCATTGGCACATTATGTAAACTGAACCAGTTGAGCAATGATTTTATTATCCATTGATCAATCTATTAAGCATGTAGCTTAACATGACTTCATTCTTTCAGCAGCTTAGAAAAAAGAAACATGAAGTAGGCTTGGGCGGTATCAAGGTATTACACTATACCAGGGTACCTATATATCCTGAAGGTAGGATTTTTAATGCCATCAAAAAATATTATTGACGGAAAAGAAAGATGTAAAATTTAACAGGTAAAGTATTATTGTGACTGGTCACTTCTGCTCTATGTCTCTAAGCTAATCAATTAAATATGACTAGATAATATTAACACTTACTGTTTCAATTACGTTTTTCGGCCCAAAAGCAGATTTAATTTATTCAACTTAAGTCACCACCCACATATCATCTCTCAGTTCAGCCCACTGATGGATCTATGGAAGAAAGGTGCTTATTTCCCGTCTATTCATTCTATGGGCCATAAATATGTAAACCTGGTAACTTGTCTAAGTAGGCTAATTGCATATTAAGACAACACCATAGGCTAGACTATGTCATACATGCTACAATGACTTACAGCTCAGCTTTTTTTAAACAAATACCGTCATATTCCAGATATACCCCAGGGAAATGTCAGGAAGGTATGAAAAAATAGATACTGCCCAAGCCTATATTGAAGCAAATCTGAAAATAAGCAAAAATGCATAAGACGAATACAAAATCTGTACATGAATACATTACATCTGTACATTACTGTCATTCTACAGATACGGTACTTATTCCTTCATGCCCTAGTTGTGGATTCGTAGTGCTATCTTGACCAGTGTTAGTAAAGCCTGTTTTACTCAGGCTTTGCATGCTGACAATAGCAGACGAATGAGCATTACTTAGGGCCTAAGTTATGCTCCATCGCACGACCATCTGAGTCTTAGGCTAAACTCAGGCTTAACGGTCTCACAGGTAAAACACTCATATGAGAAATATCAAACTGCATTATCTTAGAATTCACACAAAAAAAACTTGGAAGTCATCTGAAAACAAAACAAACATTTCTTTAAAACAGGGTACATTTCCAAAATGGCTGCCAAGTAAACAACAGCGTTCGCGTCACTCGCGAACGATTAAAAGCTGAACCACAGGTGGGATGGGATGTGGTTACATTTTGGTGCTGGTCTCTATTCTGTTCAGATGCACCTCGTCCGTTTGTTTTTTCTTGGGGAAGTCCTCGTCGTCGTCCTCTTTCACCGTTAACTCCAGGTTGTCCTTGAAGAGCTCATCGGGGTCAACGTAGGTGTAGAAGTAGGCCATGATGGAGAAGATGATGCACACGGCCACCAAGAGTAGGGCAAACAACAAGAACTCCACCCACTGTGACAACAAGAGACATGACTGTGTAAAGGGTCTTATTCCAAAAGAGATGTATACAGTATGAGTATGACACATGACGCCTACTCTGACTACAACACCTGACTGAACACAATTTATATTGTTCACTATTTTGAGCCCTTATAAATCAGTTGTAAAAAGTTGTGTCTTAAATATCAAAAACACGTCTGTTTGTCCAAACTGGAAATATTACTATATCATTATACTGTTTATTGAACTGAGACTTATGTTATTCGTCACCTGCTTTGCTTTAATCAATCAATCTTAGTTGTGTTGCCCTCTAGTGGTCTATTGAAGGATTTAAAGAAAAATCGATGATGAGACCTTGTAACAAAGGAATAGGAATTTACTTAGAAGTGATACAAAAAAAGACATTAAGGTATAAGTTTACTTTTGTTTATGTTAACTTTTGTTAAAATAAGTGTTAAATAGCTCTATATTCTGATGGTAATCATTGCTATAGAATAGAGTGTTAGTTCAGTAACGGGAGTCTCCCTGTCTCCTGCTCTTTAGTTAACACAAAATGCATTTTCAGGTCGGGATACCTGTTTTATCCAATCAGGAGAGAGAACTGATGGTGGAAGTTAGTGGCACTAAGAAATTAGCAGACAAAAGTGTAACTGGAACACTATAAAAACTGAAGCTGATAAATGGGTACTCTTTCCTGATTGGCAGATTTTTTTCAACCCACCCAGAAGAATATTTGTGTTAATCGTTTTGTAATTCAAAACACTTTTTCAAAAACGTTCAAAAATAGCAGATGTGCAAACTCGCTGCACAGCACGAAGTGACACGCTGTGAGCTTGCATATCTGCTTTTTTTGAGAACCACAGTTCTAAACCACTGTTTTAACTCCTAAAGAGTCTTCTGAAAAAGGTATGTTGCTATATATATACATATTTGTATAGCTAAAATAAATGACACAGATGCTTGATCATATCTGCCACATTGTTCTGTGATGTCATACCTGATCCAGCCCCGCCCCTTCTGCCACGATGAGCACTATGATGTTCCCAAAGGCAACAGTGAGCAGCCAGCCAGCCTGCAGGACTGACTTCATGTTAGCCGGAGCCTAAAGGGCCAGTGGAGACAAAGTTAGGGTCATTGGGAGACAGCGCCCTACTCAAACGGCTTAATTATCAATCTGCTACAATTTCGTATTTTTTATTTTCATTTGCATTTGTAGAACAAAGAGAGCAAAGTCCGGCATACAGCCCAGATCTGAATGGTGGTTCAGCAATACACATCCGTGTAAAACCCATCATCATTTGTGTGGTTTGTTTATCTTACACACTACATTTGCCTTACTGAGAAGCTAGCATGTATTCGGGCTAGGGTTGAATTTGTTCAATGGTGGGTCCTTTGCTTTTGTTATCCCCCACGGTCATTCATTTATCACTGGTGGGGATGTTTTATCCCTGCTTCTGGTGAGACTGAATTACATTTCATGCATTTCCTTGCATGGGAAATGTAGACTCTGATATATGTTCAATAATATCACAATTGAACAATTTAATTAAAATGTATGTTAACCACATTAACGATGGCATCCTTATTTTGGGTAAATTTGTCAATGTGTCATTCTTTAACTGTTATTTTATTATTATTATTAATATATTATCAAAAATCACGATGCATTGTGAGCTTGCAGATCTGCTACAGTATTCTATATAGGGTTTTAGATGGTTAAGAAAATGCCCGCCATCCATCCCCCCCATTGTTTTTTCACAAATTGAACCCTGCATTTGCCTTGGTGAGAAGCTAGTGTGAATTAGGGCTAACCTGTGAGTAGGAGAATTCCAGGCCTGTGATGGAGAACATGACCTCTCCGGCTGTCATCAGGACGTACTGGGGAATCTGCCACGCAATGTGCACGTTGTTGGCCTTCACATCCTCCATCTTGTGGGCCTCAATGTTACCCGAGTTCTGGACGTAAAGATGGCCATAATAATACATGATTTAATCTTTTTATTGACCATGCCGTCAACAGGGAGATAATCTGATCACATAATCTTTGAATATCTCCACAATCAGTATCCTACCTCCAACAGAATGACGGAGTAGGAGGCTCCAAAGTCTAGCAGGCCGAGGTCAAGAGAGTTGCAACTGTCCGATCCCATGTGACAATATTTGACATCTGGATACCTACAGTACCAGAGGCAACAATGATGAGGAAACAAACAACTAAATAAATTGTTTGAGTGGTATCGGTATGTTTCTAATGAAGAAAAACTAAATTATAACATCAAACAATCACTCTACCAATAATCAAATCAAATGCTGTGGGAAAATAGTTTTGGTGGGCGTAAGTTACAGTATGTCCCAAGTATCAACACTGAAGTCCCAAGTCAAGTTCTAGTAATCTAGTTCAAGATTAACTCAAAAGTCAATAGTTAGATTTCAAGTAGTAATCAGGTCACATCAAGTCCCAAGTCCCTAACTTTTGGCTTCAAGTGCTACGCAAGTCATGAGTTAAATGCATTTTTTTTACTATTATATGACTAATTTCACATACATTATTCATTATGAAAATGTGTTTATCAGTTCATTTAAAGTGTTTTAAAATGCAGTTAATATATTCAACATTTTCAAGTCGAGTCTGAATGACTTGTGTGCAAAGTTAAAAATAACTGTCCCCCCACCCCCAAGAGTCACCATTGAGGTGCCCTTGGTCAATGCCTATGAACAAACCTACACAGTCAAATTCTGAGTGTTCATTAATTCTTATATTGCATAAATGTACACACAACACCACATTTTGATAGTTTCAGAGTTAAATGTTGCTGTGTGGTTGCTATTGGATTTGCTCCCAGGTAAGAGTGTCCAGTGCATACTGTGCAAACTCTCCCGGAATATAAAATAAAGATTTAAAAAGGTGATTGTGTCTAAGCAATTATTTTGCCTTCAGTAATGTCTGATTACAGTTCCCTCAGCCCCACAGTCTCAGAGCGCTGTGCATACTGACTACTCCAGTCCTACTTACATGTTCCTAGTCACGGTCTTGTTAAAACAGACACTATAGTTAGCACCCACTTCGAACTCCTCCACTCCAACAGTTAGGGTTACTGCCCTGGGCTGTGTGTTGATGAACCTGTTTAAGACAACAGTTAGCTCTGTGATGTTACTGATCAGTGGCCAAACATAATAACTGGAAAAAATTAGGCTCTTAGAGTGCGTCATTCAAGAGTCTGCTCTTACTCTCATTACATTATACCTCAAAAAGGGGTCCCCATTGGAACTTTTCTCTGTATTGTCTTTCACCTGCATTGTCAATAAAAACAAGAACAACGATGTCAATAAAAATGCTATAAATGCAATGATAACGCAACGTTGACAAAAGATTAACTGTTGGTGTGTATTTAGTGTGTCAGATTATCTATCTCAAGCGAGTTTCAAGCCCCAGATAGATGTGACTCTGTACATAGGAAAGCTGAACTCACAAGTTTACACAAGATTCCAGTGTCTCCACGAAATAAGATGAGAGTGTGGGCTTCCTGCGCTGTGAGGTTCTGAGTACACTCAGACACAGTTTCAGCGGTGCCAACGAAGGTGACCTCCATTTTCACTTCCTTAATGGGTTCCCCTAAATGAAGCCTTACATATTCAGGAGGGTCCTATAGCAGGACACAAGAGAGGCCACGGTTAATGATCAGCTACAGTATGGTTGCGGAACATATATTAACTAAGGCAGTTCCTCCAGCTAATTAAAACAATAGCTGTGGGCTTGTGCTAAAACCACCAAATTCATATTAGGTTGCAGGTTGATGACAAAAAAAAAAGTAAACATCATCTCTAGCATGGTTTTGGGAATTCAAGGCCAACTTAATTTAAAACTATGTTTACCAACTGGTAGCCGATAGCTACAAGTTGGTAAACACACGCAATCTTGGTTTGTGATTCTGTGATATAAAGACAAAAGAAAAACAAAATTTAACCACTGTACTTCCTTGATTGGTGACCGCCAGGGGTCTATGTTTGCTGGTCCTCTACTCTTTCCCCTCTACACCAAATCTCTTTCCCGAAAATAGCCGATTTTCAAGATTGCGAAGCGTTGTTAGCTTGTAGATCGGCTATTTTCCACAGAATATTCACCTATTATGACATGCCCAGAATAGGGACAGTCGGGGTTTCATGTGGTTGGGCAAACATGTTCAGTGTTGTTAACTGTTCCTTTGGCCATGCCTGTATGGTGCAAAGAACTAGTTTTGCATTCTCCATTTACCTCAAGGTGTTTGATCGGCTGTGCAAACAGGTCACTGCCTGGGATCTTCAGAGTGACATCCCTCTCTGCCAGGTTAAAGACCTGCAGGAGACACTCCCCCTGGGGCGCAGGCTCCACCACTGTTTTCTGGAAGACGGGAATGGAGGAGAGCACCGGATGAGCGTGTGATTGTGCATGCACATGTATGCACAATGGTGTGTTTGTACTTTAACCCATTAAAACCTGAGGTTGATTCTACAAAATGTTCAAAAGGATGCACGGCACGGAAGTGATGTGCTGTGAGCTTGTATATCTGCTCTTTTTGAATAGCCAACGCTAAAATCTAGATGACACAGACGCTTTCCCGATTTGAATGGGTTAAGATACTATCATACAATACATTATGAGCCGAGGGAATGCCAGGCATCAATTAGTTGATCAGATATTTTCTATCAATTACACACCCCATGAAGTGTTGAATTAATTGAAATGATTGGCTTAGGAATGCGACAATAAACAATTCTCCATGAATTCAAGGCTTCATGGGGTGTGTAATTGATAGAAAATAAGTCATTGTTTGGGTGAACTACTCCTTTAACTAGCGCCGATTGGTGAGCTAATGTTGTATCGGCTAATAACAGTAATCTGATATCAGTTGCCACTCTCGTTCCTTTTCCCACTAACCCTATCACCCAGTGCAAAGAAAGGCTGGGTATGTGATAAATATACTAGGTATACTATGTATATATACTATATACATACTACGTATGTATATTTACAATACAAAAGTCCCATATCTTTTATTGTCCATACATACCACAACCTCCCACTCCACCATAGAAGCTGCTCCAAAGGCCAACGCCGCAAATATCATACCACCAGCCATCTTCTTTAGGGGTCTAAAGGCAAAGGGAATACTAGTGAGCCAATGCAAGGCACTCACACATGCACGCACAATATCAATAGGGGTCAACACTGTTTAATCTAAAATAGCATCTGCATGCTCTGAATGTGGTGCTTTGTCACTATGGATCAGATTGTGATTTCCACATTATGGTGTCACATTCTCATTCTCCCAGTGATTTCCTTCACATTGCCTGATAAGAGGACTAGGTTGAGAGCAATAACATCTGTTGCAAATGTGTCGTTTATGACTTAAGAGCTATGTGTAATTGTCATGCGCGTGTGCGTGTGTGTGTTGGGGAGCCACATTATACCACGCAAGCACTTTACTCACAGTACCTTTTGCATGGAAAGAAGAAATGAAACACTAACAACTAGAAAAAGTGCTCCACGGAGCACAGGTCTCCGCCAGGTCAGGTACGTTATTTTGGCCTCCTGGTGGCGCTATAATAGGCCAATGTGAAAAGTGTGGCATTTATTCTTAGGTCGTTCACGGCAATCGGACACTGCATTCATGATTTGAGGCATTTTGTTCCAAAAATGTTTTGCTAAATTAGACCTGCTGTTGGCGCTATAACAGGCCAATGTGAAAAAGGGTGGCATTTCTTCCTTGGCCTAGTGGGAATGTGTTTGTGAAATTTCACGGAAATCGCAAGCTGCGTTCATGATTTGAGGCATTTTGTTCAAAACGGACCAATCCTGCAAATTGTGGAAGCGAACCTTAGCCAATGAGGATGGAAAATGGGAAATTGGACAGATCCGTGTTGATCACATGACTATAGAGATACTGTGTACCGATTTGCATGACGTTTGGATAAAATCTGTAGGAGTAATGTAAAAAAAATGTTTTTGCACAAATCGGCCTTCAGGTGGCGCTATAACAGGCCCATGTGAAAAATTGCAGGTGGCAGAGGTTCTGAATTGGCATCCAGGGAGTGTGTGTGCACAGTTTCGCAGTGACCGGGCCAACGGTGCCAGAGATTAGCTGTTCACAGACGGACACACACACGGACACACGGACGGACGGAGGGTAAAACATACTCTCTCGCCATGCCTTTCGGCCTGGCGGAGACATAACATACTGCAAACTAGAAATAGTATAACTGGTCCTCACTGTCTACAGTGTCTACAGTACTTGATGCAAGTACAACAGCTTTTATTTCAGCATGCTGGTGTGCTCACAGATATATAAAGGAGATGAGTGGTGGCCGGGGCCATGTCTCACCCGTAAAAGAGGCCTGTTAAATGTATGTTTGCAATAAAGTCAGAGTCTTCAGTGAAACAGGTATCCACTCACGTGAGGTTGATCCTGCAGAGGCCAACGAGTGGGTAGATGATCATATCAAAGATGGGGACAAACAGAAGAATGAGCAGAGCATTGAGCATCTAGAGAACCAGGGAGGGAGAAAAACAAACCTTAAATGACTCTATAAAATGTCTCACAAAATATAATAAAATCATAAAGGTTTTAGCTGCACATTCACAGAGATAATTACAAACATCCTTGGCCAATGTCACCAGTGAAGAGATTGCAGGGTGGACAGTTGACACCACAGATGATGTCAAACATTAGTCAATACAGTACTTATAAAGGATGATTCACTTGAGCTTTACCTGTGTGTGTGTGTGTGTGTGTGTGTGTGTGTGTGTGTGTGTGTGTGTGTGTGTGTGTGTGTGTGTGTGTGTGTGTGTGTGAGTGTGTGTGTGTGTGTGTGTGTGTGTGTGTGTGTGTGTGTGTGTGTGTGTGTGTGTGTGTGTGTGCGTGTGCGTGTGCGTGTGTGTGTGTGTGTGTGTGTGCGTGTGCGTGCGTGTGTGCGTCTGCGTGTGTGTGTGTGTGCGTCTGCGTGTGTGTCTGTGTGTGTCCACATACTGCCTTTGAACCTGAAAGGCAGCTACACCTGAGAGTATGGTAATAATACCTGCATTTGGTCAGGCTTCAGGATGAAAGAGTCTCCCTGTCAGAAAAGAAAAATGGAAAGTTTGACTCTGAAAAAGTGAAGCTTATCAAGGCCACAACCAACACAATTACATAGAATGAAATGTCAGACCACATTGCCACATCATCACAACATGGGAAGGGCTCTGACAGGAAATGCTGTGTAATAATCAGATAAGTTTCAATATTACAAACTGATATGAATACACAATAAAAAACACAATAAAAATATATAAAAACAAAGCTTACAAAGGCCATGTTCATCCTGGTAGCTTGGAGCGTCCAACGGGAGCCCTGTGACAAAGAATGACTGCTTTTATTAGCATATTCACTGTTTTCTATACTGATCAAATCTAGCAGGCTTTTTTGATTCCTTAACTGATGTATACAAATGATTAAATCATATGACAGTGTTGCGCAAAATAGCCAATCTGCAAGTTCACAACATGTCACAATGCGACACAGTGTGAGATTGCTCATCTGCTATTTTTGCTATTTCTGAACATTTCTGAATATTTTTGAACATTTTCACCGGTAATGACATGCACAAAATAGGGACGCCACTCAGGCCAGGTTGAAAGTGGTTAATTGGCTACCATTTTAGATTCCTTGGTATTTGGTGACGATAGAGAGCTGTGATGTTCTCTCATTTACATGTTTGGTATTGAGAAGAGTTTAGAAGAGGAATGTGCCCGGGAAGCCTGGGACTCAGGAATACTTTATCTGGTCCTCGGTCTTATAAATAAACTTGGTAATCGCAATCACTGGAATTCACAAAACGGTCTACAGCTGAATAAAGATAAGACTACTTTTAACGTAGAAATGGGTGTACCGGGTCAAAGGCAGGAGATTCATTCCCATTTTTTATTCATTGTCTGAAACACAGCGAGCAGGTCAGAAACCAGGGTGTTATTATGGATGCGTTCATTTTCAAAACAACTTCAAAACAACTCTACAGTTAGAAGCTTCTTTTCCCAGTCTAAAAAACTGGTCCATGTATTAATCTCCATGTAGTTAGATTACTGTAATGCTCTCTTCATCCTACTTCCTAAAAAGACTGTAAGAAGGCTCCAGCTCATTATCTCTGCCCAGGAGATCACGTCTTTGCCTGTGTCTGTCTGAAGCGAATCTCGGATACTAATAGGCCGATCAGCATCATATTTTTGGGGCATGGTGACATGCACAACAAATCAGGTAAGGCCAACTATATGGCATTTAAAAATTATATACACAGAGCAATCATCTCTCCAGGCAATGCAATATGTGTCCCACAAGGATATATGGACCGGAACTAGCCTGTCCGTCTGGCTTATGGGATCTATACTAATAACTAGCCAATTGCAAGGTTCCTGAGACTCCAGCTTATGGGATATACCGGAATTAACACACAAGCTGATATTAGATTACAAATAAACGTAGCTAGGAAGTTCTCTCTAATCAGATGTTTCTGTTTGGGTGCCGCCCAAAGAAGAGCTAGTATATTGTTTAGGAAAGTGGCAACCCAAATGAGTACCTATCTAATAATCCTAGCCCTCGTTGCAATTGTGGAAATACTGTACTCTGAGTTACTCTGAAGGCCTCTAGTTTAAGGGCAGGAACATTCATGTTTATCGGCAGTGCAATTGATGGGTTCGGAGGTTTGACACAGCACCTTACAGCTGGAGCTAACGAACTAAAAAGGTGGGCCAAATGAAATGAGACGACCCACCACAAGCCTCTATAATATCCAAGTTACTAATGCTTCATTTATACTCCGTTGTACGATGGTGTTGCTCGCCCAAAATAGTAGATTTAACAGATCGGCTATTTACGGCAAGCAACACCAGTGTACGTCGTTATATAAATAGTTTGATATTGCCCGTTGCTGTTAGCAAGTCTTAAGGTCATTGTAGTGTACCTGCTGGTCAAAGAGAGCCCAGAACATGGGGAGAGGGATGTAGAGGAGCAGAACTCTCAGAACCATCTTTATCTCCATGATCAGACGCTTCTGTTAAGACATAGAAGATTGGACCGCATAGGTTATTCACCTCAACACAAATTACTATAAACATTATGTATATTGACAATCAGTGGTGGACAGTAATGAAGCACATGAGTACTGTGCATAAGTACATGTTTTGAATATCTGTATTACTTGAGTGCTTTTAATTTTTGGATACTTATGACTTTCACTCCACTACATTTCAAAGGCAAATGTACTTTTGACTCCACTGTATTTCTTTAAAGGGAAAATACATTTTTAATTAACCACTTAAGCCCTATTTCAAATATAGTGAAAATAGGCGATCTACAAGCTCATAACGCGCCATAACGTTATTGTCACTATCATTAATATTTGTATTTACTTTGTAATTTGTACATTTTTAAAAGGTACACATTTTAAAAGCCTGTACTTTTGGATACTTTGGTATTTTTAAAAGCAACAAGTACTCCAGTACTTTAACTCAAGTACAAATTTGACTGCAACTTTCACTTGTAGTTGGGTAATATTTTACCAGAAGTTTAAGCTCAAGTACGGTGGTTGAGTACTTTGTCCACCACTGTTGACCATATCACCCACATTTACTCTTGTACACAAATTCTCTCAATAAGCTCTTTTCTTCCAAGTGCAAACTAGTGGACACCTTACCGAGTATTTGTCCTCAGCCCAGTCCAGCCAGTGTTTTCTCTTTGGGTCATACTTTGATTTCTTGCAGCGGTTGCTAATGGCAAACTGTAAACCACAAACCAACAACAACAAAAATACATAAAGCTCACAGATCAATTCATGCCTTCTTTCACAGTAGTGCACTCTGGGCCCTATTTTGCACTTCTTAAATGCCAGGTCTTATGACGTAACTTAAGAACTGGAGGTGTGGTCAATGCTGTTTCGCAATTTTTAATGACCAAACAGCATTGGCCACGCCTCCAGGACTCCAAGTTAAGTCATAAGACCTGGTATTTAAGATGCGCAAAATAGGGCTCTCTGACTCTGATGAAGACTGGGATGAAATTGTACTACTGTGCTATAACAGCAGAGTGATTCATTGCACATTCTCCAGTGAGCAGCTCTATCTATCAAAGTGAGTACCGGGCCCTTCCTTGAGGAATACCAAACCTGGCCTGTTTTAAGGTTGCAGGGGAGTCGTCCTCCGATACAAAGTGACTGATGCGAGAGAGATGACTCACCCCAATACACTTGCAGACATCCAGCATGACGTTTCCCTGAGGAGGACTCTTTTTGTACATCCCACTGCCAGAGATGAACACAACTGCACCAGAAGCACGAGGAGTTAGAGCAGACACAGGGGAGTAACCATAACAATTGATGTTGCAGATGGTTTGACTGTTACTCACACTGTGGCTCTGCTCCCAAGCCCCAGAGACTATGGATTTATGATAGACAGTATCAGGATGTCCCACTAGCATAATTCTAACTTGGCTTAATGCCTCCCCAGAAACACACCAGTCTGCCAAAACACTGTCAGACTGAAACCTTGTATGTAAAAAAAAACGGTTTTTTTTCAGGAAATGTAAAAAAAAGAACCTGTGTTCGAAATGGATCCAATGTAGTTATTATTTAGTCACAAGCTTTTGTTAAGACTTTTCTTTGGTTAAATATTTATAAAACCTGCAGACAGACGTGACCACTTTCACCCTGGCAACCTACTTTGTGCATGTTATTATAGGCAACGCAAAACCGCATTTTATTTTTTCAAAAATAGCAGATCTACCACCATATCCTACGACAAAGTATACAATTAATTTATGAAAAAACATAAAAAGATTAAATGTGGACATACTGTACAAGGTTTCTTCCCGACAGCGAAGATAGATGACTCTTAACAGAGATGGTTACCATTTAAGGTTATGTTTTCTCCTCTCAATTGTTTTTTTTGCATTTTGCATGAATTACTGTTGGTTGTTATTAATAGGCTGCTAACTTGGTGAAATCTTTTTTCGGGCTATATTGGCCTCAAACGATGTGGGCAGCCATCATTGTGGGCAGTGGTGTAAAGTAACTAAGTACATTTACTTAAGTACTGTACTTAAGTACAATTTTGAGGTATTTGTACTTTACTTTACAATTTTCAGAACTTTTACTTCTACTCCACTACCCATCTCAGAGGCAATACTCCACTACTATTATTTGAAAACTTTAGTTACTAGTTACTTTCCAGATATAAATGATGATATTATGATGCATACATTAACCACCTAAGTCCTATTTTATACATAGGCTATTTGAAAATAGCAGATCTACAAGCTCACAACGTGTCACATCGCGACGCGTTGTGAGCTTGTAGATCGGCTATTTTCAAACATTTTACTTTTTTACTTTTGGTACTTTAAGTACATTTTGATGCCAATACTTTTGTACTTTTACTCAAGTAGATTTAAGACTTTAACTTGTAACAGAGTATTTCTATATTGCAGTATTGGTACTTTTACTTAAGCAAAGAAGTTGAGTGCTTTTTCCACCACTGATTGTGGGCCATCCTCGCGGTCCTTCTGGTTTAAAAACATGGTTTGTTTTGATAGCAGGGGGTTAAGCCCTGGTGGAGGCAGCCAACCATGAATCCTAAAGGATCAGATGCAGTCAGCAGAAAGGAGATCACTGGCTGTCATCACAGATGTGTGGAGTGGCCTCGATCAACAGGAAGCAACTGTAGGACAGTCAAAACAACTAGTCGAACCAGCCTCACAACCACACACACCCGTGTTTACACCAGTGGTTCCAAGCGGTGTGCCAAGGCACACTGGTGTACCGCGAGACAAGTCCAGGTGTGAACAGTTACAAACATTCACACTTGTGTGCGTCCAAGCATGACTATAGGCTACATAATGCTGACCAATGACCAGCTCCACTGGAGCAGATGGCGTAGTAGTAGGAGATATGTTACTAATTCACTCACTTAACCTAGCATGAACTTTCTGCACTATTATATTATATACTATACTCTGCGCCATTAGAACATCATAACTCGACACTTCCTGATTAACCACATAAATCCTGTATTCTTCATTGAAGGGGGTCTATATGTAACGCCCGGGATTTGAACCCGGGTCTCCCACGTGGAAAGCCAACATCTTTTTTTTCTCAAATGTTTTTATCCCACGATTTTGTAACCCTTTTTCACCTGGTGCCAATTATCTAAGTGATCCTGGGCGCTACACTCCCCCCGCCAGCCTAGGGAGCCCAGGGCCGAGCTCATGCCTCCTTCAAGGCATGAGAGCCAACTGACCTTCTTGTCACCTGACAGGGGGGAGGTTCCCTGGTAGGACGTAGCGTGTGGAAGGAACACGTTATTCCAACCAGTTCCTTTCCTCTCCATCAGGCGCCCCGGCTGTCATGGGGGAGGCGGTATAGCGACCACGATTACTGCATGTTTTTGTGAAGGTATTAACTACCCTAGGAGACACGGGGAGAACATGCAAACTCCACACAGAGTAGGCCCTTTCGCCAACCCCAAGACACGCCCCCAGTGCCCACAGCGTCCCCGGCGGGAATTGAACCCAGGACCTTCTAGCTGTGAGGCGACAGTGCTACCGACTGCGCCACCGTGCCCCTGGAAAGCCAACATCTTAACCACTAAGCCAAAGGGATATCCCTATCGCTCGGGGTAGATATTAGACTTTCAGGTCATCAGGCTGAGGTTGTGAACCACTCTGTTACATACACTTAGTCCCCTCATGTTTTCCCTTTACACCAAATCTCTTTTGACATTCTTCACACATCGCGACGTGTTGTGATCTTGTAGGTCTGCTATTTTCGCCGAATGTTCACCCATTATGACATGCCCAGAATTGAGATGCTAGGGTGCACGTGGTTAAATATATTCCACCACTCACCTAATGCCACTATCATTAGAGCTGCAGGAACTCCAAATGCCAGAGCGTAGCAGTCCTCTCCAAAACACTTCACATCACCTGCCGCAAACATAGGCTTCATTGATTGACTTGAATACAGTATATACTTTTAAGACACAAAATAAAAAAGGCGTTTGCTCAGAACACAGAAAGGTTAAACAGGTATTTGTACTGTCGTCCTCAAAGGTGGTTACTGACAGCACAGCAGGCAAGCAAACTGACAAGTGACAATACCTGCCAGAACAATAACAATTTCCAACCAAAAACAGCATAAAAAGTATAATACCAATACAAATAAAACAAGAAAAGAAGCTCTACAATCAGCCCTATGCCATACATCCTATTCTTGATCCATAATCCACTTTTTCACGCTTTGTTTAAAGATCTGCAGTGTGGTAATGGTTTTGATTTGAACATGTATATGATTACAAGATGGCGTATGAGATTTGGTGCAAGCTTTGCTGATCATATCTTGTGTGTTGTTGACTCACTGATCATTTGTGCTTTCCCACTGCAGGGACTAAAATCAATCAATGAACACCTACAGTATGTACGTCATTAATTCCTTAATTCCTTGTGGCCAAAGCACGCTTTGGCCACATTGAGCATGGTTAGGAAAGCCAGCTGAGATCTCAGAATCATTCTATAGTGCCATGGAAAAGCCCTTTTAAATGCCATGGTCCAGACATCTGTTGATCCTAAATTCAACCCAAATAACTAACAGATGCCTTTACTTGAATGCTTGTTCCATTACACTGTACATTGAACCTGTTACATTGACTATGATTTGCTCTAGTCCAGACCCAAACAGAATACTTTCTGTTTTTCCCAAACGTATTATCAGCCAGCCACTGCCAGACATTAGAAAGTTATTTGCTCAATAATTTTTCTAGAGCTTATCTTTATGGGACACACACACAATGGAACTTTGAAAAGTAATAACTCCTGAATTACACAAAACTTGTCAGAGACACTCATTTATCCTAACTCTACAAATTTGCCTCAAGAACTACTAAATACGATACAATCGTCATAAAAGCTGTTAGTTAGACCCTTAAATTTAGAAAACTTAGCTTACAACCTTAAATATGTGTGTAATACAGTCAGTTATAGGAAAACATCCCAACTATGCTACATGGCCACTCAGTGTCAACACTGACCTCTCAGTATCGGTGTAATGACAGTTGATAAAACACTCCCAGCATTGATCGACATGTAGAAAATAGAGAAAAACTTCCTCCTTTCACTCGCCTGTGGGAAAGAGCAGAAAAGGACACAAAATTATAAACAATCTCAGATTTTCTTTTTTATTCTCAGTTTTGGTGAGTGCTGTTTATAGTGTGCGAGGCATACTAATGAAAGCCCATGCTGTATCTATTAAAACATTTCAGAATGACAGCTATTTATTTAATCTTCAATTACTTCCACTGAGATGAATAAAACCCTTGTTCAAAAGAGACCTAACAATAAATGCAACATTATGACAAACATAGTAGTTGCAACAAACAAAATTGAACATGAACAACAATATAATTAAATATCCGGTTGAATGTATATTTGGAAATCTAACTAACTAACTTTTGCTATTGTTTAAAGATAAAGTTAAAGACAACATTAGATTTTGTATACTTTCTAGTGCTGTCTAATACTGTATTTATGCTCCAATGTATTTGGATTGATTGCAGGACATGTGCACTTGTGTCGATTTCCAAATGCACTTCTGTGTTGTTTTTTTTGCTCCAAGGCTTGACTTAATTCTTAGATAGTTAATCATTATGTCCATCATGCAAAGACAGCTGCATATATGATTATTATTTTCTCCCCAATTTAGTCAATGCCAATTCCACAAGTGTACTGCAGTCCCTGCCGCTGATATTGCACTTATTTATCATCTTACATGTTCCTCGTCAAACTGGTCTCCTCCAAATGCTGCCACACATGGTTTGATCCCTCCAGTGCCAAAAGCTATGAGAATCAGACCTAAAACGGACAGTGCACTGGGACACACACAAACACACACAGACACATACACTTTGAAACGGCACTTAAACACATGAACCCTAGATTCCCTATTCTCGGGTCGACAAAAATATTCAGCAAAAATTGCTGTAGATCTGCTATTTTCAGCAAAGATATTTTGTGTAGGGGGGAAATGGAGGGGGCCTAGTATAGAACCCTGGGGGAATCCGTTCAATAGGGTTTGAGTCTTAACTTACCTTACTTGTTAGTGTTACCTTGATTCACAAAGTATGCATATGCATATCTAACTACCATGCCCCACTTCTGTCCATTCCAAAAGAAGGAATCAAAGAGGAAAACAAAGTGCTTACATGTGCACGTTCTTGTCTCCCACAGTGGGAATGGCCCCAACAGACTTGACCACATGGCCGATGACATAGACAATGGATAGGTAAATGATAGTCCTGTTGAGAACAAAGATTACATTCCGTGTTACACACAGCATAGAAGGCTATACAAGATACTGGCTGGTATCATTATGGTGATGAATCATTTCTCTTGAACTGCTTGGAACAGTTCACAGAAGGTTAGATAGCTAAGGGATTCCATGTTCATCAGAATCATTGTTTTAGCTCTTGCTCATTTGATTTTCTTATTTTGTCTCATCTGTTTATGAAAGTAGGTAGCTGATATATTGCACTTTTACTTTCGCGCTAGGTATACTCTTGGTTGCTTGTTTTAGAAGAGAATGCACTTAATGCTTCTGGTGATTAGTAGTTTCGTTCCCTACCTATGTTGAATGCACTTTTTGTAATTCGCTTTGGATAAAAGCGTCTGCTAAAACATGACTGTAATGTAATGTAATCACTTTATTGCCATGTATATGAGGTTCATACAAGGACAACAGGTGCTGTGACAACCCAACAAAATGACCGTAACTACTGACGCAATGACAGGATACGTTGGCACTTAGGACTGACACTAGTGCAACGTTACATTGTGAAGGGCCCTATATTGGGCGCCGCCTTATCCATAATCCCTAAACTTCTTTGCCACTTTTTACTATTTTGAAAAACAGTCTTCAAATAGTCCAAATAGCCAATCTACAAGCTCACAACGTGTCGATGTAGATCGGCTAGTTAAAACTATTTTAAAATGTTTTTAAAAATAGTAAAAAAAAATCACACCCAGTGTGAAGTGGGCGGTGTGGTCATCACAGTGGTCATCATAGTGATGGAAGCTCACTTCCAAAAAAAATGGATTTTTGGAAGTGCATAATCCTATTTATAGGTTATTAATGTCATCATGTGTCTCGCTAGCCAATCACAGTGCTGAATAGAGTCAGCCAATAGAGTCAGCCAATCACAGTACAGGAAAGTGGGCCAAGTGGGCCAATCACAGTGCAGGAAACTAATACTAATGAGGTGTCCCAACCCCACTTATAGGGGCGGCTACACCGCCCAAAAATGGCAAAGAAGTTTAGGGATAACGGGTAAGATAAGATAAGGGTAGATAGGGCCCTGTGAGTTCAGCAATAGGCTATACGCGAACAGCAGATAAAGGAGAATGACTCACTTGAACTTGCCCAGCCAGGAGTCTGCGATGAGAGCCCCCAGTACAGGTGTGAAGTAACAGAGGCTGGAGAAGGCATGGTAGACAGCTGTGGAGAGGTCCTTGTCCCATTTCAGGTAGCTGATAAAGTAGAGCGTCAGCACCGCTATTTCGAGGACACAAATGGTTCTTACTGAAATCTGCTTTTCAATACATCTGGTGAAATCCCCTTGTTTTGCATACTTCAGTGTATTATTGCCTCTGATGTTTGTGTGTCATTCTGTGAGTACACGTGACAAAGGAAGTGGGACAGACAGATCAGGTGATCGGAGGAGGGGGGATTCTACAGTGGTCTCTGTCCGATTGCCCCTGTTGACCTTAAAATACCCTGTAAACCAATTTCACAGTCTCATTCATCGTCCCTGACAACACTTAGTCACGGAGCATTTACTGTAGGAGGCACTTCCAGAGATCTGTGAGAAAATGTTGTAATACCTCGTATGAATAAAGGCTTATCATATCTCATCTTATCTTATCTCTTATCTACCCTGAACGCTGTTTCCTGGTTGATCAATACAGATGTGTGTGTTGCATTGTCACAGAGAGTAAATACCTTTCATGCCATAGTAGGAGAAGCGTTCACAGAACTCATTCACCACTATGAAGGCAATGCTGACTGGGTAGTTGGTCCCACATAGTTTCTGTTGAAGAGAATAATAAAGACAAACAGAGAGATAAAGAGAGAGTGGGGGTGTTTATAGATTAGGTTGCATTTAACAATGATATTTTGCAGTGAATATGGTATTGACATACCCTGTGTTCTGTGTATTTTACTGACAAGTGCTATCTAGGGTAATGTCCTATAAAGAACTCAACATTCTGATAGTAGTCAAATATGTTCTCACTGCTTTTTGCTTCTGGATAAGATAGGGTCCCTAATATAGGGTGTTAGGGCATTTTCAGTTTCCGACACTACCCAGTGAAATGCACATCAATGATCATCAAAATAAAATACAGAAAGGGAATTTGCCTCTTGTCAGCTGTGCACCAAAATACATCATAATCATTAGGAAATGTGTAGGGAGGGAGTAGGGAAAATATGAGTAGGCCTATCTGTGATCAGCTGCATCATAACAAGCATTATTCTATCACCCCCATTCTCAAAGTTCATACTTTAGGCTAATTTGTCATAGCCAACTGGATTGATATAAAATGTAGCCTACTTTATATCATAAGTTTAACACATGCTAGCCTAACTGAAATGACAGGAATATAAAGGTGCAGCTGCAGCATCTTCCATTTATTTAACCACCCACATGCTCAAAATAATCAGGAATAAAAGCTGTTTGATAAATATCACGGTCGTATCAACTAATATTTGCAGGTGACACGTCGCATAAGTTGCAACTTGCATTCATACAATGCAATGACAAGTTGGCTAGAATACTTGTATGAAAACCGTTACAAAAACAAGTTAATTGCAAACACTTCAGTCCACTGTTTCCCAAAGACTGGGTCGGGACACATTTAATGGCTCACGAGTAAATATCCCTTTATTTTTTGTTTCGTACATTTTGTCTTTAATTATTATCTAAACATTTTCCAAATCCCCCCCCCCCCAAAAAAAAACAATGCACTTTTTTCCCCCATGAATTAGGAACTAATCCAATGATTTTTCAAAAGAATTTCATGAATAAATAAAAATAAAATCAAAGAAATTCCATAAATTTGAAAACAAATAGTGAAAATAGCCAATCTACAAGCTCACAACGCCTCGCAATGCAACACGTTGTGAGCTTGTAGATCTGCTATTTTCACTAGTAGGCTATGGGTCCTGGGGGAGACATAAAAATGTTCTTTTGGGTCTCGAGCAAAGAAGTTTGGGAACCAGTGACTTTGTCCACACAAACAGTAACATATGGTAATGAAATCTAAATGTCTTTCTCGCTCTGCAGCTCTGACCAAGCTTGCATCCAGCTTTTTAACTTTTAACGTTACCATCACGCAAGTAACAGACAGTCCTGATGGGGAGAAACGCTACAATTGTACGATCGAACTCGTTTGGGATGCATTTAATTAATTAAACGCATCCCAAACGAGTCCGATCATACGTGATGATCAGAATTGAGTCAATTGACATGAAAAATGATGTATTTATATTTACTGTACCTTCCCCATGTCTGCAGTGTTTTCTGGTTAGTTTGAGGTCTAGTTACTGTTGCATCGATAACTCTGGCGCGGCATCCAAGTCCGTCCCACTCTGGTCTCTCTGAAGGTAGGAATGCTAAACTTACATTATATGAAAAAATGCGCCTCTTAAAGTTAATATTGCACCAGAGATCTATGACTTTTGTTCTTTCGAGAAAAGCAGGCGTGTCTCACTGTGTTTCTGTAGGTCTACGCACACAATAAGAAGACTAGTAATTTAGAGTTGACTGACTGTAAAGTTTGAGGCAACAACAGCCTTGGATGCACAGTAGCTCCAATCGGCACCTCTCCCTCCGTTATATAGCTCCGAGAGATGAGGTCCCGCTACGTAGGGTGGCGGCAGAGTGCGACGTCGGTGAATATTGGCCAATATTGTTGATTCTTACCTTTTCCCGCACATCGTATCCAAAAAGTAAAAGTACGCCCCCTGCAGTCAGATGTTTTACATTTTAGCGGTCAAGAAAATGTAAGCGACGGGTTGAAACAAGCATTTAAATCGCTTTTTTAGTCAGCCTGTGGCCATGTCAACCCCCGTCCGCATGCGCTGTACAGCTCCCGTTAAGGTAGCTTTGGGAAAACTTACCACAGGCTGACTAAAAAAGCGATTTAAACGCTTGTTTCAACCCGTCGGTAAAATTTTCTTGACCGCTAAAATGTAAAACATCTGAGAGCAGGGGGAATACCTTTACTTTTTGGATACGATGTGCGGAAAAGGTTAAGAATCAACAATATTGACCACCGTTCTCTGGTTTCGCACTCTGCCGGCACCCGACGTAGCGGGACCTCATCAGAGCTATACAGCGGAGGGAGAGGTTCCAAACGGGGCTACCACTTTGGATGCACAATAGGGTCCTTGTTTTGCGCAGAGCCCACAAACCATAGGTCTGGAATGTAATGCCTGGTCAAAGCAGTGAGCAGAGGCTCCCCGCTACTCAGTGGATTGATGGGGGACTCTAAAAAAACAGTTATGTAAGAAATACTCACATGTTTTTTACTGTAAGTAAAAGTATCCATACTGCAATGTAGAAATACTCTGTTACATAAAAGTATTAAGTAAAAGTCCAGAATTAAAATGTATAGCTAATCTTTTGAAAATAGCCGATCTACATGCTCACAATGTGTCACATTGGGATGCATTTGTGAGCTTGTAGATCTGCTATTTTCAAATGTCCGAAATGTATATAGGGCTGAAGTGTTTAGTGTGTTTTGTAATCAAAATCTACAAAGTAACTATAACTAAAGTTTTCATATAACTGTAGTGGAGTACAATATTTTCCTCTGAGATGTAGTGGGGTAGAAGTATAAAAGTATAGAAAATTGTAAATACTGAAGAAAGTAAAAAATACCTCAAAATTGTACTTGAACATGGTGCAATATCAATTTAGGGCACAGACTCTTTGGATGCCAAAAGGAGTAAAGGAGTGTAAAACCCTACTCACTTTCAAAACTGCCCTAAAGACACACCTACAGGAGGCTGCAATTTGAAAATGGCCCCTGTCTAAGTCTTAACCTACCCCCACCCCCTTATTTCTTTTTTTGTGCATTTTTTTCCTTTTCCTTTAACAGGTCCGTTCATGAAAGTCCTTACGGTCTTGTTTCCAATGAGGGCCTGTGAGCAATTAGGGGTTAAGAGTCTTGCTCAGGGACAAATTTCATTTCATGCTGGCCTGGCCTGGAATCGTACCTGGGGCAACCAGGGCCTCTGGCTCCCTAGGCGGGCTCACTAACCACTCAGCTACCAGTAACCTGTAAGCTGATTGTATGACATTCTGTATAGTAGTGTGTATATCTGTCTGTCTCTTATATGTCATCATGATTTGTGTGCATGGGGATCTCATGTTAAACAAGCTCAGTGCTTACAGTTTTTCACAATTGTTAACACACAAAAAGCGAAAATTCGGCACAATTTTCACAACCTTAACTTCATGTACTAATCGCTGGACCCAATTTGGCACTACTTCACACTCCCTTATCTGCATTAGACTCTGACTTTCCTTCTTTACACTCATCACTATCATTACATTATCACCTTGTTGTCCAAACACTACACACAATGTTCAGTTGTTGCACACACTTCTCACATAAAATCTCAAAGCATCAATCTACAACACACCTTGTTGTCCAAACACTACACACAATGTTCAGTTGTTGCACACACTTCTCACGTAAAATCTCAAAGCATCAACCTACAACACACAAATAGTCAAATCTCTAAACATTCAGGTCTGGTGAGCAATTTGCACCACCGGGCTGCTCCAGTGCGTGAGTGGTTCCAGGACCACCCACATTTTTCCGTTCTGTACCTTCCACCTTATTCTCCTTTCCTGAATCCCATTGAGGAGTTCTTTTGAGCTTGGAGGTGGAAGGTATACAGTATGAACAGAACCCACAGAGCCGGGTCCCACTGCTCCAGGCCATGGAGGAGGCTTGTGGCGACGTCACTGTTAGGGCTGTGAATCTTCTGCTATCTCACGATTCGATTCAATTCAGATTCTTGGGGTCACGATTCCGATTCTTTTCCGATTTTTTCAAAACAAACGATTCTCGATTAGTAAAATATGTTTTTTTCCAATTCAAAATCGAAAAATGTCATTATACAAAAATCGTGAAAATCGATTGCAGCCCTAGTCACTGTTGAGGTCTGTCAGGGCTTCATGCGCCACTCGAGGCGTTTCTTCCAACGCTGCTTGGACAGGGAGAACATTGCCTATGATGTGGATGAGGCCCTCTGGCCAGACATGAACCGGAGGCATGATACCTAAATCATGTAGAGAAATAAAACATTTTTGGCTACATATTTGTGTTTTGTTTTATGTTTGACTATGAAAAAAGTAGGACTACACTGAGTCATTTTACAAAAGGAGAAATGGCTCATTCTCCAGAGTCATTGTCATTCATATGGTGTGTTCCATTTCTATGATTGTGTTTTCAATTTTGCCCTGCAGTGTGCTGTAAATGTTTGGTAGTGTGCAGCACATGCTTATTGTGTGTACTGTAATGAATGGTATGTGTGTGTCATTTGAAAATATGGCTGTGTGTACCAAATGAAAACACGAGTTCCATTTTGTGAACAGTTAAAAGATTTGATGGCAAAGAGTGATCTTGCAAAGGGAGTGTGGGGTTTAGCATATTGTGTGTGATGTTTTCAGTTTTGTGTGTGCAGTTTTGAGAAAGCCGTTATTGTTTTGAGAAACGTGTGTTAACAATTGTGAAAAACTGTAATGAGTCTTCCAGTTTAGTAGACCTTGTAGGCCTATTGTGAATTTGTACTTCCATGTACTGATGTTCTCATGTCTTACTAAATAAAGTACATCAATCAATCAATCACTCAGAGTAAGAAGTGCATCACTGATGTAACTGCTCTGCTCACTGCTCTGGTGAAGATGGTTACTGATGATATGGTCAAGCTACAGTACAGATGAGGAGTGATGTCAATAAGGAGGATACTTGGGGATGAGGTAGACCAGGATGTGCGTAAGAGAATTTTGTGCATGCCAATCAGGAGGGCGAGGGCCAGGAGGATGTGGTGGGTGGATGTGGTGGGATGTGGTGGGCAATTTCGGAAAAGTCGATGATTCGGGATTCCGAGAAACTATTGGGTTCAAAGATCCAATTAAGCCTATATGCTCACAGACGATCGGCCCGGCCAGAAAATTGTCAAATATGTTTGATATTTATCTGGTTGATTACATCACTAGCCTACTGTTCGAGTGGGACGGCAGGAGTGAGCCCTGACAGCAAGTCCCTGGTTGGATTCCAATGCCCGGTGGGTCTTTGCTGCATGTCACCGATTGTCTCTCCCTGTTTCCTGTCTCTCCACAGATCAATAAGGCTTGACAGAGATCAGAATACAATTTCCAGTCAAACAATCAGCATAATGATTTATGCTGACACAGTACAACAGTGACAACTAGCTCCCTTCAGCCTACTGGCAGCTAAGAATCTGTTCCATGTTCAGGGGCCCATAACCCACTATTAATGTGTTGTTGTACAGGTAGTTGTAGCCTACAGTAGCAACCCATCTAGTTTATACCATTTTGGTATTTTTGTGTGTGTTATATTACACAATATTTATCATGTATTTATTTGCAGTATATTATATATACAGGCTATACATATACAGTATATATATATATATGGCCACCCCATAAATTGTAGTCCCAGTGGATTCCAATAATTATAGCACTATACTAACTGTACTAACTGTGCAGTAGTGAAAACACATGGGAATAATAAATGAATCGCAGTTACATTTTACACAATTTAGTAAAATTTAGGCCTACATTTTAGGCCTGCAAGTAGAAACACATTTAAGTGCTCGCTAGATCATGGCCATGAATATCTTCAACAAATGAGAAGGCCTCAGGCCTGTAGACTTTAGTTGCGTTTATATACTTTTCTTTGTTATGATGAATAGGCCTATAATTGCCTACTATGTAATTTGAAATGTGTTGATTTGTTTGTGAAAACTGAATGGGAGAGGATCTTTCATTAAATGATTCAATAACAAAACAGGTGTAATTGATAGCTGGTTTAGGTAGTAAGGTAAATGGCTGGTCACCAATAACTCCTACACCGGTAGCCTATGTCCAATGCCCATCAAGGCATGGAAACCAGAGTGCTTCATATACTTGGTTTATTTCTTATAACTCCATGCAGATGACATGTTGAAATGAAGATTGAACTATGGGAGAAATCAATAAACACCATAAACAAACGTAGGCATACATATTTTCCAAATAAAAAAATACTTAAGAAAGAAAACAGAACTTCAACTAAACAGAATACAACTCAATAATGCATCAGATATGATATGAAGACAAACAGCAATGGAGTTTTTTTTCCTCTCTTCCAACACAACTTCCTCACCCCTCACCATAGACAAATGGATATGGGACATCTACCTCAGCCTACTGTATATCTAGGTCTGGTGTGCCTGGCTAAGCCTGGAACCAAACCCCACCCACCAACACGTGAAAATAGTTAACTCTGGTTAACTCTCAATCCATGAGAATCTGTCCATGGACCTCCTGTGATCATGCCATGGACCACTAGTGGTATGTGGACCAGTAGTTGAGCAACAGTGCACTAAATGACCTGGTGACCTAAGATTACGTGTCAATGTAGTCACTAGTCAGTTACTGGGAAGTCTGAGGTCAAGAAACTCCACAGAAAAGGGAGGGTTAGAATCTCAAGAAGGGGAAGTGAAGTATTATATTCTTTGGAACTGTTTCTGTTTGTGTCATGAGAACATCCACACAGAATGTGGAAATTACGAACTCAAAGCGATAAAGTTGCATAATTTTTATTCAAAATTAGGTCAATTCTGAGGCATCAATATAAATAGTATTGTTTATTTGTCACGCCCCAGTGTGTAAAGACCTTGGGTGATAGTCCTAAATGATGCTGGTATTAATCGTTTTGAGAGACAGTTTGGCAACATGACACTAGCTCCCCTTTGAGAAACACTACTGTATTGAACCATTAGGAGCCCTAAAAGGAGAAGAACTGGTAGAGAACCTCTAGAACTATATTGGGCTCCAAAGAACCACTGAATATCCAAATAGTTTTGTGTATATGTAAAGGACTGGCCCAATAAGCGGCTGGAAACAGCACAGAGTCAGGAGGTAGAGTGCAACCAAAGGTGCTTTTATTCATCCAAAGTTCACACACAGGATAAAGGCATCAGCAGCGAAGGGTGGCATAGTGATAGGCAGCTCCACCATGTCCTAATACTTCTCAGTATGTTTCTTTCTGGCAGCCTTTTATACTCAGCTAAGCCAATCAAGTGTGAGTCAATCAAGTGTGGGTTCTACCATGTTGCAGGTAACCTCATACATGCAACAAATCTAAATCACACATTCCATTAAACATCTGAATCAATACCCCTGGTAAATACATATCATTTATGCACCCTATTGCAAAACAGCAGCTTCCAATACACAACACAAAACCCCCCTCTCTCTTCTACTGTGGTCCAGTCCAAACCCATATATGGTGCTCGGGCACCCTGGGGACTCTTTTGCCCGAACACCCTGGAACAGACAGACATAAGCAGTATTAAATCACAATCCAATATCACATATATATTGCCAAATATTATATTGCACATTCCTCTTATGTTATTGCACTGAATATGAGTAAAGTGCATAATGCTGTGCAATAAATCAATAAATACTGGTACAATATATATATGTGCAAAATAAGTTGTGTGTGCAAAATAGTGCCAAATATAAGTAACGGAGGACCTCTTCGTTACAGTATATATGTAGGTTTTTTTAGCATGGATGACATCAGCAGCATAACGATGCCAGCACCAACAACACAGATTATTCACACAATTATCCAAACACACGTTTTCCCGCCATTTTGAATTTTCTGAAAACCCTTGAAAATTGCAGGACAATTACATAGTATGTGCACGGAATTATTTTGAGAAAAGCTAAAAGATTGTCAAAAATGTACCAAATGATTACGGTAGTATTCATTTCTTTACATTTTAATTTGAAATGCTTCAAAAAGCTAAATATAGCAGGCCTGCATATCAGGCTTTTTATATATAAAAAGATGAATGCATTCTGATCAAAATCATGATGCTCTGAAAGAGTTGAATCAAATTTGTCTGGGGTTTAGGTTAAAGATGATTTTCAGAGCATTTTCTAAACTGTGGATTTAAGATGATTAGATGAAACACATCAGATTCCTTGTTCACTAACAAGTTACATGTTGGGCTCTGCACAAATCAAATGAGCATCGTTTACATTATGCCATCCCAAATATCTCCAAGTAGTGGTAGTGCCCACTCTCCCCAAATTGTGCCCAGTCTTCCGTCCCAAAAACATCACAACAAATTGTCTCAGGTGCTCAGGGTTCAGAAAGAAAAAAAAAGTGCCTAGTCTTCTCAAGGGCCCACTCTTCTGGATATCCAAAAAGACTCTATAGTCTATGATTCTTGTGGGGGAACAACACGATTCAAGATGATGTTGACTAGAGTAGCCTTAGCTAACCCATCTGTGACACAAACCATTACACAGCTCAGAAAATTTCACTGATGAAAAGGCAAAACCAGTATTCTATTGAAGATGTGATATCAGTGTAATGTCAGCAGGTATCAGTAAAACATATGAATTAATTTGCCCCCACCTCACCTCTCAAAGATGTTGCAACAATTAGTTATGTCAGTAGTAGCATAATGTGTACACTAGAGGTCAGTATTGCTCTACCACTGTACAGTCTCAATACAACACAGTGGTTAATACAGTTCTGCTTTATTGTCCATTTAAGTTGTGAAAGAATTAGGTCAATTCTGAGGCATCAATATAAATAGTTTTCACTGGAGATTTTTGAATTGTTTATTTGTCACGCCCCAGTGTGTAAAGACCTTAGGTGATAGTCCTAAATGATGCTGGTATTAATTGTTTTGAGAGACAGTTTGGCCATATGACAGAAGCTCCCCTTTGAGAACTGGTAGAGAACCTCTAGAACAGATTCAGATTTAACTGATTTTTTTATTTTAAAAGGCATGTCTAATACAATTCAGACAAATCCATTAAAGCACTATTACACGCAATGTGTAATATTAAAATGATGACTCTAAGATAAAGGATCACTCAAATGTAAAAATGCCATTACATTGCACATTTGCACGTTTCTACAGTAATACAGCATATCATTGCAGTGGAAGGAACACACGGTATCCCCTAACCATGTCAGGTTAGAATTATTACTTATCTCAGGTTTCATAAATCTGGAGTAGAGCCTTTAAATCAACACACAGAGGTCAATATAAACATTCACATCAAATACAAACATGTAAAACACATTATTTGGAGTTCTGATATGACAGCAGCAAAATGTACAAAAATTACAAGGAATTTCTCTGCAAAACAATTGCTCTCTGGATGAGTATCATCTATGCATGACAAAGTACATATATATATTTACATGGGAGGAAGAACAGTAAATTGCAAATCTCAAACAATGGCAGTTGTTCCAACAGAAAGAAAGAGTTCAACAGGAGCAGAGACCTCTCCAATTCTACCCTGTATAAACAAGTGGTTGTCGACGGCAGGGCAACACAGTGTGAATACTAAAACAGTTCATAGAGAGACTCCTGACGATACCGTCTCCTCCTGGTCCACTCATCTGTCAAGAAACTGCAAGTTCATTGGAGTAGCAGGGACAAGAAGTGTCCTGGTGATTGGCTTGACATCAGTTCCTGTGGGATCGGGCCTCACCTCGTATTGTTTTGTCAACTGTTGGAGGAGGGAGTAAGCAAGAGTGAGCGGGAGGGAGGGAGGGAGGGGGGAATGTATCATCACCATGGGTGGAAAGTAACTAAGTACATGTACTCAAGTACTGTACTTACTGTAAGTACAATTTTGAGGTATTTTTTACTTACTATTTTTACTAATGGAGTACTTCCAATTTTCAATCATTTTACTTCTACTCCACTACATCTCAAAGGCAAATATTGTGCTTTTACTCCACTATAATTATTTGAAAACTTTGTTCTTTTGCTCAAGTAGATTTTGAATACTGATCTTGTACTTGTAACAGACTATTTCTACAATAGGATATTAATACTTTTACTTAAGTAGACATGTGAGTACTTCTTCCATCACTGATCATCACAGAGTGAGATTCAATAGGAACGAAAAACATATAGGTGATACATAAAATAATAAAAAATTGCAGCAGCTCCTTGATGGTCTGCATCTCAAAATCGCAGTCTACATCCCACAGTTAATGATTACCCTCTGCTTGCAAGCTGACAGACGTATTGTTTTTGGTTCAAAGTTCTGATTTGCGGTCACTGATACCAAGAATAACACGACAGGCAGCAACATTGGCACTGATCAGACAGTTATTATAGGTCATATCAACCTAATCTTCCTTTGTGTGCATAGCCTACTAACACTTACTGTTTTCCAGGTTTTAACTGGCTTGATCAGCAAGTCGTGTAAGTAACAGCGACTTGCTTTATTGTTTTTATGAAAAGTACATCAGTATAATGGTAGGTCAGCACTCTCCATTGTGAAGAATGACAGCAACGTGTGCAGGGGTGGTGCCTTTACAGTCTTACCCTGGACAGAAGGAGGTACATCTCTAGCTCAGCCACCCTCCGACCCAGGCAGGCCCGGATCCCGAAGCCAAAGGGTACCGACCCAAATGGGTGCTGCTTCTGCTTGTCCTCCCCGCCTCTGAACCAGCGCTGGGGCAGGAAGGCGTGGGGCTCAGGGAAAATCTTCTCGTCATAAGACACGGCATAATGACAAAGGTGGAAAAGGGTCTTGAGAGCGAGAGAGACAAAAGTATTGTGTTAGCGACGTCCCATAATCATATTTTCATAGTTTTGACTAGTATGATAAACAATATGTTTGAAGACAGGTGAGGTGCAGGGTTTAGTTTTAGGGTCAGTATTAATACATTTTACAATTAACACCTTGTTGAAACTCTCCATCTAAAGTTGAGTCAAGTGGTGGTAAATAAATCATTATGTAAATCTCTCAAAGGTTGGATGGCCAAACAAGGCATCATTTTTATTTAGATACAGAAAGAGAGATGGAGCTATATGAATTATGTTAGTAGGGCAAAACAAACCAATATTTTTGGATCATCGCTGAGACAAATCTAATAATCTATTTTGCATGTTTGCATGTTTGCATGTTTGCATGTTTGCATGCTATCCCCAATGTCAAAAAGTAATGGTCTACAGCAGTGTATATCAACCCTGGCAAACGTCCCAATTTTGGGCCGGGGCTACTGCTGAGGTGTGCCGCGCTGTTTGAAGGAGGTTTGAAAAATAAATCATTTTGAAGAAAAAAAAAAAGAAAAAAAAAAAAGTTTTTTTTTTTTTTTAACAATAATAATAATCAGGCATGCAAACAGCCCCGAGGTGAAAAGGGTGACAACATGCTGTTTTTTTTCGGGTCAGGTGTCACACTATTGCCCTATTTGGATTCAAAACGGCTAGTGGAAGCTGAAAAGCTACAAGTTTGCATGTCTGAATAATGCAAAAACAGAAATATTTGTTTGCATTTGCTTTTTTTCTCCCCCATATATTTTCATGATAAAAAAGTGCGTATCGTATCGAAATCGTATCGAAGTTGTGTGCCCAATATCGTATCGTATCGTTTCGTGAAATGTGAAAATCGGCACACCCCTAGTGTGTGTATATAGATATACCGTATATATATATATAATTATATATACCGTATATCTAGGTGTGCCCTGGGATTTTTTGGCTATGCCAGGTGTGCCTTGGCACAAAAAAGGTTGATAGACACTGGTCTACAGTATAAACACATTGTGTGAGCTTGTAGATGATATTTTATGTGAGTGTTTGTAATTTAATTATATCTGGCTTTACCTTTTTGGGAAAATGCAAATGAAGGAGCTCCATAGACCAAGAGTTGCTTTACGTTCACATGTGTGAAAAATGTTTTTATATGAGGATTTAAACAGACGTTTCAGTTATCCAGCTTTCATCAGTGTGACATTCACCTGTTTGGGGAAAAGATGATCTCCCACCACGATTTCACTGTCCACTGTGAGACGGGCATTTCCGGGCACAACTGGATATAGCCTGGTGACAACACAACGCAATAGGGAGTTATTCAAGGCGACATATTGTGTGATCGGTTTTTACACACAACACCAATATGCACTGTAATTCTTCACAATTATGGGTATGGTGGTACGTTTTTCAATCTATATAAGATCCCAACTCAATTAGTTGTTTTTTGGTATTTGCACCTTTATTGAAACAGCAGTCACGGACGGTGCACATCCTACTACTATAATTGAAATGACCTCCAGCATTTTTATTTTGACCCCAGCCTACTGCGCATTTCCATATATGGCCAGTTGGATCACTGGTGCAACGTAACTGTGATGTAGCTGATCAGGCCTAGATGTGACTTCTAGTTTTATTTAACCCAAACGTGCATGCAAGCTTGTCTAACATTAACATTTTTTAAATGCTTTTTTTTGTACATAGTGGTATTTTTTCTGTATTATCTGTATTTTCATGTTGATTTTTGAACTGTTTGGTTGCTACTATATATGTCTATGAAATTAACTCAAGGACCTCAACGGAAACAAGTCCGCAAGGACTTTTTTGGCCGGACCTTTTAGACAAAAGCATTATTAATGTAACTGTGTTGTTTTACATTCTTTTGCCTAATAAAAATGTCAATCAATCAATCAATCAACAGGTACAAAATCACTATTAGACAAGTGCATTTAGCTGTATATAGCAAGTCTGACGATAAAAGCTTGAGTCTACCTTCATGGAATTGGACCCAACCCTATGTTTGGAAGACACTGTATAAAGGGTTACAGGTTAAAGTGTTAAATGCCAGTTATGCCCCTCACCGTAGCGTCTCCCTGACAACAGCTTTGAGATAGGGCATTCTTGCAATGTCATCAGTGGTTGGCACCGAGTCTCCCGGGCACACACTCATCACCTCCTGGTATAACTTCTCCTGGATTTCTGGCTCCCTGGCCATGTGGTACAGAGACCACGAGATGGTGTTGGAAGTCTGAAATAAAGACCCAAGGATCTGACCTTTAAAGCCCTGTAATCTCACTGAGCATGGTTTCATGTTAAAGTATAACTTATCACATTATTTATGTATTATTTATCACAGAGCAGAACCTACAGCCTCTGAAATATAGTTGACAGTTTTAAGAGGCAGCTAAAAATGTACCTTTATACTCAGTAAAAGTGTACATTTGTTAACTCTATGAGGAATGTGTAAACACTGTATGTTTTGTAGACCATGTAAACATTACGATTACATTGGGGTGGTAAATTCACATTTCCTCACATAAATGCAGGAAATCTACTGGTTATTGTGGTTTAATGTAGGTGTAAAACACTTTCTAACCATCATTCTATGAATAGTTCAAGACCACTGGCTACAAATGTAACCATGGCGTGCTATGAACAGTTCCAGACCTCCAGAGAGGATGTGAACCTATTTTTCATGCCATCTCTGGTGGTCTGTAACTATGAACTAGAACATAAAAAATGATTGTGTCTCACCGTGTCGACTCCGGCCAGCAGTAGTTCGGTGATGCTGCCCAGGATCTCAGAGACAGTCATCTGCTCACTGAGGAGCAGGTGTGTGAGGTACTCTCCCTCCACCGGCTGCCCCAGCCTCACCTTCTCCTGGATCTCCTCCATTTTTTGCTGAACCAGTTGTTCAGCTGGGTTGACGCAGGAAGAAACAAACGCAAAGTCACTAAAACAAGACACGAATATGGTTTAAAATATTTTGCCCATGCTGGAGTTAGCTGAACTTTTTACCAGGTGCTCTGGAAGAGCGCCTGAGTCTATGAAGAGACAGACCTAATCGTCATCCTAAAAATGTGCATCATGTTCGACATGTTTTCAATCGTTGGCTATCCTGGCTGTCCTTCACTCCTTTAAAGCCAATGGGGACACTTCCTCGTTTTGCCTGTCCTTTAAGCCAATGGGGAGACGGCCCGTCCTCCGCAGTAACCGCCCTCCGCTCCCCTCCTTCAACACTGCAACAGTTGCAGACAGTGCAATCTGGCCTCAGGCAACAGAGTTAGCCTAAATGCTAGCGTGCTTCATTAGACCTAGTTTGGCTATTAAGTTATTATTTGGCCATGAAAAACAAGCAATCCGAAAAACAAGCAATCAGGTCTATGAAAAAAATCACACGCACACACACACACACACACACACACACACACACACACACACACACACACACACACACACACACACACACACACACACACACACACACACACACACACACACACACACACACACACACACAGCACCTGGTATAAATATAATATGACTTGTCATTTCTTTCTTGTTTCTCTGTGACACACAGGGAATCAACTGAACTTGAAACAAGCTAAATACACAGAGTTCACAGAGCGTGTGTCGGGTTGGTGTTACGTACATGATGAAAAACCATTGTGAAAAACACAACTGCATGATGCCATTATGGTATGTTTAGTTGACCAATTCAGTTTTGGCAGTAGACTGAATGGGTCTGGCGTTATTCCTGAAAATAGGTGAAGACTCAGCAAAAACAGGCAAATGTATATAAAAATAAAATAGCAGATCTACAAGCTCAAAACGTGTCGCAATGTGCTGTGAGCTCGTCGGTTGTTTTTCTTCACTATTTGATGTATATACGGTTTAAGTCGTTACAGTAGCCTCCCAAGCTCTGCTACCGGTTTGTCAACATGTGGCAGGAAATACCAATGCACTCTAGAGGGGTGTGAACCAGAACGCCACAGGATAAAGGTGTCCCCTTTCCTGTTCCTTATTTGGCATGCACTCACCAACTTTGAAGAGATGGTCCCAGACAGCCACAAAGTGTTTCCAGAAAGGGAGGTACGGCCAGGTGCGCTTGGGGAAGAGCACAATGATGGGAGACAGCCGGAACATTTCACCCACTGAGAAAATGAACTTCCGGGTCTCCTCTGGCATCTTCTCGTTCAGGCAGCCCATACGGGTTTCAAACAGCACCGAACAGATCCCTGCAGGCACAAACAATGTTATAATCTACTAAATATTCACGCTTAAAGGGATATTTCACTTTCAAAAAAACTTTTGCTATTTTAGTTGTCTACTCAGGCCTTTGTGAGCCCCCCAGACAGTTTTTAAGTTGCTCGATTCAGTATTTAGATATTTGATATTCATTTTATCAGACACGCCCCCTTCCTATACAAACCCATTGTAACTTAAAACTCAATTTTAACCATGTTAGAATCATCGAAAACACCCGTCCTTGGTTCTGGTGACTCACCCTGCCCTCCTAATGCGTGAGGGGCCGTGTTTTTCCGATAAAATATTTCATTTATTGTATTTTATTTTTTTCATTTTCCCAAAAAAATATTAAAAATAAATAAAAAAAGTAAATGAAAAGACACGGCCCCCTCGCGTATTAGGGTGGCGGTATGAGTCACCAGAACCAAGGACGGGTGTTTTTGATGAATCTAACATGGTTAAAATGGAGTTTGTAGTTACAATGGGTTTGTATAGGAAGGGGGCGTGTCTGATAAAATGAATATCAAATATCTAAATACTGAATCGAGCAACTTAAAAACTGTCTGGGGGGTTCACAAAGGCCTCAGCAGATGATACAATGACCAAACGTTTTTTTGAAAGTGAAATATCCCTTTAAGGCCTACACAAACTACATGAACTGTAAATAAAACTGAAGTATAATAGAAAATAGTTCATGTAATAAATAAATGGTAAGGACAATGAAAGTCTCTCATGAAAAAGGTCATTAATTGTACAGTTTCTGCACGTGAAGTTAGGTTGTAACTGATTAATTATTTATTAATGTTAACAATATATCTACCAATTTGAGGTACACATTATTTTGTGTGTTATTTTGTTATTGATGGTGTTCTTGAAGTTTGAATTTCAACTGAACTGAAACCTTGATTTCACAACAGAAATGTGCTTTTCCCCCCTAGTTAGATAAAAATAGATAAGAAGGGACAAACAAATCAAACAAAAGTTAAACATGCTGTGTAATTGTTGTTTTAAAGATGGGGTGCCATGATATTTTTCAACCCTAAAACCTGATCATAAGGTATTATTATTATGTAAGGATTTTTTTCAACAAAAAAAAAGTGTACAGAAATTGTTAAAATTATGTTTTTATGTGGACGCGCCTCCAGTTCATTAAGTATACCTGGTTCTCACCTTAGCACCTCCTCCACCACCTTAGCACCACCCACCTGTCCTAGTCCCTCCTCCTCCTCATGCCCACACCTGTTGTGTTATGATAATGAGGGGGAGGGTATGGCTTTGTGATGTCACTAAAGCGCTGTTTCTCTATTGGCACATTTGACCCTCAAGGTTTCAGCCTCCAGGAAGAAACTCCAAATAGTCAGAGAAGACATAAAACACCATAAAAACACCACCGGGGGGCTTAATGAAGTTCTATCAACCTCATAGACACATGAAAAACAGAAAAAGTGCAAAACCATGGCACCACCTCTTTAAAGATACAAGCATTTAGGCTCAATGTAGCCTGACAGCGCGTCGCAGGTTCGAGTCCCGATCCCGACGGCCTTTGCTGCATGTCATTCCCCATCTCTCGCCCCGTTTTAGGGATGTGTAAAAGTGACCAAAATGAAATTCATATACTATATTTCTATACATAACGATTATTCAAATATTTAATTATTCTGACCTGCCCGTTTCCTGTACCTACCTACTGTACTATCAATAAAGGCATAAAAAGTCCAAAAAATACAAGCATTTAAAATGTGCTGAATGTCCACAAAGACCTTACAAGACACTGAGCTCAGAGCATTGTCATTATCTAATCTACAGTCAAGGTTAAGTATGTCTGAGCAAAGCTTGCAACGTCAATAACCATGAACCCCATTCACAGGAAGAGGACATAAAGAAACAAAGGTCAAGGCCGTCCATGCATTAACCTCACAACCTTGTTTGAAACATTCTCATTCCAAGTCACAATGCACAACTGCAATATAGTAGAACTCTGAGACTACATCTGATTGAAAGAGTCATGGTCAACTGCAGCAAGGTTGGTATTCATACTGTATACATCAATTATATTCTAAGATTCTGTAGATAATAACGTATAATAAGTCTATAAATTCAACAATACATTTAAAGGCTTAAAACAATCAAAACAAATGAGGAGTAGCCGCACACTCTCAGCTCCAATGCAATAATTTATTGAGACATAAAAATAAATAAGAAACACTTCAACAGCTAAGCTGCCTTCTACCAGGACATTGACTGAACTTATTTAACCCCAACACCAAAGGCAGCTTAGCTGTTGAAGCTTTTTGTGATTGCTATGCCTCAATCAATAATTGCATTGGAGTTACAAGCGGGCAGCAACTCGCCATTTCTCTATTTACCTTTGTTGGCTGGACCCCCATCATTACAGGCGTGCGTTCAACCTATTTTGACTCTTAAAACGTAATCCAAACAAAACCCTAAAGGATACTCAAGCCACAAAACCAAAGTACAGGAATAGTTCGTTTTTATTCTACTGAATTAATTGACCAACCAAACAATTTTTTTTATTGATATAACTAATAGCAGATCTACAAGCTCATAGCGCGGCACCGAGTGCCGCGCTACGAGCTTGTAGATCTGCTATTTTTTAGAAATCGTGAAAATGTGTGCAAAACTGCAAATCTCTTTTAAAGCATTTTTTTTAACTCAAATCTTTGCTTCTGGGGGTCCCTGGAACAAAATATTTTGAGATGGGGGTCCGCGGCCAAATTCATATCATTTTGGGAGTCCTTGACATGAAAAAGTTTGAGCACCACCAAACCCAGAACCAAATAAGAATGAAAAACAGCGCCCTCTGCTGTTTGTACTATCTTACTTGGCTCTGGGACAATGGCGACATAGCACCCGTGCGCAAAGGAAACCGGGGTTTTGGTCTACCTTCAGCTTTCACTTCCGGTGGTGCCACTATGTTTTCATTCCCACTAACAATATTTCTACACGGAACACTAACACCACTTCTCCCAGAGAACATGGATCGTTTTGGTTATAAGCCCACTTGTTTCTATGATGAAAGAGTAAGTTAAAATGTGAATATCTTTCCGTGGTTTTGTCTGCTCCGCGGACGCTATTGTTAAATTAGTTTGGGTTTGTTTCGAGGGGGAAAGACACGTGAATCCCGCCCACTACATTTGATTGGGTAAAGAGCGGCCTGCTTCCTGCTCTGAAGGCACGCCCACTTGTAGCCCAGTGCGTACATGTTATGACGAGCCTTCACGACAGATTCCAACGCAGAGCAGAATCTGTTCTTGAGAGATTAGAGCACCACTGATATAGAAACATAAGTTTTTCAGAAAACCGTTTTTTTAGAACCGATTTAGAAGACATTTTGCAGAATCGGAACCTCAGGCCTCAATGGGTTAAATAAAAACTGTCTGTCCTCTGCTGACCTTCGAATGCAAACTTGTAGAGTTCCCCAGCCAGGTCGTGGACCACGACTCCTTGGCCTTTCGTCTCCTTCAACCAGGCAACTTTGCAGATGAAGTCTGTCACCACCTCATTGATGGGCTTGGTGTAGCAGGACACGTGCTTGGGCTTCAGCATCCGAGGGTTTAAGATGCTGCGAATGCGTTGCCACTTTGCCCCCATCCTGCCAACAAACAGGCTTTAGATCCTGTTTTACAGATATACACACATACTGTATACATTTACTAAACATTAGGCAATATTATCAGCATGTTCGTTTAATAAGTGCGTCGGTGACATTTTATACACGTCCACGTGAAGTTGCTCAACATGAGGGACACATTTCACCAATAGGCCTGGCTGGAAATCGCAACGTGCAGATTGACCTCACATTGTTTTGACATCTTGAGGGCATTGTTTTAGCTATATCAACAGAAACAAACTGTCAGTGGTGTAGTGTGCTGTCAGAACAGGTCTGGTAGGAATGACAGACTGGCAATTAAAATACCCTGCCAGTGCCATCATCACATTTGTCGAAACCAACTGCATATAGGTAACCTACAGTCAGTGGTGGAAAAAGTACTCCCATTTTTTACTTAAGTAAAAGTATCAACACTGCAATATAAAAATAATAATAAAAATAAAGTTACAAGTAAAAGTTCAGAATTCAAAATGTGAGTAAAAGTAGAAAAGTATTGGTATCAAAATGTACTTGAAGTACCAAAAGTAGAAAGTACTCATTACGCAGAATGTCCCATTTCACAAGTTTTCTGATGTGTAAAATGTCTACAAATCATTTTGAAAATAGCAGATCTACAAGCAGATCTATAAGCCCTACAATGCGTCGCATGTAGGGCTGAAGTGGTTACTGGTTACTGTATGTTTTGCAGATCAAAATCTACAAAGTAACTAGTAAAGTTTTCAAATAATTGTTGTGGATTAAAAGTACAATATTTACCTCTGAGATGTAGTGAAAGTATTGACAATTGGAAATACTTTAGTAAAGTAAAAGTACCTCAAGATTGTACTTAATTAAGTACAGCACTTGAGTAAATGTACTTAGTTACTTTACACCACTGCCTACTGTCATGGAACTTATTCAGTGACACAAAAGTTGTGTGACGTCGATTGCAGTTCTCGGTCGAGATGTGCATTTCTAGTAATAGAGATTTTATTTTCAGTTTCACTCACTCGGTGAGGGGGCCGTATGCCTGGTTCCTGAGCTCTCGGTAGCCCCTCCAGTGTGGCATGTCAGTCCGAACAGGGAGTCGACCCTCCTGTCTCAATACCTGCTCGATCAGCTCAGCCGAGGCCACGTTCACTATCACCAAAGGGCCATACTTTGACTTCCACAATGGACCGTAGATCTTGCTGTGTTCAATCTGGAAAGAAACATTGAGAATAAATTGATTATACAATGTAGTATCGAAGCCCATTTCCGCCGATGTGATGGAAAATGAAAATCCTGCAAGTCATTATGAGAAATTATAAGAAATAACTTAGTAGGCTATTTAAAAATAATTACAGTGAGATATTAACAAATTGTGATAAATAATGAGTTAGTATCTCAGCATGACTTAATATCAAAAGAATAATGACATTGTATTAACTTTATTAACAGTTATGATATTAAGTCATTCAATAATTGAGTGTCATTATTTTTGGTGAAGTTTCTCATTATTTTGAGATAACCAAGTCATTGATATATGTATCTATTCTCCATAATGGGTCATAAACATAAACAGGAAGTTTTTCAGTCAGGCCTTATAAGGAGAGTTTCAGGGTGGGCCGAAGAGGGCAAACGTTGAGCAATTATTATCCATGAAAGCATAACTATTTCATGGCCATTATCCAAGATCAGATTAATTACAGAACAAACTTTGCACGTTGGCTTGTGTACCATGATGGGACATGTAGGCCTAGTGCGATGTAATAGAAATGGTGCTAAAATATACTGATAACCTGTTACAGTATACAACAATGGCAGTAGCAGTGGTGTAAGGTAACTAAGCACATTTACTCAAGTACTGTACTCAAGTAAAATTTGTAGGTATTTGTTTTACTTTACTGGAGTGTTTCCAATTTTCAGTAGGTACTTCTACTCCACTACATCTCAGAGACAAATATTGTACTTTGTAGATTTCGATTATTATTACAAAACATGCATTATACCCACTTCAGCCCAATATACATTTCGGCCATTTGAAAATAGCTGATCTACAATCTCACATTGTGAGCTTATAGATCTGCTATTTTCAAAAGATTTTTATACATTTTATACATTTGAAAACTTATACATTTGAAATGGAACATTCTGCACAATGAGTAGGCCTACTTTTACTTTTGGTAGGCTACTTTAAGTACATTTTGATACCAATACTTTTGTACTTTTACTCAAGTATCTATTTGAATTCTGGGCTTTTACTTGTAACAGAGTATTTCTACATTGCAGTATTGATACTTTTACTCAAGTAAAAAAAATGAGTACTTTTTCCACCACTGCTAAAATATACTGACAACCTGTACAACCATGGCACAGTGAGCTAAAATAGTGATTTGTTTATGTCAGATACAGTAGGGCTGGGGCAGTTCGCCTACAAATTTAGATCCATTGAAAACTGCCCTGAATCTGATTTATCAAGTATGATGCACTTACTTGCATCTGATGGGTCGTCTGGAAATAGCCTTTCACAAAAAGCCAATACAAAGAGGTCATGAAAGACGGGCCATCCAGATCATCCATAGTTTTCTGTTTATTATCGCCGCCCATGACAGTCGCTGTAGACGTAGACGCGTCCCGTCGGTTATTATCCGCAATATAATAATTCAATGTCGATGTCACTCTACTAATGCCAATTGCGTGTTGTTCGAGACGGCAAGCACGCAATCCGATGTATGTAAGCGACTTGCTGAACATCTTGTCGTGGAAAACTGCCTTTCGTAAGAACCGTGTAATAACCGTGTAATAATCCGTAATCCGTATTATTCTGTAGGTATAAATCTATACACAGTTTGTGCCGATGCGTATTACAGCCTAATGCCTCTTGCTCCAGTGAGACTGGCGATGGCACCACAGCCCAGCCCACCACCGATCAACTATTTCACCAATGAAAGCATTTTGAACTTTGGTACAACAGTTAGCCCTGATACATGACTGTCATATCATGACAGTCATGGATGAACTTTAACCTGGTGTTTGCGCTTTCTCCCCTTTTGGCCCGTACATCTACATAAACTTTCAAATTTCAAATATAAAGAGCTTACCCCATGGCCACGGATGTTAAAATGATGTACGGGTTATCAGAAGTACCCGTATTTTCCGTATTGTTCAATAAAAAGCATTTTAATCCGATTGGTGGCCATTGTCTCCGTATTTTCACCACGCTTGCAAGCTTTTTCAACTACATGACCCTATCGGTTGGTAGGTGTATTGCACCCTGATACATTATAACTCTATGAGAAAATGGCCACCAATCGGATTTAAATGCTTTTTATTGAACAATACAGAAGATACGGGTACTTCTACATAATTGTAACATCCGTGGTAAGCACTTTATATTGAAATCTGAACGTTTATGTAGATGTACGGGACGGAAAGGGAGAAAGTGCAAACACTAGCTTGAAGTTCATCCATGACGGTCATGACAGACGGCTGTCGTGTGATCCATGGCTCGAAAAGTGCGACATGTCTATATTTTCTGTTGCTGGGTGCACGCAGCCTTGCGTATGAGTGTCATGCTCATTTGTTTCATCTAATCAGATACATTAATTTCAGGTTTCAAATAGGCTATATGTTAAATGTTTAAGATTGTGTTAGATATACTGTACCCGGTAGCCATGACAGCTAAGGGGCGTGTTCAGTGTGTGTGTGTCATGTGTGCAAGTTATCACAGTAGCTCAACAGTTATTGTTTAAGTGATGCTGAATATTGCAGATGAATCAAAGGACAATAGACACAGGACCTCAATGGAAATAAGCCCTGGGCTTTTATGGGTTATCCTTTTAGCATTATTTTGTATAAATCTGTGCCACTGCACCTTTTTTGCAAACTGTTAAAGTAATCAATCAATCAATCAATAACCGTTATCTGATTCACCTACATTCTTCAACACTTTCTTATTCGAGATGATAGCAGTTCATCCATACCACTCAATCTGAAGTGAGTTTAAATGCACTATAATAAACACAAAAACACAAACAATTAAAATATTTATTCATCTATAAAGGGATCAATTTCAAATGTTTTACTGATGACAGTGACTGGATCCATTATCCTCCTCTTGGCAAACATACAATATATATTTACTTTCCCATTTGCAGATATCTGAGAACAGTTATGTCACTTTTCAAATTGCCTGAGACCTCAAAGAAATGTTGAAACTTAAAGCGCTTCCTTCCTCCTGCCTGTTCAGTAAGACAGCACAGCATTGAGATATGGGGTTTGTCAAGAGAGGCCACTGATATAATTGGCCAAGGCAAGTAAAGTCCAAGTTATTCTTTGCTGCACGACGGTGTCACTTGCAGACAAAATGTCATATACATTGGAAAAATGGGACGCATCATTTTTGGGGCGAGTGACTCAGTCATGCAACAAAGTATAAATAGGCTCAACGAAGGCACATTATGTGCTGTAAGACTCACAGTGGTGTGTAGTATCAAGGCTCCAGGTTTGGTACATACAGTAGTACAGTATATGACATACTACCTTGCATCTCCCATTGCTTTGCTTGCCCACTAAAAGTATATAAAATATATTAAGCATTTAATCTGTTGGTCTGAGTATTGTAAAATATAAATAAGTTAGATTCAAGTATTGCAGGCTTAAAGCTACAAAGCCAAATCAGTTTTCCCCAAACACATTGCACTGAGCACCGTCTCGAATAACCCCAACACAAAGATTGATCCAATTCTAGTGCACAATTTTCTCAGAAAGACCTACGATATCTTCAGATCATAACATTATTACATAAAGTACCTTATTTATTCCAGAACATTTGAAGAGACACCAACCCAAGTGTCTACTTTCTGTAATTTTTTCCCCCACAGTAATCTAAAGTCAAAGGCTCCTATAACTAACATAATACTGACGCTGTAAGGCTGAGCACTCCACCCTGATAACCATCCAAGAGTGGAATGCTTTCTTTCCTTAAAAAAAAAAAGCTGGCTAATCCTTAGTCCTCTTTTCACTTCTTTAACCACTTAAACCATATACTTGTATACTTTGCTAACCGCCCAGTGCTCTATCCTACATCCACTCCTTTGTTCCCTCAACACAAGATGTTAAGTGTGCTGTAAGATCACAGATCCGCCATTTGTACCGAATGTTCAGTGAACGTTAGGGTTCATGTGGTTAGTTACAAATAACACATATGAGCATGTGAACAACCTAATACAATATACTGTGTACAATGGAAACTAATCTAGTTGATTTTTAAAAATAAATATATATCCAAGAACTTTCTGACCTAAGGCACTAAACAAACCCACAACATAAAGTGAAATATAGAAACAGGATATTGTAAATTGTAGAATATTAACCAATTAAGCTCGCCCGAGGACGATCTAGAGACGTCTGAGGACGACATAGAGAAGCCCTACAGTACATATTGTATGACGAATAGCGAAAACAGCAGATCTACAATCTAACACGTCGCAATGCAACATTTTTTTTTTTTGCATTTTCACACAACAATCAAAATGAGGGCTTCCTCTAACATATTTGACATTCTACACAGAGTAGCACCACCCTCTGTCTAGCATCAGCTGGGCTGGAAGAGGGATTGACCATTGAGCTATGGATTGACAGGTGTCAATTTTCAATATTAGTGGTTGAAATTGGGCTAGATCTGCCGATGTAATCACGCAATACATTTTTGCTTGACCGGAAGTATTTAAGATCTGGCCTTTATGTACTTTTGATATCAAATACACCCCCCCCCCTTTGTTTGGCATAGATTGTTAACCAAGTCTCCATTATGACCATGGATATGCTCTACAAGTGTGAATTTTTCATTTCAATTCAGCCGTCTTCAATGTCGGATGAACAGAAACCCATCCTACCGTACAACCTGCCCTCTCATGTCCATGGCCAGTTGCCACTGCTACAGCACCATAACTGGCAAGTTCACCACATGAAACCTAGGGTCCCTATTCTGTCATAATTGGCGACCATTCAGCGAAAACAGGCAAAACATTTGGCTACTTTTGCTATTTGATGAACAAAATATATGTATAGGGTTTAAGTGGTTAAACACTCTGGCTGCCTTCTCATAATATGTTGTTTTGCTAGTCTATGGTCACATCACCCCCTGTGCAAACCATTAAGTTAAACTGTGGTTCCTCGCACAAACACATAAGGCAATCATGAAAAAAAAGACCCGATATGAGATGTGTCCAGGTATAAGCAAATGTCTTTGCTAAGTGGAGGTTAGGGGGAGGCCTGTTGCAGGACATTGCAGATACATGGTATTAGCAGGCAGCCCCATATAAGAGGAAGCAAGACAATGCATATGGATCTGCAAGCCCGGGTTCATTTCCACCTCATTATACACCCGCCCCCCAAATCGGATGTCCAAAGGCAGACAGAAAGTCATCAATCGCTTTCACTGCTAGACCCACTTAGTTCGAGGTCGTTCTCTGGAAGAGAAAAGGGAGGAGAAAAAAACAGTCAGCTATTTATGGGAACGATTACATACATATTCATGTCAATCCAAAATTATTCACAAATTATTCACACAAAAAAGAAAAACAGCTCTATAAATAACAAAAAGTAGAAACTAGCATAGAAATAATGCTTGAATGGCAGTTTCAGCTGCGGAGATGCTGTGGGTTAATGTGTATAGTGCTGTACCGGTATACAGTATAAAAACATTTATTGGCTAACAGTACTCCCTGCCCTACAAATATACTTATTTTGTTATACTTGTTTTGTTTGCTTCGAGAAATATTTAGTAGTTTTCACGATTAAGTGTTGGTTAATGTCTACAATATTGCTTTAAAGCAACCTATGTAACTGTTTTGAGTGAATAATTTGTTATTTTGACCAATCTCTATGGTAGAGCATGTTAATACAATATGCCTAACACAAATGTGGTGGTCGTTTTTGGTCACCCTGCTCTTCTATTTAGGACTTTAGATCCTGTGGTAAGGTCTGACCACTACTGGTTGACAAGTGTTACTGTCTGAAGGTCAAAATTCAATACCCTCCAGAGCAATGGTGTTTTGGTCGCTACACGGGACACCAGATCTGCTATTTTTGAAAAATCTTGATTTAAAAAATAATAATTTAGGATTAGGATTTAGAAAACATTTTTAATCGCCTCAGGTCTTAATGGGTTAAGAAACCTGCCGTTTTGAAAACCACCTATTTAAAATTGATCCAGCCAATTGACCAGAGCATCCCTAGCTGCTAACTGTCGGATACCCACTGAGTGTGTTCATCAGGTGTCCTCCTCCGCTCTCCTCCGGACGGTTGGCGGAAGAGGAGGTGGTGACGGCCGGGGGGGCAGTGGTGCTGCTGAGAGCGGGCTGGTATGTCTGGTGGGTGGGTGGTGCCGCCTGGTGGGTGGGTGCCGCCTGGTGGGTGGGTGCCGACGGGGGCTCGGAGCGCCGCTCGGAGCGCTGTTCGTCCTCCGAGTCGCTGCTGCTGGAGCTGTCGTCACTGCTGGAGGACGAGGAGTTGTTGGAGTTTGAGGAGCTGCCGCTGCTCATCTGGTCCATGACCTGTGCCTCCGCCATCAGCTCTGTGTGGACACACACACACACACACACACACACACACACACACACACACACACACACACACACACACACACACACACACGGACGGACGGACGGACGTAAGACATACATGACGAGTCTGATGCATGGCACATTTAGTCACTGTGGGGTGGAAACCCATGTCCAAAACCGTTACTTTTCAGGAAATGGAATAAAACCTGTTTCGCAATGGATCTAATGCAGTTATAATTTATTCACAAGCTCTTGTTAACTAGTTTCCTGCCATACACGCATAAAGTCGTTCTATTAAATAGTCCACTTGCCCGCAGGCACCAACACGCATAAAGTCGTTTAAAGTAATTTTAAAAATTAGGCACGGTAACACAGCTTTGGGATGATCCATCGTCACTCAGAGAAGAAATGTGTGGATGTGACATCATTCCAAAAAAGCGTCACATCCATCCGCCTATGGGATTTTCAGAAAAACACCTCCAACTCAGTTGCTGTTTTTTGCATTGAAAACCACCGTTTTCAGCAGGCCAAAGCCCCAAAATGGCGGATCGGGGTTGGAATGTTGTTGTCCACAGATACACAGATCCCTCCGGACAAATTTTTTTGTTTTTTTTGTACACAATGTCGCTTCCACAGCGTTTCAAAGATCATCGGATTAAGGTAATTACGCTGGCAAGGGGATAACAAACGATGTTTAATACCTTGGCGGGTGATGCGTTAATACTTTTTAAGCAGGGGATTCGTTTACGAAAAATGTCAACATACCTCTTTCAATGTCGTCCATTGGGGAAGCAGGGGACATCTTTTCCTTGGGTGGAGACTGAGAGTTCTTGGGCCCGGTGGGAGTCTTGTTGCTACTGCCACCGCTGGTGGCACCGCTCGTGGCACCGCTCTTCACCTGCTGACTCAGACCTCTCGTCTGCTGCTCGAACCGAGACTGGACCTTACTGCTCCCTTCAGCCCTGGGCACAAACGCACACAATGCACATGCATTTTTCTTTCAAATCCTTATTTATTGGGACGACACACTCAGGGTTGCCAGATCTGCTTATTATAATTTCCCCGCAAGATTTTATTTGAAAATAGCCGATCTACAAGCTCACAACGCGTCGCAAAGCTCACTGTGAGCTTGTAGATCTGCTATTTTCAAATAGCTGATGTACATGTTAGAGTACTCATGTGGCCCATAGTCGCTTCTTTTAGGCTGGTTTTCCTAGACCTGGTTGCTCGTTTCTCTTACAGAATCTGGCAACACTGAACACACTGAGGGAACTAGCCCTCTTTTACAACGGTGCCAAGGTAACAAAACAGTAGTACAAAATAAGAAAATATCTATAGTATAGCAATAGTTCAATATAAAAGCAATTATCAAAACCGTTGACGCTCAAAATCAGACTAAAGGTCATTACACATGCGAATATACGCAAAATTCGGACTCGGTCAAAATAAATAAAAGACGCTTTTTCGCTCCGCGAAACTGATGTGGAAGCTTGCATTGACTTTATACGGTTTTTTAAAAAAACATATTATTCGCATGAAAAAAATCGCCCCCGGTGTGTAAGGACCTTTAGACTGAAATTAGAAACTTAAAATAACCAAGGGGTACAACAGAGACAAAGTATGGAGTACGCAATGGAGTGCATTCATTGTTTGAGGGGCAAGACATTTAGTCAGAGAAAATATATCAGCATACGAGTGCCAATATCCTTAGTACTCCCTCTCATGTATTACTACTTAACACCTTGAACCATGTATACTAAAGGGGGGCGCATGCTACCGTTTTCGGTGATCACCCTCTCACCGCAGTGGTTTGTATACTACAACATGACGTCACTGAGCCGCGGTGATAAGCTACTCACCGCTCACCTCAGCACATCTCTCCGTTTTACTGACCGACATCACCAGAATATGAGTGCCTAGTATCATAATCACCTACGGGTGGAAACGTTTCCTTTCCACCTAAAAAGGTGAAAGGGTGATCACCTAAAATGGTAGCATGCATGCAGCCACCTTTAGTAATACTTAGTTGACTACTGGGGTACTTGGTTTGCTCTACACCAAATCTCCTTGCCGAACATAACCGATCTACAACGTCAAGCTTTTGCACTTGTAGATCTGCTATCTTCAGTGAATGTTCCCCCAAAATAGGGATACAGGGTTCAAGTGGTTAAATACAAATGAAAAGCAATAACATGTAGCATCATGTGTTTTTAGATCATTTCAAGTAGATTTTCAGCTAACCCATTTACCTGGTCTTTTTGACAGCTATATTGCTGCTGAGTTTTTCAAGGCGGTACTCTCCAGTGTCATGGTTCACAATAAGGATGCATTCCTTCATGTAAGGCCTCTTGGATCCCTTGAAGACCGTTACTGGGGCAGTTGAACCCTAGGCAGAAAGCACAAGCAGCAAGTGGAAAAGCAGTCAAAACAATTGTGATGATGATGATTAATAATAATAATATTAATTTTAATTAAAAAAGGGAATAATCATTTATAAATGAGACACACGTTCAATAAAGATAGTGGAATTATTTGCAGGAGCCTCTAACTTGTGGTACCAACCTCTAAATTAGGTAGTGTTATGGTGACTTGCTCTCCTTTGCCTACTTCAAGGTCCCCCTCACGTGCTGTGTCAATAGAGGCTGGTTTGAAGTCATCTGTGCAAAGAGAAAGGAGAGACATTTAAAGGAGGGCATTATTTAAAACAGGGGTCTGTAACAGGGAGTCTGGGACCCCTAGGGGGTCCTCAGAGCTACTATAGGGGGTCCACCAAATCTTTGTGTGATAGGATGTTTTTTTTTACATTAACCACTTGAACCCTAGCATCCCTATTCTGGGGGGAACATTAGCCGAATATAGCAGAAGGTTTATTGAAGGTTTAAGTGGTTAAATGTCTGAAAATAACACATTAATTTACACAACAATGATGATAGTCAATGAAGCTATATATGAAATTAATGAAAAGGTTTCAGCTAAGGGGTCCTTGGGCTGAAAACGTTGAAAACCCCTGATTTAAAACAAATGTCAGTCTGGCCTTCAGTAATGGGGAAGCCACTATTACACCCTTTCACCAGCAGATGGCAACCACGTCACGTAATAGACAGTCATCACCATTGCGTGGCTAATGTTTTATCTGTCAGAAAGATGGGGCATCATCGACTATTAAAGATGACAGACCTAATAAATCATAATTGATAAATTTACGAACGACGATATTAAAGTTAAAGTCAATTTCATTGGTTCTAGATATTGCTAACAGCAGGCTTAGATCCAAATGAGCCAAACAGAGCGACAGCATGGCTAACAAGAAAGTAGCCCTGATACATGACTGTCATATCATGACAGTCATGGATGAACTTCAACCTGGTATTTGCACTCTCCCTTTTTGGACCCTACATCTACATAAACGTTCAGATTTCAAATGTGAAGTGCTTACTCCATGGCCACGGATATTAAAATTATGTACGGGCCCCCAGAAGTACCCGTATATTCCATATTGTTCAATAAAAAGCATTTTAATCCAATCGGTGGCCATTTTCTCCGCATTTCCTCCATATGCTCTCAACTACGCGACCCTATCGGTTGGGAGGTGTATTGCACTCCGATACTTTATAACTATGATAAAATGGCCACCAATCGGATTAAAATGCTTTTTATTGAACAATACGGAAGATACGGGTACTTCTGGCGGCCCGTACATAATTGTAACATCCGTGGCCATGTGGTAAGCACTTTATATTTGAAATATGCACGTTCATGTAGATGTACGGGCCGTAAAAGGAGAAAGTGCAAAAACCAGGTTGAAGTTCATCCACGACGGTCGTGACAGACGAGCGTCGTGTGATCCATGGCTAACAAGAAAGCTAACATTAGCTATAGCCAGGTAATAATAATGTATTTAAAATGCCACACTTACATCGCACCGTGTGGTATGCACTTTTGGGATGTTTCTCAAATGTTTCCCCTAATTTCAAGACGTGCTCTTGGTTGTCAAAGTTGGAATATGCCGTGCCATTCATTCTGAGAAGGTTAATGTACAGTAAACTTTGAGCTATTCTTCTTTCTATCCGATACCATCTATGGCAGAACTGTCACTGTTGCCAGGTTAGTGAGAGAAATAAGCAACCAGATCTATGAAAACAAGCCCAAGAGAAGCGACGACTAGGCCTACAAACCATAGAGTTAAAATAACTACAAACTCACAACGTGTCACGATGCGACGCGCTGTGAGCTTGTAGATCTGCTATTTTCAAAAAAGGAAAAAATAAGCTTCAATAAAAGAGAGGTAATTTTTGAACATTTTGGAAACAACATAAATCTGGTATGGGGGGGTCCCTGGCATAAAATATTTTCAGGTGGGGGGGTCCGTGGACAAATACATTTTCATTTGGGGCAACCCACAACTACCAATATTTTATAAGCAACTTTGTAGAAAAACTAGCCCAAAGTCGCTTATAATAAGTGGACATGGCAACACTGAGAACTGTTAGCCACCTCACTACTACCACTAAGCTCCGCCTCTTCTTGGCTATGATCGCTGTGATTGGTCAATGTTCGGAACCCCGGGTCTGATTGGGTTCATAGTTTGTCAATCAACATTCGGTAAGAAGTTCAGTTCAGTTTAGTTTATTTGAAATGCAAATTACCAAATAATAAATCACTAATCATCATACATGTTGGTTTAAAACATTCTAGAATAGAACACAATAAAGTCCAGTCCTCCTCTCACAAACAACATGAAGCGGGACAATCCACAAAATGTTTGTTTGTTTGATTGATTGATTGAATACTTTATTAACAGTTTGCAAAAAAGGTGCAGTGGTACAGATCTATACAAAAGGTGCTAAAAGGAACCCCAAAAAGCCCATTGTGGTCCTGTTTATTCAATTCATACAATAATATGCCAAACATCATAGGCTATATACAAGTAGTAATAAAAAAGAAAAATATGTACAGTAAACAGTTGGGGGGGGGGGGGGGGGTCATTTCCGGTGAAGCTTAGACTTTTAATGAGACAGTCAGCTATAATATAAAACAAGACAAGACACAGGATAAGATAAAATAAAATGTAAAAAATAGGTTATTTGATTAGGCCTACACCTGTCCCTTTCCAACAGCAAAACATTACAGGATTTAAACTTTAGTGCTCGACTGCTCATATCAAGTGTTGGTGGTACATTTAGTCATTTATTAGACTGGGATCATTCCACTTTGAAGGTTGCAGATCTGGTCTAGAGTGGATACGGAAATCTATTCTGTGTGAATCACGGATACAGTAGGCAGGCTCTGGACCGGATCTGAACACAACAATAAATAAACCAGGCTCTTCCCGTGTACTGTTGAAAGCCTGGTGATGAAAAGTTAGTCTCTCAAAACTTTCACAAGTACGATAATGGACTGTTATAGATGTAGATGTGATAGTATGTCATAGATGGCTATAGCCTCGTGCAGAGTCACAACGTAAAAACACGTTGGAGGGAGGGGGCCCAAACCAATCCTGGGACCCTAAAGAAATGCTTACTTTGTTTGGGACTTTGGGTCAGGCCAGCCCAGTGGGGTCATCCATCCATTCAATTTGTACTCTAGCCATGTGAGTCCAACACCACAGTATCAAAGAAAAAACAAGACTGCGTCGCCATGGTTCCCATGTGGATCTCTGACATCATATTGATGATCATGATCATTTCACGTTGTATTAATAATTATTTATTTCTGGTATATCAATAATGTCAATCATGACATTATCTATAAATACCAGAAATAAATAATAAATGAATAAATAATAAATGTGAGTGAGGTTCTATGGATCAGTCCAGTGGTTTGAAGATTATCTCCGGACAAACAGACAGACAGACTTATAGGTGACTATAGCCTCTTACAGACCCACAGCGTAAACATATACTGGATGCTCTGAATCCATCACATCCGGTTTGGCAGAGCATCTACACAATCACAATTGGCCTGTTTGATGAGTAGGACTGAGGCGCTACGTCCTCCCAGGGAGATCCTCACTGGCAGGTGAGACAGTAGAGCTGCTAGACTGAGGAAACAGTAGAGTCTAGCATAACAACTAAAAACATAACAACTAAATTGAGGAAAAAAGGGGTTGAAATAATTGGCTACTAAAAAAAAAAGGCCATAAGGTGGACACCATCCAGTTTTTGACCTGCATGGGTCTTCCTCAGGGCTTGGCTAAAAATAAACAAACTAGGTTCAGTCCTTATACACACATAGTGGCCAGAAGGCCTAATTACATCAGCATATAATAGCAAAATATATACTGAGTAGGCAGTGTCATCTCCGTGGGGCCAGAAGACCGTTTTCACCATTGTGTGTGGCGTGTGCATGAGTGAGTGAGTGCGTGCATGAGTGAGTCCGGAGTAATCTTGCAGACAAAGACAAAGGAAGTCCACCCCATTTTCAAATCAGCCTTAGTCTCAGCCTCCGCCTGCATTATGTTTTGACCTATAATGTTTTGGCCTATAACACTCTGAACTGCCCAGATGGTTCAGATCACACATAGACTATAGACTCCTGACATATCAGGAGTCAGGACCATGTCCTCATCACTCAAAAATAGATTTTCTGTCATTTTGCATTTTCTTCAAAACACACTTTTTGCTAGTACTGCACATTTTGGTCAAAAACTCACACGCATTTGCTACACATGTTTGTGGAGGTGCACGGATAGCGCATTTCATGTTCACCATCGAAGAGACTAGGGGTGTGCGGTGATTGGCTTGGCCGAGCGTCCATATAAGCGCAACTGGCGTGTTCGTGGGAGGGAAGCTGGGAGGGGAGGGCAATCCTTGTCCAGCACTAGCAACTTCTACAGGGAGTGCCTGTAAGCGGGGGTGTTGAGCGGTGGGGAGTATGGTCTGGTCCATTTCCTTCACGGCCTTCAGGAGGGTGTTGTCCTTTTCTCTGCGTGTAAGGGAGGAGCCTTTCAATAAATGATTCTTTCATCAGCACCTGTTAATTCTCCTCCTTGATGGAGGTCAGTACGTTTATTTCCTCCCTGACCCTGACTGTATCATATACTTGCTTTCTCTTTCCTGCATGTAAGAGTAACAAGCTATAAGTAATGCCGCCGCCGCAGCTGAGACGAAGACAGCGAACACAACACCAAAGCCGAATACAACACCAGCGGCAAACACAGCGTTAACACAAAACATTATTATCTTTCCATTTCTGTGACAGAGCTATCAGTATGTCTTTACCTGTGTTAATGTGTTGTGCAGGGCTGACATTATTATTTATGTGCTTATACTCTCCCAAGTTGGTTCTTCACAGCTGCACATTGATTGGACAAACTCTTTTGATGTCATCACGGTTGCCATGGTAGCAGATATGAAACACTCGTTTTTAAAGGCCTGGTTAAACCGGGAAACGGCCTGCTGCGGGAGTGTCTGCCAATGACGTCTGCCCTTACGATGGAGGAATGGATATGGTGTGACTACCAGTCCATGTCTTGCAACCTCTGCTCTAAAGGGTTCTCCTGGAGGCAGTGATATCTTTTTTATATTTTGCACATTCTATGAATTCATAATCTCAGATCTCTTATCCACCAGACCACCGATCAGTCTTGCCAAAATATGGAGCCACGTGGAACTCCACATCTGGACATCAACATGTCATCATATTGATGATGTCAGAGATTCTCAGCAGTACTGCAGAAACATCCCCTCCCCCCCACACCTTTCTAGTAGATTGTTTATCTGGAAACCCCTTGTGAGCCAGGTTTCGTAGCACAAGGGTCAAATTAATGTCGTCTTCATATGGACAGGTAGTTAAAGCCACAGCGTCATGATTTTGGCACTTTTCTGTTTTTAATTTTGTCTAAGGACTCAACATTACTTCTCTATACCATCCAATTTGGTTGGTTTGATTGATTGATTGAATACTTCATTAACAAGTTTAGTAAAGTCAGTGGTCCTGTTTCCATTGTGGTCCATTGAATATGATGTGTTGTTCAAATGTGTGAGGATGTATTTTCTGTGTATTATCACGTTCCCATTGTAAACTGCAAGCTTCTCTTGCAAACAGGCAAATAGGAACAGACTGGACTCCTGACATTTCAGGACTATTGTCTGTAATATTTGATAATATTGTATAGTCAAGAGAATGTGGAACGTCTTGATAATATATGTAATTCATGCTTGTAAAAAGTTATTTTTGGAGCTAATCTCTTAGCTACAGTACACCAGCATTGTTGTTGTGAATTAGTTTTTTATTAATAGAAGCGTTCAAAAAGGTCACTATTTCCATTTGGCACAGACGGGTAGGGAGAGAAGTGCTTTGGTGAGACTACAATTGGGCAGTGAAAAAGTCAAATCCAGTATTTGTAATGAGCTGTTGGAAAATGATAATGGGTGATGGGATGCGAGAGGTCAGGGAACTGAAAAGACAAAACGGGAGGATTAGACCCTTGGAATGTCAAGTAGCAGGCCTGGAACAATACCACTGCATGGCCAGATGGACACACTTCCTTGACAGAGTAGAGCAAGATCCAAACAACATGGATAACAAACTGCAAGGTGTTCATAAAACGGAATGGGTCATCAGAGGGGGCAAATGGCGCAGGTCATCAGGGTGATTGCGGAATTGGTCACATCATTAATTTGGATAACTTTAATTGAGGTGACGTTATGAAGGTGGTATTTCTAATGCTGTGTAGGCTAACTTCAAATATGTTTATATTATGCCGATATTATATTGTATCTCATGCCTAGAAATAGCTAAGGAGTAATTTAGTCCCTATGCCTATGCTGAATGTTTGATAAATTGCACATAGACTGTATATTTAATTGCTGCGTCAGGCTCATAAACTGTATTTGCACATGTTTGATTATCTTTTTTATTGTTTTGCTAGGGGGTGCACACACAACACACAATGTGTGTGTGTGTGTGTGTGTGTGTGTGTGTGTGTGTGTGTGTGTGTGTGTGTGTGTGTGTGTGTGTGTGTGTGTGGGGGTGTGTGTGTGTGTGTGCGTGCGAGCATGTTTGTGTGCCTTCTATAAGGGGTGTTATCTTCGGAAGCCATATCAAGCTAGAACCAGCCCTGTATTTGGGTGATTCTCTGAGAATGGTGCGTCTTGTGCTTCATCATAATCCTCATCATCATCATTCACTAAAAGGAGGGTATCAGCATGAATAATGCCTAGTACACTTGACTTTGTATTTATCATGTAGAAGATTGATGTCTCAATTAAACTAAAAACATACTATAGCTGCTTACTCAGCGTACAAAGACATAGTGACTTATTTGTTAATGGTGAGGACCGTCCATCATCCATCTTCTACCACTTATCCAGAATTGGGCCACGGAGGTAACAGTTCCAGGCAGCGGAGAATCCCAGACTTCCATTTCCCAGACCATATTAGCCACTCCTAACTGGGGGATCCAGTTCAGCTGGGGGAACATAATCTCCCCCTGCCTTTGGCCTGGTGGAGATAAAAGCGAGTAGGCCTAAGTTTGCTATAGCAACCGTGACACTGTCGAAATACTCTGTCCAATCGGCACACAGATGTGACACACCAAGTGTGGGAGAGTTTTGGGGATATAAATAAACATGGGTTAAGGTTAGGGTTAAACATTTTCAGGTATTGTTGCTTTACACCAATAACATGGCTGAGCAATCTTGGCCCGAACTTCTCAAATCATCAAAGAAAGCATCTTTGATAAAGGATGGGACAAGGAAGGTCCGCTATCACTTTACAGATGGGAAAGAAATGGGAGAGGAGTATGATCTACAAACAAATGAACTCATCCTGAGGAAGTGGAAGTCTAAAAGCTCACTTGGAGCTCAAGGCCAATGGCAGATAGAGGTTGGAGAGCCTCACATGCCCACTGTTGCCATTTTGGAATCTGAGGGGATCAAGGAGAACTGTGTTAATCCTACATTCTTTCGTAAAGACACAAAGACCAGTTTTCAGTGGAGAATCCGGAATCTTCCCTATCATAAAGAGGTATTCAGTGTTTCAGTGGAGCCTGCTGAAAGATGCTGCATCATAAAGACCTCAAACAAAAAGTATTATAAGAAGTTTTGTATTCCTGACCTAGACCGATGCCAGCTGCCGCTGGACTGTTCTGCCCTCAGCTTCACTCATGCTAACAACACATTAATCATCATTTACAAGAAACCCAAGGAGATCTTAACACTTGAGCATGAACTAATGAAGGAGCTAAAGATGCTGAAAGGTACCAGTGATGGTGATGTCGACTGCAAAACTCAATGAAAGTCCGAAGTTATTCTATTCTGCCCTACAAATACAAAAGACTGGAACGGAATGGCCGAAACGGCTTTAGAGCCTGAAGTTATGTTTGTTATGTTTTTGCCTTTGTGTGTGTGTGTGTGTGTGTGTGTGTGTGTGTGTGTGTGTGTGTGTGTGTGTGTGTGTGCATGCGTGCCAGTTTTTTTATGGCCTCAATGGCTCTATATCAGCCCACTTGATTCTTTGGCCCATAGCTCTTGGACCGTAGGTTGTACAAATAACATTTCTTTGTAACTAGATTTATTCTCCAAAACGAACACAGATTGCTGCACATGTTCTCTGGAGTCAAGCAATTTCAATTAAACCAAAGGTTGTGCCACAAATGTGGCAAATGTCACAGTTCTTTTGGCAGGGGGAGTGGCTAATATGGACTGGGAAAGGGAAGTCTGGGATTCTCTGCTGCCTCGAACTGTGGATCCATTTTCATGGGTCGCGAGTGAATATCCTTTTACTTTTTGTTTCTTACATTTTGTCATTAATTATTATTATTTTAAAATATTTTCTAAAGATTTCCAAAAATGTTCACAGAAACAAGCCAAAGCACATCAACCAGCTGATCAGTCAGTGTATCAAATGAATACAAACTAAAGGGCCCCAGCATGTTAATCTATGGGACTAGACCCCCCACCCCTGCAGTCTGTTTTGCAAAGCATACATTATTGTACCACATGTATCTGTGTTTCAACATTGTGACCGCTCAGAATTTATGACTCTATGATGTTTTAATTTTCAAGATTAATCTGATCCAGCACCCTTAAATTTGAAACAAACCTGTAAATCCGACGAATGATCTGGATGGGGTTTCTGTGAAATAGCATGCACTGCCGTCACAGACTTAATCAAGTCACCAATTTCGGTGTAACTAGTGACCCAAGCGAGCCTGCTATGACAGCGTGAACTGAGTTGAACTTAAGTAGGGTAGTTCTTGAGAAGAGGTCAGGAGGTGGACTACTAATGTGTTTAGTGACAGTGGCTGGATGCAATCACAATGTCGAGGTTCTTAGCTCCTTAAGCCTCGTGGCAGTGAAAATAATCTCTTCCTTGCTTAAACAGCTAATGAATCCTGAGCCATATGTTGCGCGGCGTTCAAACACTAAGGATCAGCAACCAGAATGTCAAGATTTTGCAAGGCAAGAGTATTAAAATACAGTTCCAACAACAGGTTCTCCCTACCTACAGTACCAACTGTGGATAGAAACGGAGTGTGTGTGTGTGTGTGTGTGTGTGTGTGTGTGTGTGTGTGTGTGTGTGTGTGTGTGTGTGTGTGTGTGTGTGTGTGTGTGTGTGTGTGTGTGTGTTGTGTGTGTGTGTGTGTGTGTGTGTGTGTGTGTGTGTGTGTGTGTGTGTGTGTGTGTGTGTGTGTGTGTGTGTGTGTGTGTGTGTGTGTGTGTGTGTGTGTGTGTGTGTGTGTGTGTGTGTGCGCGTGCGTGCGCGCGCGCGTGTGTGTGTGTGTGTGTGTGTGTGTATGTGTGTGTGTGTGTGTGTGTGTGTGTGTGTGTGTGTTGCAGGGTCTATAAATTAGGCACTCAAGCGTCATTGGCCAGGTATAATACGGACCTCACTAAGGCTACATGCCTTATAGTGTCTGTGTCAAGTCAAGTGATGTATAGGTGACCTATAATAGGTCTGCTCTTGACATATATGAGTAAAAAGAAAGCACAAGAGGTAATCAGCTTTAGAGACTTAAGGATTCAGTCATGATGAAAAAGAATGTAGTAAGAGTTTAAAGGATGATGAGCAAATACAGTGGTACACCACACATAATACCCAGTTCATTAGCTTCTAAGAATCTGAATAAAGTTCATTAACTTCAAGATGTTTCTGAATAATCTTAGCTTAGAGATAGGGAGAAATGGGCTTAGGTTGGCAATGCACAGGAATCAATAGAGTGAGTCCCATCATTACATTCTCCATTACTTTACACATTTTCTGCAAATACCTGTGAGGAATTGGAATTCCTTTTCAATAGAGGCGGCGCTCTTTGTGGAAATGGATGGATCACGAGAGACCTGTGTCGCTGTGTCTATATCACATGATAATGTAGCACAGCAGGCCGGGCTGTGTTTCCATGGTTAGGGGTAAACAGCAGCTATCCTTTGGTGATATCAGTTGCCATGGGGGTTACCCTTGAAATGTGGTAAAGTTGACTGTTTCCAAGCAACTGTCTGAGCTCACCATACAGTAGCTGAGACCACTGACACCGTAGAGAGGGCGACCCATGTTGTATTCCAATAACAATGGTGAGATAGGACACCCCTTTCCATGAAATTCAATATCAGCCCATTCAAGGCGGCGTGGAGGTCTACTATTTACCTGTTTATGTAGGCTAGGTTAAGTTTACATTCCTGTGCTTCTCAAATGGGGTTGCATATACACACCCCTAGCTACCCCTAGGGGTATGTGGAGGTACAACCAAATGTGAGGAACCAAGAAGTCAAAGCACAATACAAGGCAACACAGGTTTTCAAACTCAAATCATTATCAAAATTCCAAATAAACAAGTTGGGGCCCTTAAAAGAGGTCAACAAAACATAAATCTAGTGTAAATACTGAGTGACAAAACAGACTGTGAACTCATAACAGGGATGTGAGAGAAAGTGGAAAATTAAGAAGAAAGAAAAAACATTGACAAACTGTGTGAACCTGATGATTGGTAAAGTGCTAAACCAAATTAAATAGAAAAAACTTGCACAATACTTATTTTCCGTTATGCTGTTTTATTTTGAACATATTGGCATCCCTTCAGTGGCCTTAGGCCACTGTTTCCCAAACAGTGGGTTGCGGATCCATTTTCGTGGATGGGTCGCGAGTGAATATCCTTTTATTTTTTGTTTCCTACAATTTGTCATTAATTATTATTATTATAGAATATTATTTCCAAAAATGTTCACACATTTTCATGAGTTGAAAACAAATTCAAACATTTTTCGAAAAATAATTTCATGAATAATATAACATAAACATAATATAACAGACAGATCTGTTATATTATGATGGTATTAGTGGTTCTGGTTCTCAAACTCGTTTGGCTTCAGTGCCCTAAAGGGCCACTTCAGTGGCCTAGTGGTTCCCAAACTTTTTAGCTCAAGACCCAAAAGAGAAATCAGATGTTTGCACAGGTCCCAAACTAGTGAAATTAGTAGATCTACAAGCTCATGCAGATCTGCTATTTTCACTACTTCTTAAACATGTTTTCTAATTTAGGGAATTTCTTTGATAATTTCTATTTTATAAAAATAATCAAAAAAATATGTGTTTCAATTCTGGTACTGAATCATCACTCCATCATCATTGACTGAATCTCCAATTTTTGCTTTTTGAGTGTTGATGGGGTAGAGGGGATTGGGAAGGGGGGCAGGGGGGTGATGGGAAAGGGGGAGGGGGCAGCTTTATTCATTTGAGCCAATCAGCAGAAGGCTGAGCACTTGTTCCGCTAGTTCCCAAGGAGATGCACGCTGAGAAGAACGGCTCCGGGTCCGGGATCGGTGTTGCCATGTCCGTTTATCATAAGCGACTTTGGGCTTATTTTTCTGGTAATTTGCTTGTAAATATTGGTAGTTGCGGGTTGCGTTTTTTAGGGCTTGTTTCTAAAGTGTAGCTACTTATTTGGGCTTGCTTCCATTTTTTTAATTATTATTATTCAAACCAGTGGTTCTCAAATATTTCCATGTCATGGACCCCAAATGTATATAACGTAGGCGGGCCCTAACCCACATCTGAAAATGTTTTGTGCTAGGGAGCCCTGTACCAGATTTGTGTTGTTAGAATGTTTCAAAAACATTCAAAATATTCCACATTATATTACAAGAGTTTTTGAAAATAGATCTATAAGCTTGCTTGTAGATCGGCTATTTTCAAATATATGGGTTTACTTTAAAGTGCTCATGTGGCCTAATAGTCGCTTCTTTGGGGCTTGTTTTCATAGACCTGGTTGCTTGTTTCTCTCACAAAATATGGCAACGCTGCTATAGAGGTAATAAACCATAGAACAGCACGGCTGATTCTGAACCTGCCTCTCTCGTAGGATGGCCTGGTTGCTTATTTCTCTCGCAAAATCTGGCAACCCTGTACGCTGCTCTCCTCATTCATACCGAGAATAGAGTGAGTCGGGACTGAGTGACCACTGGTCAGCATGCAACCAGGACGAGTCTGGGACTTCTATCTATCTGATGATGCGTTCGTGATGAAACCAGTATAACCACACTGTGAAAAGTAAAGTAAGTTGACATAATGTTATAATATATATTTGCATCTTTGTACCTTCTTAAATCAGAAACGTGTGTGTCAGTCACAATGTTTTGCTCGTGTTTAGAATAGATAACATCGCAGGTGGCTGGTTTTCTTGAGAAATTGGGAATGTGTGTGTGGACTTTATAATTGTTGTCTTATGTTGTCCAACGCAAAGCCAACATCGCCGGTTATCGTTATCCTCATGCTGGAGCAGCGATGATCCGACTTTATGGCTTCTTGGCCGCTGCCTGTTAATTCCATCCATCCATGCCTCGTAAATACTATAACTTAACATCGTGACTCTGAGTGGTGGTAGCCTGCCCTACACAGCAGTCCGAGTGGCTCTGGGGGATCTTAGTGTAATTAGATTTTCAATTGGAATTGACTTATACATTTTTCTTTCAGATTTTCGTTTCAGAACAACAATCTAAAAATGGGGTCATCTCCCCAATTTTCTTGTCCAGAAAGAAAATCATGAAAATGCATTTTTTGGTGATTTTGTGATTGTTTACCTTTGAGAATGTACTGAAAGCAGGCATTCTGTTGTGATTGAAGACTCTTCAGTATTATTTATTGACGCCCTATATTATTATTAGAATCGCATGCAAGTCTATGAAGGCAGGTGGCCATCCTGAGAGAGGCAGGTTCAGCCCAGAGTTGCCAGGTTTTGCGAAAGAAATAAGCAGCCAGGTCTGGGAAAACAAGCCCAAGATAAGCAACTATAGGCCACATGAGCACTTTAAACCCAGGCCTGCATCGGCTATTTAAAAATTGCCGATCTATAAGCTCACAACAACCTGCAACTACCAATATTTGCAAGCAACTTCTGAGAAAAACAAGCCCAAAGTTGCTTATAATAAGCAGACCTGGCAACACTGTCTGTGGCGAATGCTTGCTGGTACTGGTAGCCTATACTATCTGATAATTGGCTATGGGTAGTGGGTATACGTCTATATACTAGGAAGGTTGAATTCTGTCGTTTTCATCATCAGTTCTGCAGAAATGGAAAATGTGATGGACTATATTCAACGTCCCTCTACCAGTCCTGGCACATGAATAATTGATGAAAAATATTGATTTATTTGGAGTGGTTTAAGGATGAAATAGAGCTGTTTGAAGATGATGGTCACATGATTGGAAAAACATTGACTAGGCCAGTGGTTCTCAACCGGTGGGTCGGGACCCCCAGGGTGGTCCCCACATGATTTTATTTTGACAATTTACAATATATTCTTTGACAATTTAAGGACTTTTAAGACATTTTTAATACCTAAAAACAAAAACAAAACAAAGAAAAGACAAGACCATTCCTGCATCAAAAGTAATCAACAAACTATACAATAAAACATTGGCCAAATTGTCAAATGATATAAGAAAGAGGAAAAAAATGTGAAAATAGTCGATCTTGCGAGGCGTTGTGAGCTTGGTTGAGAACTACTGGACTAGGCTGGGTGGACTCACTATGTCTGCAGTATAGCCTACAGGCAGGACACATAAGAAGCATGTTGATGCATTTTTACAATGCATGTCCCTACTTAGCCAGTCATTTTGTGGTATATAGCCTAAAAGCTTTAACAGTAAATATCAATTACGCTGTATTCCAACTATGGCTGGGCAATATGCACTTCAAAGCAATGTCACAATTATTTGCCTTGATTACAATTAATGAACGATTGGTAACACTGCTATGCATCCCATGTCTATAATGCATTATATTCACTGTTAAAATTCATTATATTGTCATTATAAGGCACTATAAGTGGTCATTTGTTGTTGTAATGACAATTATAATAGTTGCCCTTATAAGTCATTATAGAATGCTTTATAATGTGTTGTGTGTGGATATTGTTATAAAGCATTATGCATATTTGTGAGTGCTTATAACTATATACTTATATAGTGTTATAAGTAGATTATAATGCATTATAAGTATGTTTATATGTTTATCATAGACATGGGATGCATAGTAAGTGTTACCGAACGATTACTTAAAAAAGTGAAAGTAGCAGATCTTCAAGCTCACAACGTTATTTTCCCTTTTTCTTGTATGTCACCATTGTACAACGAAGTAGCCTATAATACAGGGTTAAGGGGTTAATCAGACTACTTGATTTAGTTGATTATAAAAAATCTATTCAAATTTCTTTCGTGTCATTCCGTTAAAAAACAAGAAAAATAAATAATGCTTCTCGATTATTTGACTAACCTACATGAGCAAGATTGAGTCGGTTATTGGTTCTAAATATTTGGTTAATCGCCCAGCCAGCCCTAATTGAAACCCACGTCTGGATTCATTTTACCCCATCTCTCCAGGGCTCTGGCTAAAGGAATTTCACCAAGGCCGTTCCTTCCCCTTGTCATTGTTTTGAAATACCATATCAGCACACTGAATCCAAATACCGTAGATCCCAAAATATCTTTTAGCATTTCATGGCCAAGCAATGCAATCCCACATTTTCAGCGGTTCTGAGCATCAAGAGGATACTGATTAACCCATTAAGACCTGGAACGCATCTGTGTCACTTTTTGATTTGTGCTAAAAAGCATTATTTTACACTTTGGCTATTCAAAAATAGCAGATATACAAGCTCATAGCGCGGCACTGAGTGCCGCTCTACTAGCTTGTGGATCTGCTATTTCTGAAAAATCGTGAAAATGTGTGCAAATCTTTGAATATATTGTTTTAAAGCGAACATTTTAAACTCAAATCTTTGCTTCTGGGGGTCACTGGAACAACATATTTTGAGATTGGGGTCGGCGGCCAAATGCATATAATTTTGGGGGTCCTTGACATGAAAAAGTTTGAGCACCACTGATATAGATTTTTTTTTAAAGCTAATGGCCTATGTCATTTTTTAAAGTTTTTCAGGAAAAATTAAAAACTGATCCAAAACAAAACTGTATGATATTTCTTAATCATTTCACCCAAAATGTTTATAACAAATTATGACTATTACATTAAAAACAACACTTTCTATCAGTTATGTAACATAAGAGATTTAAATAGGTTTAAATAGGATTAAATCTGACTTAGGCCAAAATAAATGTAAAACCATGTGACTTAGGCCTAAGTCACACTGGGGAGATAGGCCATTATACTAAAAGGGGAGGGAACAGCATGATCCTTTACAATTAGGAGATGGGCGATTTTACCAGAGGTGGCCAGTGTCATGAGGAGCTGACTTAGGCAAAAATATCATTTTCCTCAAAAAATGACATAGGCCATTAGTTTAGCAGGGTGACGATTTGTAGAATCGGCTTCAGGTCTTAAGGGTTAAAAATGTGCAACATGAGGTTCATTGAAATCAATCAGCACAGAATGAAAGTAAATATAGTCTGGCTCGCATTTTGCACTTTCCAAGTGAACATGTTACTTGTTGGATGCATAGAGGATACCTCATGGAAATGTGTTCTTGGGTAGATTGTTGAATCACTGCTTTCTCATTCCTGATTAGAGCTCAACAGGGAGATAATCAGTGAGGTACTGAGACTTAAGGTCATCTATTGGTCCTGTGGGCTCTTAACCCATTAAAACCGGGAACGCATCTGTGTAACCACTTAAACCATTATTTTATACTTTGGCTATTCAAAAATAGTAGATATACAAGCTCATGAGCTTGTATATCTGCTATTTTTTTAAATCTTGAAAACTTGTGCAAATCTTTGAATATATATATTTTTGTAACTCAAATCTTTGCTTCTGGGGGTCCCTGTAACAAAATATTTTGAGATGGGGGTCCGCGGCCAAATACATATAATTTTGGAGGTCCTTGAGAAGTTTGAGAACCACTGATATAGTAATATACGTTTTTCAGAGAACTGTTAGGATTTAGAAGACATTTGCAGAATCCCCAGAAGCAAAGATTTGAGTTACAAATGTTCGCTTTAAAAAATATATGTATATTCAAAGATTTGCACAAATGTTCACGATTTCCCCCAAAAATAGCAGATCTACAAGCTCATAGCGCGGCACTCGGTGCCGCGCTATGAGCTTGTATATCTGCTATTTTTGAATAGCCAAAGAAATCTAAAATGACACGAATGCGTTTCCCGGTCTTAATGGGTTAAACTGCTTCCAGCAAGCTACGGAGGAGCCGCACATACACAGCGGGCCAAAGTGGAGTCAATAGCACTAGACTTAATGAGACAGGTCGATCAGTCAGGCTAAGCCAGCAGATATGCGAGGCAGGTAAGGGCGCCCCAGGCTCCCTAATGCTAATGTGTAGAGTTGCGAGAGTTGCATCGTAATGTACTCTTTTTTATTTTGAGCAAGGCTGCCTTGACCAGGCCGAGCGTAATTGCATTTCATTAACGTATTGGCTGAGTACAGGAGTTTTCAGTCCATTGACTTCCAATTATTAAACCACAAGTAATAGTCATTAATGTGGTCATTAAGGGATTAACATTATATTTCATTGAGTTTATTTGGCGGTAGTAAAATTGCAGTGCTTACGCCACTGTGTGTAACTGCACTGTAAAACTATGTGTGATGACTTGTATAGAGTCGTGGTCAATGGGCTAAATATGCCAGACTGTATGGTCCTGTAATACTGTTTTCTTCCTTTAGAGGATATACTTGGGTTTCTATGTATATTAGGCTTCATAAAACAACAGTGTCTCGTCCCCCCTCTCTGAGCCACCACAATATTTATACTAACAGATGGCCAAATCAATTAGGGCTACTTGAACATAAAAACTAAAGTCTGTCTAATCACTGTTAATAACCACACAGCGACAGATCAGATGGTGTATCAGGTAGTAAAAATAATAAAAGGAATCTATCTATCTATCTATAAATCTATAAATATGCATAATAATCTCTGCATTCGTACCTGTGTCTACCTGTCCTTCACGTATCTTGAAAACCAATTGCCCGACCGACTTCAAACTTGGCACGTGTATCAGCGAGGACCCGAGGGAGTGTGGTGCCCAGTCGGTGTGAAGTCGATCAGCCCAAAAATATTCTCTCTCTCACTACGGATAGCCTAACTTCCTTAAGAAAACAAACGACGGTACTTAACAAAAGACGATACTTAACGGTACTTAAATGTTTAAGCACGGCCACAACAAACTTGTTATTTAACACAGAAGCGCCTTCTCGATCAGCAGCAGAACGAGGCGGCTCAACGTTAAATTCGGCACAGGCTGTCACAAAATAATAATTAAAAGGTTGTTTCGATCCATCTTTGTAAAAATGCAAAAGAAAATTACAGTTTGGCCGGATAGTTTATGTGTTTATGTTTGACGAGTCCTGGAGTTAAGAGTGGCGAGGTCACAGATGGGGCTGTGGATGGTGAGAGAACAGGGACATATTTGACGTAACATTAGCAGAGATTTTGGGAGAGACTGAGCCATTCCTTCTCACAGCTGGTGCACGATCGTTGTCAGTGGATTTTGAGTGTTATTTCCCGGCAACCAGCAACCAAAGACCCATGAAGTGCAAACTTTAGTCAGAGAGGAAACAAAGGAAAAGGTCAGGCCAATAATATAAAACATATTTAACAGGTTATTTCAATTGCCGACCATCAAATATTGACTCCATGGCATATAAATAACAAATCAAAGCAATAGATTCTCAGTCCCTTTGGCCTCGGCAGGCCCTTGAATCAATCCATATTATGACACTTAACAACGCAGTGATTCAGCACCATGGACAGTGACATATAATATTCTTTTTCTACCTTGGCTACAGCTTAAATTATACTTTGTTATGTGCCAGCGTCGCACAACAAGTAACTGATCTTCCAACTCACAATGCAATGCTTTGTGAGCTTGTAGATCAGCTATTTGCAACGTGTACAACAAATTATAAATTGGACATGAGAACACCAGTCCCAGCTGCATTCACAGGCATATGAAAGCAGGATCAGAGATCAGAGACTGTGTTTGTGTGCGCGGCTGCGCGCACGTTTGTTTGTGTGTGTGTGTGTGTGTGTGTGAAGCCTCATGACAAGTCCCCATCTTCCCAATGAGACAATCAACAAAGGGCATCAGACGGATGGATGACAGGCATCTGGTGAAGACCTTGGCTTGGAGTCTCTACTGCAATCATGGACAACCTCTAATTACCTATGGAGTAATTAAAAACCAGGCAGCTGGGGCCAGAACACACCACTAATGAGGGACTTCACGGAAACATTGGGCCTTGTAGTGAAACAGTTAATTATGCGTGTCCTCTTACACCGCATGCGCGCACACGCACATCGGCAGTAACACAGGCACGCATATACCGTAAGGCACAGGTAAATTCAGGCGCACGTGCAAAGTGCACATACATAATATATGTCCACAGGCAGATAAAAACGTGGATACACGCATAGTTGGTGATCTTCAGAGTAATATGCCCCTTACGTAGCTCCAAGTATGCTCTTAACCACATGAACCTAGAGTCCCTGTTCTTGGCAACATTGGGCAAATAGCTGATCTACAAGCTTGTAGATCGATTGGCTTGTAGATCGGGTATACTCGAGATTTGGTGTAGAGGGAAAAAGGATGGGACCAAGTATAGACCCCTGCAGGTCTACTAGGTTTAAGTGGTTAAAGGAGGGAAGAGAATGCTGGTTTGGAGAAGAAATGTTATTCAGAGTCTGACCAGAGAACTGGAAGGTCACTTGATAAAATGCTAATGCCAGCGCTTAGCATCCACGCTCTGTCAATCTGACATGCCATGGTTGCTGGCTGGTTGGGATTACTCTCCTCAAATAGTACACACACACACACACACACACACACACACACACACACACACACACACACACACACACACACACACACACACACACACACACACACACACACACACACACACACACACACACACACACACACACAGCTATGTGCATGCGCACACAGAAGCAGAAATGCAGACACAGCTATGCACATGCACATGGAAGTGAATGTGTGCACTTACACATATCAGATTGGCCTTGTAGCCTGAGCAGTGCTGTGAAGGACATGCAGTGCTGTAGATATTGTGACAGGGTCAAACACTCCCTCCGCTATTTGCTCTATTCTCACTGCTCATTAAAATTATGACATTATAGTCTCTCCAGGGGTCTTCAACCTTTTCAGGCCAGGGACCCCCAAACTGATGGGGAGATGGAGCAGGGACCCCCTACCTCGTAGGGTAGGGGGGGCTACACATATATTGTATATTTATGTATACAATTGTGTTTTATATTGCCTGCTCCTATACGCACCTGCCCCAGTAGGTGTGCAAAATAAATAAATCTCTACAAAATATGTATAAACATACCATGTTATTATGCATTGTGCCTCCATTTATCTGTTTGCTATGGATTCATGTTATGTTTAAAGACAATTTGACATAAAAAAAAAAAAAAAAGTTTATATTTTTTTCAAACAAAAATATTGTTTAATCAAACAACAATTTCGCGGACCCCCTGCAGTAACTCTGCGGACCCCCTAGGGGTCGCGGACCCCCTGTTGAAGACCTCTGCGAAGCAACCTGTCACCTGTGCAGTTTCATTGTCTCATCTCAAGTAAATGTTACCCATTAATTATTTTTCAATTCATTATCTTTTTGTAGGTTCCTTTGGCAAGACATGATCTTGAAATACATGAACCATTAACCACATGTACCTTAGAGTCCCCTTTCTGGCCATCATAATAGGTGAACATTCGGCATTGTGAGCTCGTAGATTGGCTATCACCGGTGAAGAGATTTGGTGTAGAGGGAAACAAGGAGGGAGCCTATAGGATAGCCGTGGGGGATCCCGGTCAATGAAGTATATAGGGTTTAAGTGGTTCATCCATTTCTGATGACTCTATGTTCTCAGATATATTGAACTGAACCCTCTAATGTAGCCTTGATCCCACAGTATTAAGTGGATTAGTGAGCGTGTTAGCTTAATCCATTTCTAGTGCTATTAGCTTTATAACATTGGTACAAATATTTATTTTAGTTCATAACGATGTTACAAAGGCATGTCATGTTTCAAAGCAGGGTTGATACTGTACTAAACTTTCCATACTACTACTCCTAGCTATCTTTCAGTGCTGAAATGATTTTAGCATGGTACAGAGTGGAGCTGACAGACCCTGGCATGGAAAAAAAAGACCTCTAGCATGTGACCTCTTCACCCTTCATCTGGCTATGGTCACCAGTAGAGATACAGAGCAATCCAACCTCCTCTGCAACTCTGCCTTTCACGTACGCTGTCAAATCCTGAATTTTAAAGTGATTAGTTTAGTTAAAAAGTTAAAGCTCTATATTCTGATAGTAGTCATCATTGCTGTAGTGTGTTTGTTCAGTAACAGTGATCTCCCCGTCTCTCCAGCTCTTTAAACAGAAAATGAATTTCCAATTTTATTTAGTGCGCTCTCTCTCCCTCTCTCTCTCTCTCTGTCTCCCCCCCCCCTCTCTCTCTCTCTCTGTCACATCTGTTCCTCCTTCCATTCGTCCTTTCAGCTCATCATCCCCGCATGCCTCTCTCTGTCTGTGATAATAAGCCTGGGGTTTTACTCCCGAGTTCTCCTCTTGCTCACTCCCCTCCACTCAGGCTATGGTCGGCTGATTGGTATGGAGGGTAATAACTGTTGGCTTGCACAGCGGGGGAGCAGAGTGCACTCTGACCGCGGCTAGCGTGGCAAGACCAGCAGTTAGCCTGGGGACACGGCATGCCCAGGCTAGAGCAGCACTCCACACCCCTCGTCCGCTATCCATGAAACAATTGGCCATCCGTCTCCCTGAAAATACTTTCCACCAGTCTGACAGAGTGGATTTTTTTGCCCAAGAGAGCAGGAGCATTTTGTGGTGAAATGCAACCTGTCACACAATGTGCTATTGTTCTCTATTTTCCATCCATACAGTAAAGTGAAGGCAGTGGCATTTTACTCACAAAGGATATTTTTCTCAAAGGAAACTACTGTGTGTGTGTGTGTGTGTGTGTGTGTGTGTGTGTGTGTGTGTGTGTGTGTGTGTGTGTGTGTGTGTGTGTGTGTGTGTGTGTGTGTGTGTGTGTGTGTGTGTGTGTGTGTGTGTGTGTGTGTGTGTGTGTGTGAGTGATGTGAGCATGAAGCCAGATGCAGAATGATAATGAGAGTGAAAGCCTGTGTACCAATCAGTCAGCTTGAAGACTGCCTGCCTGACTGTCAACATGCATGTGTGTGTGTGTGTGTGTGTGTGTGTGTGTGTGTGTGTGTGTGTGTGTGTGTGTGTGTGTGTGTGTGTGTGTGTGTGTGTGTGTGTGTGTGTGTGTGTGTGTGTGTGTGTGTGTGTGTGTGTGTGTGTGTGTGTGTGTGTGTGCGCGAGTGCGCGACTGTGCATGCGGGCTTGTGCAGGTCAGGATGCATTTTAACAGTTGGAAGCATTATCCTCAAAGCAGCTGAATTGGCATGCTCCTGCACCCAACCGTGTTCAGGTAGAAGCAGGGGTTAGCTAGTCACTCAGCAACCTGGAGAGTTCAAGAAATCACAGGCTGAAGCCCTGTTCCTTTATTTTTCATTGCACACTCTTGCCTTTGGGGACTGGGTTGGCAAAGTGGGGATTAAACTACTGGTCTGTAGCCTTGTCCTCCCTCCCTCTCTCTCACTCTCCCCCCCTCTCTGTCTCCGTCTCTCCCTCCCTCCCACTTATGTGCTGAATTGATAATAATGGTGCCTGCCTGTGGGGTCCCCACAGCAGGGAAACTGTGCTAAATGCTTAAATTCTTTCTCTATCTCCAGAGAAAGTATGGAGCCTGTGTGAGCTCTCTGTCCATGAAATTCAGCCTTTTGTTCCCTGAACTAGCTCAATAATCCAGTTGGCATGTTCGTGTCCTGCTTGCAATTGCAACCTCTGCCTTAACAAAGAAAATGCCTCTTTGTGGGTTACGAATATTATCACTTTCCAAACAGACTGTTACTTTATTTCAGCCCAGGGTTATCATTAGAAGCTGCATCTTGTGGTGTACTCTCCCTTGTAGCTACTGTACTACTGTATGTGTTTTCTGTTTTGGTCTTCTGTGAGTATAATGCACTGGTTCTCAACCTGTGGGCTGGGGCCCACTGGTGGGCTGCGAGGGTATTGCAAGTGGGCCCTCAAATAATTGACAAAACACAAAGATTTGAATGATAATAATAACAGGTGATACCAATTCATAATTAGGAACATTAAGTATACTACGTAGGTTCCATTGATCCAAGGTGGAACCAAATCGATTGGCTGATCACTTGGGGCGCTCGGGCAGTGCAGTTCGAATCCACCGCGGTGCATCCGGCTTTGTCGAGCTTCTACGCCAGTGGTTCTCAAACCTTTTCATGTCAAGGACCCCCAAAATGATATGTATTTGGCCGCAGTCCCCTATCTCAACCATATTTTCTTCCATGGACCCCCAGAAGCAAAAATTTGAGTAACAAATGTTCGCTTTAAAAAATATTTATTCAAATGTTTGCCCAAATGTTCACGATAAAAAAAAAAAATGCGGATCTACAAGCTCATAGCGCGGCACTCAGTGCCGCGCTATGAGCTTGTATATCTGCTATTTTTGAATAGCTAAAGTATAAAAGGTTAAAGTAGTTCAAATTATTGTGATGCTATATTAAGACATTTTGATGGGTACCCCCTGGAACACCCTAAGGACCCCTGGGGGCCCCCGGACCCCACTTTGAGAACCAATGTTCTACACAAACACAGTTGGCCTGTGTTCGGGGGAGGGAAGCCGAGAGGGGAGGGTGAAAATTGTCAATGCACGTATCCCTACGGGCTGGGGGTGGCACCTGTCAGTGTAAGGAGTGTTGGGCAGGAGGCTCAACGTCCTCCCGGTGGGGTCTCCTCACTAGCAGTAGGACACAACAGCAGTGACAGCCCCGACCCAGCATTCAGAAAACAAAAACATCCAGTAAATTATTACACATTGGTGATGTCAGGAGTCCAACTAAACATTGGTGATTGCGGTTTTATTTGGGCTTGTTTCTAAAGTGTAGTTGCTTATTTGGGGCAATTATTATTTAAACCTCAATTATATATTGTAGATCTGCTATTTTCATGTGATGTGGCCTAGTCGATTCTTTTGGGCTTGTTTTCATAGACCTGGTTGCTTATTTCTCTCACCGAACCTGGCAACAGCGCTAACATGAAGCTAGCATTGTAGCATCTAGCCAAAACAACGCAATAAAAGACACAAACTAGTTAGTCCACAAACTAGACAAAAACAATGGTTGTCTACAAAACGTGAGTTTCGACCCCTACTGCAATGTGCTATATTATTTGTGTGTGTGTGTTTAGGGAATGGCTGGGTTCATTTTGTCACGGACCGTGGATCGACGGGTCGGGTATTGGTCTAAGTAATTAAGTACATTTACTCAAGTACTTCCACCAACGTGGGTCTTTTTTTGGAGAAAGAGGGCCAGAGGAAAACTTTTTTTTCCTTATACTGCCAAAGGGCGCCAAGGGTACTACAGGCAACGTACACGTTGGCCTGACGGTGAATGTTGATCGCACGGAAGGAAATACTGGAAACGGAGGGGGAGACAAAACAAACAACGTAAGGAGCGTCGGTGCTCGTTACGCCTCCTTACGTCCGACTATAAATGATACTTAACAGTAGAGAGGCTTCCAGAGCATTATACGTATTGCTGGTTTTGAATGCAGCACATTTTCCAATTATAGGCCCAATATACCAATATACTACGTGCAGTGCAACTAGCAACTTCCTCCACTTGTGATGTCATGATTCTTCATACCCGGACAGCTGCTTTTCCAGCAGTTATGGAGTACTTTAGTCAAGTCACTTTTAAAAAGCAACTGATAGTGTTATATGGACTCGTTATGTAATGTTGTTCCATATCTGTTGCTTTACCTTTAATTTTAGATGAGGAGTTGCATCTTCATGCAGATTGACTTCCGCCAATGCACCGTGCCTTGCCTGTCGTAGGCGTTCGCTTTCCAAACACAATGTCATTAAGATTCAAAACAATCCGATCTGAATATTCTGCATCATAATACACAGAGAGTGTTTGAAAGGGCCCGTACAGACCGTCCTATTGTTGTGTAAATATTGATGTTTCTCAACTAGCTTCCTCTTATTACCATAAAGATTGCCCACGTTTGAATTTTGATGACGGATGCCTCTGTAGTTCTGCCTACCGCACAGCATGGGATCCTTGTGAGTCGTTTTACTGCATAGATTACTATTCAAACAGTCACTGGGCTACTCGGCCCCCTGGTGAGCCTCCTGGGAAAGCGGTACACCATTGATCTCATCTGCGCGGAGGAACCTTGTCTTCCCCTGAGCCAGGAATGATGCAGCGCATAAACCTTAAAGCAACACGTTGTGCCACGAAGTACATTAGGCTTTAGCGTTCTGCAGTAAATACACAGAAATACCGTCATTTTATTGCTGTTTTAACGACGCACAAGAGACTGTGATTCTCTGCTGTTATTTTAACTGCCTTCGTTTTTTATTGCTATTTGTTACCATGCACCTGCCCATGTGTTTGACGTTGCTAATGTTATATTAGGAATATTTCTGACGTGCGGTATCTGAAATTTTGGGAGCTTGTACGATAAAGAATTTCACTCACTCTTTTACACCTGTAAACGTGTGATGTGACAATAAGGACAGATTTAGCAGAGGCGTGAAACCCAGGAACATTTTACTTTTACTAGGAACAAGTACTGGAGGCTCTCCACGCTGATTTCGCATTTGGCAACAGTCTGGCTAATCACATTCATGATAACACGAGGAACTCCCCCTGGCACTCTGCTCTTCTGTGGTACTGTATCAGATGAGGAGAAAAAAAAAGACCGTTTATTTCCCTGGCGCTTGATGGTTCTATTATGACACGTCTATTTATTGAGCAAATGAGGATGGAAGTGATAGGCCACTCGCCAGTCGCCACGAGGCACCATAATGTTGACCTAACTCTGTGGTGCTAACCAGCTCTGTGGTATCAGCTGGAGTGGAGCTAAGCAGGGTTTATGTGTAAGCAAGTAGCAGATGGAGATCCAGGTACGTGTGTCCTTTAAGGGGGGATCATATGTCTGCAGCGTAATGCAGCCGTGGTTTGCTGTGCCGTCTCGGTGGATGGATTAACTGGAAAATTGGATTTCATGACTTCCCATAAGGATGGCTGGGCTGATTCCATGTACTGTACTGACTGCATATACGCTGATTATGTTAGCATGCTTCCCCTGCACACAGGACATTTAATCAGCCAATCTAGTGCTTGGATGGAAAGCCACTGTAGCCGCAAGTACACACACACGCACACACACACACGCACGCACGCACGCACGCACGCACGCACGCACGCACGCACGCACGCACGCACGCACGCACGCACGCACGCACGCACGCACGCACGCACGCACGCACGCACGCACGCACACACGCACACACACACACACACACACACACACACACACACACACACACACACACACACACACACACACACACACGCACACACACACACACACGCACACACTTGCACGCCCAGTAACATGCATACATGCATACATACTGGCACACACACACACACACACACACACACACACACACACACACACACACACACACACACTGTGTGCACACATACATGGCCATGTAGGCTACGCAGAGATGCATTAATGCAAGGCAAGCACATACGCATGTAACTTAACACACAGTATTTGACCCACCTGAGCTTTCTCTCCTTCCGTCACTCTCTCTTACTCTTATATGCACTCACTCACACACACACACTCACTCACACACGTCACATGCACACACACACACACACACACACACACACACACACACACACACACACACACACACACACACACACACACACACACACACACACACACACACACACACACACACACACACACATGTAGGTCATATCGTTTCATTTACATAATAACTGATACCGCTAACTGAATGATGTCATAGATGAATCCTTTGGCTAAAGACATAATACAGATGGAAGTCAGGTTTAATTCCGTTTTTGGGTCATGCTGGCATCATGTGATGCTGGATTCTTATGTTAGATATTCTGTGTACCCTCTGTTCTGCTTTAGTGCTTGGTCAAATAACTACAGTAACAGACTAATAAATGAAATGATAACGTTTTAAACACGTCTGTTTCTATGATGCTCACAGTCATTGCTTTCGGTGAGTCACATTAATTATTTGTGGCTTTGAGTTGAACTGGTACTAGAATGACTGGAACATCCTTGTTCACACACAGGCACTCACACACACAAACAAACACAGATATACACAGTAAAATCCTCAGTGTTTAGTTATCCATCTGTAACACAGACAGAGACCACCAAATGGACCCTTACAGGTCCAACTGGTTACATTTGGATTTGACCATGTACACACCCATCTACTGTACGCATGCACACTCTTGCATGCATCACTTGTCATGAGTGAGTGAAGCAGCATTTTTGCTGAGGAATGTGGGCCAGTTCCCATACTGCTTCCCAGGATCTGCAAGTGTGCGCCTATTTAGTGCTATTTAGTCCTAATGTGTCGTGATGCGACAAGTTGTGAGCTTGTAGATTGGCTATTTTTAGTATTTTTGCTATTAATAGCCTTTTTTTCCTTCAAAATAGAGTATTTCTTTTAAATTAAATGTTTTTTGTTTATATTACAACCCAGTATCCTGCTGCATATATGGATATTCAATACATTGAAATTCCTTACTTTGCCAACACAATTAAAATGCTAAACGCCATTTGTCCATACCCGGTCGACGCATCCGTGGGGGAATATGCGCACATGATCTGGCAACCCGGAAGGCAGTTTGTCCCATAGCTGGGCAGCCCCGTAACCATGGCGACATCTTTTACACAAAAACGCTAATAAACAGCTGAGATTTGGTGAGCCACTCAGGAGAACCGGGCAGAACAGTTTTGGCCTCACCACCACAGAGGTTTGTCAAATTATAGGAGGATGTATCTTATTACATTTCTGGAAGAGAATAGAATTGTATAGAATATTTAAAGATTGCCTTTAAGTAATACACTGCCTACTTGTGTATTACACACTTGACCATCTATCTGTCCAGTGTCCACTGATAGTTGTGGCACATAAGGTAGGTTATTTTCAGCAACAGCCCTGTCACCTTATAAATAACCAAATTGACCCAGGCATTGGTGGACAAACAGACACAGTTAACAGTGTAAATCTATGTCAGTGTCTGAGCCTGTGGCTACTTTCCTCTATATGTGTCACTTGGTCCCATTGTACATGCAATCCATTGTAACCCCCCCCCCCCACCCTCCCACCCTCCCACCCTCCCACACACACACACACACACACACACACACACACACACACACACACACACACACACACACACACACACACACACACACACACACACACTGCCACCAACCCATCACTCCATCGATTGTCTCTCCCTCCTGGCCAGCCATCAAGGGACGCCATTGTATCCCACAACGGCCCTGTGGTTGCCAAGCAATTGGGCTCCAGATAGACCAACCGGTACGAGACGTTTTTACGACGTCCACTATTAACGTATCGCACTACCACCAATAACACACACACGCACACGCACATGCACACATTAACCTCCCTCCATAAGCAAACATTTACCTCTTGTCAGGGCGTTTATAGACAATGCATTGTTCCTCCCAGGGGGGAGTCTGACAGTAATAGCCATTGTGCGACTGCGAGTGTGACAGAATGGAACGGAAAGGGTGGTCTCCATTATACGCAGCCTCTGCTTGTAAACACTTTCGTTCACTGCTGCTTCCTGAGTGTATAAGACAAGACATAAGTCATATGACTTACAGTGGGGCCTGGTGTGTTTACATTGTATCAAGGAAAGCCTCTGGCACAGTACGGTGCTTCCCAACACATGACCGCCCGTTGCCACTGAGCCAAGGGTCAGACTGTCAGAACTGGACTTACACACAGTGTCTCCTTGCCTGAGTCATGGGCGCCGTGCTAAATATAGCAGCCCCTAAAAAAGTGATGGCATGGCAAGTTCTTTTTGAGAGTGCCAAAAATACTCTCTCTCTCTCTCTCTCTCTTTTCTCTTTCTCTTTCTCTCTCTCAGTTAAAGGCTGGGGCAGAGTGAAGACTTGATGAATTATTGAGCCAATGTGAAGCCCTCGTAAATTATGTAGGCACGTGGTGCTGAATGGAGTGGGGCAACTGAGCGGACGCCCGTCGGCCCTCTGTGTCATGGCCACCTGGACCTCTGTATGGCCACACACAGGCACGCACACACACACACGCACACACACACACACACACACACACACACACACACATACGTTTGTATTACTATTCTTGTGAGGACATCATCAATCAACACAGTGATTTTTATGAATTCATTTTTATTTATTTTTTGCCATTTTTAACCCTAAGCCGAAAATTGCTGATCTACAAGCTCACAACGTGTCACGCTGTGAAGCATTGTGAGCTTGTAAATCGGCTATTTTTGGTGCTTGACACACACACACGCACGCACGCACACACGCGAGCGCGCGTACACACACACACACACACACACACACACACACACACACACACACACACACACACACACACACACGTGCGGCAACCAGCCCTCCTTCTTGTTAGTCTGACAGCCACTCAGGTAGCTGCTGCCGTCTGATCAGTACTGCATAAGATCTATTGTGTCTTGGCAGTTGGCACCCAGCAGTGTTCTTAGATCAGTGTTTTCTCACCGTTATAGACCTGCCTGTCTGCATTAGACCCAATAATAAACATGACCGTTTTACCACTGTCATAACACAGGTCTTTAGTAGTGCATTTAACGAATGTTTGGTGGTTTTCAAAAGGACGGATTTGGCAGCAATCACATGCTTTGATCTATGTAATCATTAGTACTCACTACATACTGTAGAGAGCATGCACTACATTGTAGTGCATACTCTCTCTCTCTCTCTCTCTCTCTCTCACACACACAAACACAAGCACAAGCACAAGCACAAACACTCACACACACGCACACGCACACACACACACACGCACACACACACACACACACACACACACACACACACACACACACACACACACACACACACACACACACACACACACCTTCTGACACACCAAATACACAAGTACACTCACAGATGAATGCTCTCCATGATCGCCACCATTGATTAGCTGACATGTAACTGAACACGGGAGAATCAAGAAGGTTTATGTGTCACTACAGGTACAAGCAGCATCGTTTCTCCCTCCACTACCCCCCCCCCCCCCCTCTCTGTAGTGGACATTGTTTTCTTGCATCTATATTTTTACTTATTTGTAAAATAACAAGGGAACCAGGAGACCTGGTACTGCCAGACCCCTAGTGGTTGAAAGAGCACTACGTCACGCTAAGCTTGGCCAATCAAAAAGAGGACAGAAGACAGCTTTTATGCCCATGTATGGACGAAAACATTTCGAGAGGGGGACCGAACAGAAGACAGACCTCTTTTATGCCCATGTATGGACGAAAACGTTTGGAGAGGGGGACCGACAAAGCCTCATGTAGGCCCGACCCCCTGGGTTTGGCAAAAATCACACCCAGTGTGAAGTGGGTGGTGTGGTCATCACAGTGGTCATCACAGTGATGGAAGCTCACTTTTAAAAAAAGTGTTTTTTTAAGTGCATAGTCCTATTTATAGGTTATTATTTTCATCATGTGTCTCGCTAGCCAATCACAGTGCTGAATAGAGTCAGCCAATAGAGTCAGCCAATCACAGTATAGCTAGGGGTGTACTAATGCTAGGGGTGTACTAATTATGAGCCAATCACAGTACAGCGAAGGGTGTACTAATGAGGTGTCCCAACCCCACTTATAGGGGCGGCTACACCGCCCAAAAATGTAAATGCTATAGTACACACTGACCTCCACAGCCACATCCCTTCAACCCCTCCATCTCTTCCCAAATATGGTGCTCCCTAGCCTTGATACAAGACTGATATTATCTTACAGTCTTGGAGTAGGTTCACAATAGTCTTTGCACTTTCGCACTGTACATTTACATAAACGTTCAGATTTAAAGTGCTTACCCCATGGCCACGTATTGTCAGATTTTCTCATTATAATGTATCAGAGTGATATACACATCCCAACCAATAGGGTCGCGCAGTTAAAAGTTTATTTTACATTCATGGATTTTTTTTTTGTTAGATGTTTTACATTCCCTTTTAATTTCAGGAAAATAAATGTGTGACATTGTTGAAAATAGTAAAAAATAAAATAATAAATGTAGTAGAAAAAAAGGTACATTCGCTCGCGACCCATAAAAATTGCTCCACGACCCAACAATGGGTCCCGAGTCCTCTCGACCCGCTGTTTGGGAACCAGTGCTGTACATGTGTGTGTCAGTGGTGTTACAGGACAGTGTGTATGTATCAGTGTTGTTAGCAGGACAGTGTGTATGTATCAGTGTTTTCTAAAATGTGTATGTGTCAGTGTTGTTACAGGACAGTGTGTATGTATCAGTGTTGTTACTGTAGCAAGGCAGTGTGTATGTATCAGTGTTGTTAGCAGGACGGTGTGTATATGTCAGTGTTGTTAGCAGGACAGTATGTATGTCAGTGTTGTTAGCAGGACAGTGTGTATGTCAGTGTTGTTAGCAGGACGGTGTGTATATGTCAGTGTTGTTAGCAGGACGGTGTGTATATGTCAGTGTTGTTAGCAGGACAGTATGTATGTCAGTGTTATTAGCAGAACAGTGTGTATATGTCAGTGTTATTAGCAGAACAGTGTATATATGTCAGTGTTGTTAGCAGGACAGTATGTAGGCTATGTCAGTGTTGTTAGCAGGACAGTGGGTTGGCTAACTTGGCTTCAGTGTATCTTGGCAACGAGATGCCATTGGTGGAGCTGAGCATATGGTCGGTGTGGCAACACTGAGAAATGTACAGTATGCACGCACGCACGCACGTACGCACGTGTGCACGCACGCACGCACGCACGCACCCGCACACACACACACACACACACACACACACACACACACACACACACACACAATAAATGAAAAAACACACACACACACACACACACACACACACACACACACACACACACACACACACACACACACACACACACACACACACACACACACAATAAATGAATCACACACACACACAATAAATGAAACACACACACACACAATAAATGAAACACACACACACATGCAATAAATGAAACACACAGGAAACATTCACGACACTAGGACACAAGCTAACAGAAGCAGTATAACATTCTAGTGAGTACGCACACACGCACACGCACACACACACACACACACACACACACACACACACACACACACACACACACACACACACACACACACACACACACACACACACACACACACACAGACACCTTCTGGCTGTTGTCTGGTGGTCCCAGGCTTTGGACAAAGTCATTCCCGGAGGAAGTGATGTTCAGGGGTCATGCAGGGGTGGAGGAGGGGCCCGGTGCAGTAAATACCACCAACACATACTGTATAAACACCCTGGGACAAATACCCTCAAACCTCGGGTTTTAACTTTTGGCTTCAACCTTTGTAAGCACCACACAATGGTGGTGGCAATGGCATCTCACCTATTTTAACCACTGGCGACTGCCGTCCGTATTTTGAGCATGCCTTTATAAACTAATTTTACCAAAACATTTTGAAAATGTAGTAATGTACCACAAGTTCCAACAATTTTTCAAAAATAGCAAAAAATTATGATCTACAAACACACTGCGAGTCGCATGATGTGACATGTTGTGCGCTTGTAGATCAGCTATTTTTGCTCTTTGTCGCACAATGAAGTATAGGGCTTAAGGCTAAAGTGGTTAAAATGATGAAAATAACAGGTATTTAGACCTGGAAAACAATGTAATTATTCTGCTCATTCACATTAATGCATAAATAAAAAATAAGATGTATTTGACCGCGTACAGTATAAGATCATTTTTGGCAGCTTTCGAGGAGATTGTTATAATTAAGGACTATTCAGGTTGGATTTCTGGGCTTCCTTCCAGGTTTGTTGATCGTTTTATCCAGGCCGACGTGTGAGCAGCTGATCCAGGTCAGTGGCTGGCTCCGTCTGAACACAGCTCCTAAGTCACTGTGAAATGAATCAAGCAACAGACAATTAAAGATTAAAGATGTAATGGAAGATTGCCAGGTTGATGACACAGCAACTCTGCCCCCCCACTCTGTGTGTGTGTGTGTGTGTGTGTGTGCGTGCGTGCGTGCGTGCGTGCGTGCGTGCGTGCGTGCGTGCGTGCGTGCGTGCGTGCGTGCGTGCGTGCGTGCGTGCGTGCGTGCGTGCGTGCGTGCCAGTTCAGTAGGAAGGACCAGGCTGCAACACACAGAATCCCCTTTGGTTTCATAATTAGACCACATAAAGAATATGTGTGAGAGATTGTGTTTCTATGTGTGTGTGCACACGTGTATGTGTGCGCATATGAAAGAAAGGAGAAAAAGAGAGAGAGAGAGAGGGAGAGAGAGAGAGAGAGAGGGGTAGAAAGCAACCCCGGCACTTGAGCACGACAGCGCGCTTCCCGGTTTCCATGCCGACCACGAGGAGGGCTGCTCACTTGGAGCATGCTCACTTTGGCTCACCTCCCTGTAACAATAGTCAGTGAGAGAGCTAGTGCACTCACACACACACACACACACACACACACACACACACACACACACACACACACACACACACCTACTTACACATTACTCCAGCTCACAGTGGGAGAGAGAGACCGAGAGGAGAGGTTGCCTGCTACGGAGCTCAAGACATTCACACACACATGCTCCCACAAACAAAGGTGAGCAATATCCTTCTCTGTGTCTTTATGCCTTGTTTTAATCTGATAAAAGGTTAACTGGCAAACAGCTTGAAAACGGTAGTAGTTTTGTCTCTGCGAAGGAGAGAGCTTGAGAGTGAGGACAGTTGTTGCTGTTATGAAAAGTATAGAATTATAGAAACGCCATTTGGGGGTGCTGAATTTGACACCATTGTGAGTGTGCATTCCGTGTTTGGGAATAATGCAAAAGAAAATTATTAATTAATATTCTATCACGGGAAAGGCTCAGCGCGGCACTTTCCAGGAGCAGCGTCTCATCAGTGTACGGGATGTGTAAACAGGCTGAATATTTATTCTGCTGAATTGGAGAGGAAAGGGGTAGAGTTGACAAAGCGAAGGCTCGTTCAATAATTCATGTCTAACTGTATACTGTAGTTGCGGAGGAAAGTCGGGGGGAGATGACAGCAGGTGTAATGTGATGCTGTGTGTGTCGATCCTGAAACCTCTCCAAGCACCTTTGACCGGACAGGTGACGCGAGAGCATGGTTTTACGAGCGCTGCTTTGACTGTGTTTGGATATTTGGCCGCCTCGCCATGCCTCTCAGAGTGATAGCGCCGATCCTAGGGCACTGGGGACGGTTTCACTTGTGTATTAACATATTACTGGTTGCTCAAAATACTCTTTATGAAGAGGACGTTTTCTTGAGGGTTTTGGCTCAGGCTAAAATGAATTGTGTTTGTTTGTCTTCTTTTTCTGTTGTCCTCTACTGGGTAGATAAGTTGTGAGTGGGAATAAAATGGATGCAGGATAAATAGACTATAGACTATATCCTGTATCCTCCTGGCAGTTACATGATCTGTGTGCAGGGAATGTGAGAAGCTTCATTGGTCATGCCCAGCTGACCTGATCTGAGATCTTGTGTGTCCATGTGGATATCTTGTCTGGCTGTGTGTGTGTGTGTGTGTGTGTGTGTGTGTGTGTGTGTGTGTGTGTGTGTGTGTGTGTGTGTGTGTGTGTGTGTGTATGTATGTGTGTGTGTGTGTGTGTGTGTGTGTGTGTGTGTGTGTGTGTGTGTGTGTGTGTGTGTGTGTGTGTGTGTGTGTGTGTGTGTGTGTGTGTGTGTGTGTGTGTGCGTGTGTGCGCTGTGCGCGCACGTCCGTGTGCGTGTACGTTTATGTGTACGTTTATGTGACTGTTAAGGGTGGTCAGCACTAGAGAACTCACTATTATCCTGCTGTCTCACTCCATTTCTCACTTGGCACCACCCTCAGTTGCACACACATACAGTACACACACACACACACACACACACACACACACACACACACACACACACACACACACACACACACACACACACACACACACACACACACACACACACACACACACACACACACACAAGATTAATTGGTGTAGCCGCTGAATTCCTGGTGGGTCGATAGTATATTCCACTGCGGCCAGCTACTGTGTGTGTGTGTGTGTGTGTGTGTGTGTGTGTGTGTGTGTGTGTGTGTGTGTGTGTGTGTGTGTGTGTGTGTGTGTGTGTGTGTGTGTGTGTGTGTGTGTGTGTGTACACGTGCATGTGTGTGTGTCTGTGTGTGTGTGTGTGTGTGTGTGTGTGTGTGTGTGTGTGTGTGTGTGTGTGTGTGTGTGTGTGTGTGTGTGTGTATGTGTGTGTGTGTGTGTGTGTGTGTGTGTGTGTGTGTGTGTGTGTGTGTGTGTGTGTGTGTGTGTGAGTGGTGCAGCGATGTCACAGCAGAATATTGACTGGTCCTTTCTCTGCTTATCGGTCCAGACCCCACATAAACTCTGGTCCTGCCCCTGTCTGTCTTAACTGTCCGTCTTCTTAACTGTCTCAGTGTCTGTCTGACTCACTGTCTCTGAACCCTTACAACAAAGTCGTACAACAAAGTATATACATTATGCTTGAGTGCTGTGCCTGGCTGTCTGTCTGCCACATGGAGGATAGAAGCAGCACGCTTCCTCGCGTCACAAAAGAGTGTGGGAAGAAAATGAGTGACCACGCTAAAGACAAACTGGAGTGTGGAGTAAGAGGAAAATAAGTGTTGAGCAGAGCAGATAAAAGAGAAGAGGCCGGGGGTTGGGTGTGTGTGTGTGTGTGTGTGTGTGTGTGGGGGGGGGTTGATAGATGTTATGGCGGTAGAAGGGAGGCAATGGAAGTAGAAAGGGAGGGAGAGAGAGAAGAGAAGAGAAAGGGAGAGAGTCTTTCACCCTGCAGGAAATTGGAAAATAAATTGAGTTGACACATCCAGGTTTGCATATGGCGTTGGTTGCTGGGGAGTGGGACATTTTGGTTTTTGGGCTCGGGGCTCAGCAGGTTCATACAAGGCTAATCATTTCTGCTCCCACTGGTGAGGGCAACCAAAACTAGACATCCTGGGGTTAGTAATAATTAGGAATTTCCCTCTGCTGCAGATAACAAAAGAAGACTGTACGGTTATTTTTGTCTGAGAAAATGATACCTCGCTTTGCCGTCTGATGGCGAGCGTTCGATCGATGAACAGACAACTTCATTTGTTTGGCAGCAGCAAAACGGAAATAGTCCATTAAGAATGGCCCTGGGTGGGAAATAGAGGATATTGCAGATTTCACTGGTGGAAGATATTTCGGCAAGGTGTTTGGCAGAATGCAAAGTGCCACCCGTTGTGGTGTTGTCTGGTTTGACTGCAGAAAAGTTGGGAGCTGAGGGGGACACGGGGGGCTCAAGGCGGGCAGGCAGATCTGTCTGCATCTTGTGAGTAATGAGACACCTCAGTGTTATGACAGTGGCTTAACTCTGTGGAGGCAGAGTTCAGCCACAAAACAGACGTAAATTGGTTCATTTCCCAGTCTACCTAAAAGCCTTGGGCTCATCACACACACACACACACACACACACACACACACACACACACACACACACACACACACACACACACACACACACACACACACACACACACACACACACACACACACACACACACACACACACACACACACACACACACACACACACACACACACAACAATTGTTTTTGAATGCTATAAACACACAGACATGCACAGACACATGCTGGTATGCACCACCACACTGCTTATGCAAGTGGGATCGTAAACACATGAGAACCACAAAATATACTGTACTCGCAAAACACACACACACACACACGCACGCACACACACACACACACACACACACACACACACACACACACACACACACACACACACACACACACACACACACACACACACACACACACACACACACACACACACACACACACACACACACACACACACACACACACACGCACACACACACACACACACACACACACACTTATGTAGCCCTGCAGTGTTGATGCTTGTTAGTCAGGCCACTGTAAACGGAGGTGACAGCTGATCAATGGCTCTCCATCCCTCCTCATTGCCATCAGCCTTCGTCTCTCCTGCCTTTCTCTCTCCTCCTCATCACCATCTCCTCACCACACCCTCTCATCCTCTCCTCCCGTTTCCATCACCTATCCCTTAAATGTGCATTGTGTATTTGTACAGTGTATAGGTGTCTATCTCCTGTCCTGCCTTCTCCTGTCCCCTTCTCTCCTTTCATCCTTATTTATCCCCTACTGTCCTGTCCTCTTCTCCCCTTTCATCCTTATTTATCCTCCACTGTCCTCTTCTCTCCCCTCCTTCTCGCCTTTCTTCTCCTCTCCTCTCACCCCTGGAGTTTAAGCCCATTACGAGCTTGTCCTTGGCTCAGGCAGAGCAGAGAACAGGGGAAATTCCTGCTCCGCCCCTCTCCCTTCTTCTCATTTCCCATTACTCTCTCTCTCTCTCTCCGCCCCCCCCCACCCCTCGTTCTCCCCTGCTCTCTCTCTCTCTCTGCACCCCTCCCTCAACGAGGTTGAAAGCCATGTGACAGTATACTTCCCTCTCCTGCACATGTGTGTGTATGTGTATGTGTATGTGTATGTGTGTGTGTGTGTGTGTGTGTGTGTGTGTGTGTGTGTGTGTGTGTGTGTGTGTGTGTGTGTGTGTGTGTGTGTGTGTGTGTGTGCGCGCGCGCCTCCGAAGCAGCCAGTCAATACAACACTATCATCTATCAATGATGGAGCCTTGTTAGGGCTGACAATGAGCCGACATGTGATGGATCCTGATACTGTTGACGGTCCCCCACAGTCAGGTCAAGGGCCGCTATCGATTTGGAGAAAGGAGGAGGTCGACGGTAAATGCACATGGTTCAATTAGAAACCGATGAATGCAGAACTCTCGTCCCATTTTCTATTCGGTTTAGGTGGTGACGATGGTGGTGGTTGTCAGTGAAAGTGGTCTATTTCCATTTTGAGAAAAGCTAATCCAAATGGACCACAATGGAAACAAGCCTTCGGGCTTTCTTTCGTATTTATCCTTTTTCATTTTCAATAAAGTGCTCAAAAAACATGGCTGAGCATCAATAGGTGTTTTTCTTCAGCAGGTTAGGGTTAGAAGTGGTGTTGTTAGAAGTGAACTCCGCTCAATAAAGATGTACAAAGATGGCCGACTTCCCGCTGTTCAATGAAAAAAGAATAGATTTCATTTATCGATTCCATCTTCGCAAGCTTGCTCTGTCAGCAAAACTCTTAAAGTGTTTGAATTCCCGAGAGTCGTTTTTATTTTTCCTTTAGTCAGCAGCAATAATTTAGTGAGCATAATACAATAGGTGTCGCTTTCTTTTTTTAAAGGGCTGTGTTTTTGGAAGTAAACTCTACAGCCAGTAATGAGGCGGGAGACACTTTGGCAAACAGTCTGGGCTTCATTCACAAAGAGAGGATGATTTATTCTCTTTCATGCCTCTGACCCAGGGGGTCAAGCAATAATAGAGAACACACGGAAAAGGCAGAATGAATTTACTCTTTGTTCTTTGGTGTCAAATCAAGGACGGTGCTTTATGTTGTGGAAAGGCGTTAGGTTGAGCACATGACTGATTTCAGTGACTCTGGATATGATCAGGACATATACAGTACATCCAGTTTATTTTCTTTATTGTCTTTATTCCATGGTTTATTTGCATTTGTGATATAAGTAAAAACAATTGATAAAAAAAAAGAAAATACACATACTGTACACACACACACACACACACACACACACACACACACACACACACACACACACACACACACACACACACACACACACACACACACACACACACACAGTAGACGTTCTGCATCTCTCCCCTCCCTCCATCCATCTCCCCCTCTCGTTTCTCCCTCCTCTGTCTTGTCCTCCTCTCATCTGTGACAGTATACTGTTATCTGTATGTTGTATGATGAGATGACGGTGAGTCACATAGCCATCTGCTCACAGCAAATCCTCCCCTGCCTTATTAGACTCCCTTTGTTTTATTAACACCCACTGCTTCTGGGACTACCGTTACACGCGCATGCATGAGGAGCCGCACACACGCATGCATTAATTCACACACGCACCACACACACACACACACTTGCGCACACACACACACACGCGCACACACGCGCACGCACACACGCGCACAAACACTCTCTCTCTTTCTCTCAATTTCTCTCTTTCTCCTTCCCTCTGGTGCACTACACAAACTCTGTGTAGTGGGACGGCATAGCACAGCATATCAGCCTAATCGTTAATTTTTTGCGATGAAAGCGCCAAATTTGGCAGAAGTGTTGATTGATATATTGGGGACAAATCTGGATATTGGGACATCAAAAATGTGCACCCTTGTGGGCGTGGCAGCCATTTTTCTAAATGGCCACCAGCGGTTGATCAAATCCTCCTAGTTTTCGTCCTAGTATAGGCTGAAATGTTGCTGAAGTACCGGTATGTGAATATGAAGGTGTGTGGGTGTGTTCATGCTAATTGCCTAAAAGGGGGCGTTGCAATGGGAATGGCCTAGATAACAGCAATATTTTGGGAGAATTGTTGAAATGGTGTGTGGAGCTCAGGGAGGAGATAAGAAAGGCAGCCAGAGAGATGAAGAAAGTAGGGAGGAGAACAAAGAGATGAGGGGTAAGGTGGAGAGAAAGGTGGTGAGGGTTAAGGAAAAGAGTATGAGTAGTTTTTTTTTTTAAATATCTGTTTATTGTTTTTTTTTACAGGTTTTTTTCTTCCTCCCATGTGAGGACTTCATTCGTAAACTTAAAATGTAGGCATGTATGTAATACATAGGTACCCCTCATTTCCCTCCCGTCCACCCGCTCACCCTCCCACCCACCCGCGCTTCCCAGATGCAGAGACAGTACTGCACAAACACAAAAAAAACTAAACAGAAATGTAAACAACTTTTCCTTTCTCCCTGCTTCCCCTCTTCTCCTCGCCCTCCCCCCTTTTTGTTTTCCTTCTTAAACATATTCAAGTAATCAGAAAATAAAGGGAAAAAAGAACAGACAAAAAGAAAGCACCAATAACAATAACACAATTGCAATGGTAATGATGGGGCAGGATAGGAAACAGATGACAATAACATTGCATAGATTTTTTCCCCCTATTTCTTTACCTCCTTTTTTCCTCTCTCTGTTCTTCCCCCTCTTTGTTCCTTAAAGGTATTTAAGTAGCAGGAGTGGAATATGAAGAAGAGAAAATAATAATAAAATAATATTAATAGTAATTTAAAGGTAAAAGGAGGGAGAAGAGAAAAGAGAAGAAGAGAGAAGAAGAAGAGCAAAGAAGTAGGGGAGGGGGGGTCCACCTGTGTGTGCGCAGGCACCAGTTCACACGAACAATGCGTGAGCCTATGTTGTCACCATTCCCCAATTCAAATGAGTATGAGTAGTTGTATGAAAGGTTGGACACCAAGGAGGGAGAAAAGGACCTGCACCGATTGGCTAGACAGAGGCACTGAGATGGGAAGGATGAGCAACAGGTTAAGGTTGGAAATGTTCTAGCAACCTACGGCTTGGAAACCGTGGCACTGACGAAAAGACAGGAGGTGGAGATGGCAGAATTGAGGATGCTACGATTCTCATTAGGAGTGACAAGGAAGGACATCATCAGAAATGATTAAATTAGAGGATCAGCCCAGGTTACAAGGTTTTGGGATAAAGCAAGAGAGGCGAGGTTGAGATGGTTTGGACATGTGAAAAGGAGGGATGAGGGGTACATTGGGAAAGGGATGCTGAAGATGTAGCTGCCATGCAGGTAAGAGGAGAAGAAGAAGGCCAAAGTGGAGGAAGACACAGAACACCAGATGGAAGAAAAATGTAATACATGTTCAGAAGTCATGACATTTTGTTTTGCTTTAATCCCAGAGCTTGACTGTGAGCACAGTTGTATGTTGTGTTTTTGAAATGTTTTCATTTAGATAGTTATAAATTCAAACTCCTGTTTGAAAATGTTCAAAAACATACTATGGGAGTGCTATTTGGTGATTTGGTGATTGACCTCAAATAATTATAGGCAAAGATATGCAGAAATGTAAAAACAGTCTAATTTTGATGGCCATCTTGAAATAAATGGCTGACATCTTTTATTTATTGAGTGGCCCGGTTTTCTAAATCGAAGCGTGATCTCCAAAGCTGATTTGTACCAAATTTCCAGCTTGTATCACCATTTGAACAATTCTCCCAAAATATTGCTCTTATCTAGGCCACTCCCAACGCCCCCTTTTAGGTAATTAGCATGAACACACCCACACACCTTCATACGCACATACTTGAGCAACATTTCAGCCTACTAGGACAAAATCTAGGAAGATTTGAACAACCGCTGGTAGCCATTTTTAAAAATGACTGCCACGCCCACCAGGGTGAGAATTTGTGATGTCCCAATATCCAGTTTTTTTTTTCAAAATATATCTATCAACACTTCTGCCAAATTTGGCGCTTTCATCGCAATAATGAACGATTTTGGTGCTATGCCACCCCATGTCAACCTCTCTTTCCTCATCCCTCTGTTTATCTCTATTACTAATAGCTCTCTCTCTCATTAGGTCTCGTACTAAACTACCCTTTCTATTCTCAGTATTCTTTCTCCCCCGTTCCTGTCTTTATTTTTATTTTATTTTATATTCTCTCTCTCTCTCTCTCTCTCTCTCTCTCTCTCTCTCTGTCTCTCTCTCTATCTCACTCTCTCTCCCTTTCAACCACATTCTCCCCTGTCCTCCCGCTTTTATTTCTCCCCAGTGTTTTTCTCCTCTCCTCCTATGTGTCCTCCTTTACATTGGCACCTTAAAATGGGCCCATTTTTACACTCACCGAGTTAAATGAACACCCAGGATTCTACTGCCCTACTTCTCATGTCTTCCTCATTCTGTCTCTCTCTCAACCCCTCTCTTTCCCAGGAGAGATATCTGTTAGGAATGAGGTCAGGCTGTGTGTGTGTGTGTGTGTGTGTGTGTGTGTGTGTGTGTGTGTGTGTGTGTGTGTGTGTGTGTGTGTGTGTGTGTGTGTGTGTGTGTGTGTGTGTGTGTGTGTGTGGGGGTGTGGGTGTGTGTGTGTGTGTGCGTGCACACACACGCGTGCGTGCGTGTGTGTGTGCGTGCGTGCGAGCGTAGATTGTTTATGTTATTGAGGTGGTAGTGTGGAGCTTCTGTTGTTGATGTCATTATGCTCCCTGCAATAACAACAAAAACACTAACACCCTAGAGGCGTGTGTGTGGCCGCGTACGCATGTGTGAGCATGTGTGAGCATGTGTGAGCATGTGTGTTTGTGTGTATTGGTGTTTCTGTGTGTCTGGGTCTTGTCTGTATAAATTGTCTGTATAAAAGTGTGTGTGTGTGTGTGTGTGTGTGTGTGTGTGTGTGTGTGTGCGTGCGTGCGTGCGTGCGTGCGTGCGTGCGTGCGTGCGTGCGTGCGTGCGTGCGTGCGTGCGTGCGTGCGTGCGTGCGTGCGTGCGTGCGTGCGTGCGTGCGTGCGTGCGTGCGTGCGTGCGTGCGTGCGTGCGTGCGTGCGTGCGTGCGTTTGTGTGTACGAGAGAGAGTTATCATACATTTATAAGACTGAACGCATACACACAAAGAGAGGGTCCCATAGACCTTCAGTTGAACTGTGCTGGACTGCACATTGCTTCTCTATACTGTAGTGTAGATGCAGTATCTCTATCTAACCCATAGTGCTTACATTGTTGCTCCAAACGGTTTGGAATCAACATGGCCTTGGGATGTAATTAGGTGACATGCTGTAAAGAGTGTGGACCCTATTTCAACTCTGTTTTCTTCGCACCCAAACCCTTCCATACTTGGGGTTGAGATCCTTTAGGATTTTTACGATTCCGGTTCCTTAACGATTCCCTCTTAACGGTCCGATTCCTTAACGGTTCTCTTTAACGATCCCTAGGGGTTCCAAATGGACCTTTACAGGTCTGTAACTCTGAGAACCAAATGGACCCGTAAGGGTCCATTATGATGGTCCTTGAAATTAAAAAGTTTGAGAACCACTGGTATTGTAATTGTACTAGATTTACGCGGCCTTCAAACCTAGTACTATGTTGCGCTGATAAGAGCAATGGTCACTGAAGTATGGCCATTTGAAGTGTTAAACACAGAGGGGGCGGGGCTTAAGCAATTCCAGCCCGTTCCTATTGGCCGTCTAAGAGCACCTACCAAGTTTGGGGCCTTTAGCATACTGGGAACTGGCGTTATGGCTGTTTAAAGCCCACCCAATAGAAACACTGAGGGGGCAGGGCTTAAGTAATTACAGCCTGTCCCTATTGGCCGTCTAAGAGCACCTACCAAGTTTGGGGCGTTTAGCATGTTGGGAACTGGAGTTACGGCTGTTTGAAGCCCAGCCAATAGGAACACAGAGGGGGCGGGGCTTTAGCAATTACAGCCTGTCCCTATTGGCCGTCTAAGAGCACATACCAAGTTTGGGGCCTTAATCATGCTGGGAACTGGAGTTATGGCTGTTTAAAGCCCAACCAATGGGAACACAGAGGGGGTGGAGCAATGGTGCCTGGTCCGTGGTCCTTGGTGTGGCTATTCTGATGGCAGACCCGAAACCAGTGTTGGTGGCAAGTTTGGTGCGTATCGGAGCAACAGTGCGCCTCGCAGCTTCGCATGTTGCATTTGGGACGTCCACCTGCCCACCGTCGAGGCAATTTTAATATAGGATAGCAAACGTGGAAGTCTACCAGCTCTGACAAGTGTGATAAACCGGTTCCGGAAACTGTTCCAAACGTGATGGAACCGATTCCCGTTCCTCATTGTTGGATCCAGTTCCTCCGGTTCCGGATCCCAACCCTTCCGTACTGAGGGGTCATCATGCTGTTTTTTACTTCATACCACACAAGTTGGATTCATGGCATCCTGCCTCGCTATACTGCAGTTGAGTTATACGGGCTACACACAGTGAAATGCTGAGTGTTCGTTTCTTTCACTCGCGAGAGTGTAAATAAGGAGCGTAAAGCTTAATTTATGTTTTGAAGTACAACAGAACAGATTTTCATGCTCTTCAATTATTTTCAGGAAGTGACACTGTCATGCAATGCAGTATAAATTAAGATTTAGGGTCCATTTGAGCTAAAAGATTTTGCTGTGTAGCCGTGTATTCTTAATCATACGACGAATAGCGAAAATAGCTGATCTAGTGCATGTTCACGACTCTTAGTTAGGATGTAAGTACGGCCATGTTACATAAAAAAAAAGCAGTTACAAAGTCTGCCATTAATAGATCCGTGTTAAAATGTTATGTGTTGCTTGGCCTCTCAGCCAATCAGGCTGCCATCAGTGGTTTTGTATAGTGGCAGCACTAAAGGTATGCTGTATGTATTATTTTAAAGACTACGCAAAGCAAAACTAAAAGATTTACGTGTCTCAGTTCATGAAAGTTATGTTATTGATGGTCCTTTAGACAAAATGACTAATAAATAAATAGGCCTGCGTGTATGCAGTGCAGTGCGTGTCTATAATTTGTTTACAAAAGCACAGGATGTCAGTGAACATTGACAAGCAGGCTCTGTAGATTTGAAATGCGTCTTTCAAGAATTGCAGCCGTAGGCACGACCATTAAACCGCTGGTTCTCAACCTCTGGTCCGGGGGACCACCGGGGGTCCAAAAGGACCCTTACGGCTCTGCAACTCTGAGAGTGTACAAAAAGAACCAAATGGATCTTTACAGGTCCATTTTGTTCCATTTGTACACCCTCAGAGTTAAATAAACACTGGATTTCACAGTGTAGATTGGGTCCCAGAGATATGTTTTAAAATAAAATTCTTCTCCATCTCTGTCTCTCTCTGTCTCTGTGTGTCTCTCTCTCCCTCTCTCTCTCTCCTTCTCCCCCAGTCTATTAAAAGCCAACGGCAGCGTATAAAAGATGACCATTGTTCACATCCTTTCCTCATCCTATTACTCCTCTCAGTAGCAGCATTTGACCACCGATCAATGTATAAACGTGTGGATAAGTCAGCATATCACATTCTGTGCCTTTCTACATCCATTTGCCTCCCCCTCCGCCCCTCTATATGTCACATTCTCTTATCTAACTTACCCCTTCTCATTTTCCCCTCTCATGTTACGTCGCCCTCCCCCTTTTTTTCACGTCCATCTCTTTCTCCTGGTCTCATTTCGCTCCTTGTCTCTCTCTGTCTCCTTCCCGTCACTTTTACTTCACGTTTCTCGCTCGCTGTACATCATCGTCTGTCTGTTTTGTTCACCCTGTCAATTTTTTTTCTCTACTCTCTCTCTGCCGCTAAAGCCAGTGTAGGGCTGCCTATGGATCCATCGCCAGCCTATCCAGATGTGTAATTATGATGAGGAGCGCTTCATTTACTCTCTCCTCTCGTCCCTCCAGGGAGACGGGGTCATTGCAGGGTTACATCACACAGTCAGCGTTTCACACGCTTTGCTCAGTTCACATAACGTCATAATGTCCCATGTAATTACAGATAGCTACATTATTGCACTACAGCTAACTCCAATTAAGAGTGCTGTACTGTAGCTTGAGTGAGGAATTAGTGTGTGTGTGCGTGTGTGTGTGTGTGTGTGTGTGTGTGTGTGTGTGTGTGTGTGTGTGTGTGTGTGTGTGTGTGTGTGTGTGTGTGTGTATTTCTACAGTGAGGACCAAATATGAATCAAGTATTGTAGAATTTCTGAAATAGTTGTGAGGACAAATTTCCAGGAAAAATGATTGTTTTAGGATTGATTTGAACGAGTTGTGCGATGCTGTGTGTCGCACACCCCAAATAGCTGATCTACAAGCTCACAACGTCCGTGCCGCAGCATGTCTGAACACTGGTTCAGATTCAGATCCTGGTTAGCATGAACTTTATGGAATACGGATTGCGGATTTAACCCCTTAAACCCCATGTCGGTAATCGGAGTCCCTCAGGGCTCAATACTCGTGTATTTTGTGTTTTATGTTATTGTGGGGAAAGCTTTCGCTGAAAATAGCCGATCGACAAAAGTTGTGAGCATGTTGATCGGCTATTTTCAGCGAAAGCTTTCCCCACAATACCGATGCTGCATGGGTTTAAGTGGTTAAGCTTAGAAATGGTCATTTGAGTGCGTTTTTTACACGGAATGAAACGGACAATGTGTTTGTATATCTTGTGTCTCTGTCTGCTTGTGTATGTCCATATTCTGTCTGTGTCTTTTGGTGTGTATACAGTATGTCTGTATTCATTTCATATATATTTACAGACTATATTATACTGTATATTGTATTTCTGTATTGTATTTCTATCTTCAATGTGTGTGTTTTCCAGTGCACACTATATACTGTGTGTGTGTATGTGTGTGTGTGTGTGTGTGTGTGTGTGTGTGTGTGTGTGTGTGTGTGTGTGTGTGTGTGTGTGTGTGTGTGTGTGCGTGCGTGCGTACGTGCGTGCGTGTGTGTGTGTGTTATTCAATCAGTACAGTACCGTATACTGTAGCTCTGTCTTTGAGTGCTGCATGTACCGTAGCTTTTATTATAGTGGGTGCTCCAGACCTGGTAGACAGATCCATAACCCTCCATCAGTCAATAGGGAGGATACCATATAGCATGACAGATACCCACTCTGCTGATTGGGCAACACACACACATGCATGCACGCACACACGACGCATGCACACGTTTATATTACTATTTTCGGTGTGCCTGCACTGGCGCACTACTAAATATAAATCAAGCACTCCAATCTTAACCCCTAAACCTAGCATCTATCCAATCCAATCCTAATTGTAGGGTTAAATCTTTTATTTATAATGTCTATTCCATAAATTCTACGATACTAGTGGGGAAATTTGGCCCTCACAATTATAGTAGTAATACAAACAAACGCACGCACGCACGCACGCACGCACGCACGCACGCGCACCCACGCGCACACGCACACACACACGCACATACTGCAATTGGGATCATAACTATATTTACCATGACCTGCTTTTCCGGTGTGATCATTGTGTAATTATATAGCAGCATGCTGCTGCTTCATCAATTAAACATGAACCTCTGGCACACTTCGATCGGGCTCCGTATTGATGGAATATGTTTGTTAGTATGTGTGTATATAAAGTGTGTGTGTGTGTGTGTGTGTGTGTGTGCACACACACCTCAGTTTGTCTCTGTTATTAACACATAACACAGGCGTGTTAGTTGCTTACCTTTTGCATCATACACATTTTGTTGTCATGGCAACTCATTTTTTCAACTACTGTATTGCTTGAGTTTAGACAGTCTAGATAACTACTTCAGCTCAGATTTTTACTTTCAATTTCATCTGAAAAAAAATGTTCACCTATACATGCCCATAATTTGGACACCGCACAAGGTTGAAGGTGGTTAACACATATTTTTTAAACACAGGCCTTGGAAAAGGTAACAGTTGTCTTGTCCAGTAGCGCAAGGTGTATGGAATGAAACAAACTGAAATAAAATAACCCCAAATGTAGTGACGTAGCT
>NC_137618.1:38229437-38241937 GCF_963280865.1 Gymnoscopelus braueri
GGATAAGCATTACGAGGAGCGATCAATAGGTTAACATTGAAACCGAGCTACGCTGAGCTGTGAGTCAGGGGCTCTCCTGCCTGTATAGTAAATAGGATTTCCCAAGGATAAGGATATAGAAACTTCAGGATTAGTAGCTTTTGTGACTGACACTATAAGATATACTGTTGTGTTAAATTAACTTTAAGATTGCAAAAACTAAAAAGTGCAGAATTTGGGTGCATTTGTTACGGAGGATCTTAATGTGAAGGTGGCTGCCCTATGAAAAGCTGCCAATTATTATACTGCACAGTATAATAATTGTGTTCGGGGTACACAATTGTTTGGGGTATTTGCCAAGCACATTTGCACGAAGGCTACCTGTTATTTGTCCTCTGCATTTCCCCATCCTAACTATTAGGAGCAGTGTGGGCGCTGTTAATACAGCCAGCGCCCAGGGTATGGTCGGGGAACAGTTGAGTCTTCTCAAGGACACTTTGACACTAAGCCAGGAGGGGGATCAAACCAGGGACCGACCTTCCGATTCCCAGGCGGCCTCTCCCTTCCTCCTGAGATGAAGCATGTGTGTGCTCGCTTTTATGTTCATTTGCATGTGTGACACTTTGCATTTTGCGGTTGTTAACAGGCTTGGGAAATTAAATTGATTGCACCTCATGTTGTTTCAAGCAAATGAAGGTGTTTTGTTGTGTGCGTGACGTTCAGTGTGACATGCGTGTGGGATCGCTACATGCTTCTGTCTGTCACAGCTGTAGAGTCACAGAGCTTACTGAAGGCTGACACTTACACTCAATTACCAAAGCAAATAGGGGGTGAACTGGTAGCATTATGGATTGACTGAAGGCTAATTTAGTTGATTGGCCATGTCAAATAACAAAAATGACATACAGTATTTTCAAGGGATAAAGGGGTGCTGAGTGCATTGAATTATTATAAAGTACCCTTTATTTGGTACTGATCTGTGTTTGTGTTTGTTACATTATGTGTTTTGTTGTAGCGATCAATGGGAATCACATCATAATTGTTAGAATCCAAAGCGTTGAATGCCTCTCGTCTAGCCTTTGTACAGTACCTCACATGACATTACTGCCCTACTTTTATCATGTCTGGTCCCCTCGGTCACAATAGACTTATTGTGATTATTACTGGGTTTTGTTGCTGTTGTTTATGGCTTCAGTGGCTTGTTAAAAAAAAAAGAAAAGAGGCCCGTCACCCAGCCCAGCCATGTTTGACTGTCAGCGTCTTGCAGTTCGCTTTAGTAGGACGTGACAGATCCCAGTGACGGGTGGTGTTTTAACAGCATTTGCCTCTGTGTCTACATGCCAGCTCACAGTATGAGGGCTATTACAGACTGCCATTTTATACCACACACTGCGAGACGCACACAGCAGGCAAAGGCTCATGCACAAATACAGTACATGTTTGTATTACTGTATTAGTACTGTTATTTAGTTATATTCTGCATTATTAGTTCTATTAAGCAATACTGTATGTTAACCACTTTCAACCTGGCATCAACGTTTTCGGCATGTTATTATAGACAAAAACATATTTTGCTAAACATTTAAAAAAATTGAAGATCTGCTATTTTCACTATTTGTCATGTGATGAAAGAGAAGAGGGAAGTAACATAATGACATCCGCACTCACGCACGCACGCACGCACGCACGCACGCACACACACACACACGCACGCACGCACGCACGCACGCACGCACGCACGCACGCACGCACACACACGCACGCACGCACGCACGCACGCACGCACGCACGCACACACACACACACACACACACACACACACACACACACACACACACACACACACACACACACACACACACACACGCGACACAATACAGATCACACTGTAGCTGAACCAGGCTCCACCTGGTTGGGTCCCACAGAGACGTCTGACTGGGCTGGTAAGAACCTGCTCTGCTCTCTAGCTGTGCTTGACTTGGCCTGCCTGTCACTCACACACACACACACATGCGTATACGCACGCACACACGCACACACAGACACACAGCACATGCCCGGCCCGCAGAGCCTCCATGCAGGTGGAGATGGGTGAATGCATTTCACACATACACATCGTACACGTATCCTTATGGACCGAAATGTGTGAGTTGATATTAGTTGATATTGGCTCACTCTCTCTAAACTCTCTAAATCTTCCCCCTAAAAAACAACAACAGACTTATGAATAACAGAAAACATAACAAAGAAAAAATAAACAAAGCAAAAAAATCACTCCCTGACTTCACTCCCTGACTCGAGAACTAAACTAGAGTCCTGACATAAACCCCATGGACTTTTTCAACATCATGTCATATAAGAGCTGTGTTCCAAAAAAATAAAATAAAAAAGAGCAATTCGGTCAGGTGTGTGACTCTGTGTCATTTATGATATTTAGTTAATTTAGATAATTAGATAATGTCTGCGTTTGGGGAAAATGTTGTTAATTCTGCAGCGGTACCCGGCGGTAGTAGCGTTGGAAACTACGGTGGGAAATGACACGATTCACCGTCCCCAGTGACGCACGTCACACTCCGTGTCCTTCTTTCCAGCCAAGACATTCCTTGGCTGGGAAGAAGGACAAGTTGCTCCACAGTGTTAATTGCCACGTTTCCTCTGCACTTCTCTCAGACAAGGGCTGAACAATGATGGAAAAAAATTACATTGCAATATTTAAGTTTTTTGCAATATTGCAGTATTAAAACAAAGCTGGATTTAGGCTACATCATTTTATGAGATATATCGTTAGCCTCATAGCATAATTGCCTTCGTAATTTCTTGGCAAATTAATATTTCTGCCTAACTCTACTCTCCTAACACTGCTGCTTCATTGTGCCATATTGCCTATGTGTCCTCAGCCTATCAGAATGCTTGTTACGTTCCAAAACAACTTAGGCAGTGCTTTTTGGCTCAATTTCTATCACTAACATTTTAACTCTAGCTTTTATTGGGTAAACTACTACTACTACTACTGTAGTTTATACTGTGTAAGACAAGCTGTGGCTCATGAGTCATCATGGCTCATAGCTCTGGGCATTTATATGTAATAGATCGGCTCACTGACAAGCGTCCTGTGTCCATGACAACGGTGTGAGCTGATAGACATTTTAGGAGGTACAGTATGAGCCAAGTGGCTCACAGCCTGTGAGACGTTCCAAATTACATCAACGAGCCAAAAGAAATCTGGCTCACAGGGGGTTGTCTTTCACAGGAGCCTATAAATTAGACTTGAGGCAGTTGTTCAATACTCTGGTTGACTCAACATGACACCTCTGTGAATGCAGAATGTGCGTGCAACACCAGTCAGCAAGAAGTCATTAAAATGCCATGTTATTCATCAGATAGACTAGACTGTTTTACATCAAACCTCCCTAGTTTCTGTTTTCTCTCAAGAAGTAAAAGTATTTTAGTATGTGACTGAGTGGTCCAATTCGCCTCAGCTATCCTTTGCAATGTCACCGTTGCACATGTCACTGTACATTGCAGTTGATTCTGAAATGATATTTTGGGCAGTCCTATCTCAGACGTATTTTACAAACAAGTGTGTTTGGCCAGTGTTTGGCACTCAGTAGCCTAACAATTTCATAGAACAGAGACAACATAAACTTTCTTGCTGGCATAGTCTGATCCCCATCAGCCTATGTTGTTGTTTGCTGCACGTGCGCTAGCACTGGTGTACAGAGTCAGGAATAAAGGGAAAGCAATGTTAGAGAGGAGATTACTGTGGCAAATATGTCTGATATTTAGAAATGATGTAGGACATGATTTTCCACATCGCTAATTAAAGCATTGCAATATTATTGAAGTACTTCATTTATTGCCCGGCCGGCTTGATGACTGGCGAGGGAAAGAAGACAACCAAACAAGTTTTAATATTTTACTCAGAGAAATAAAGCATCAAACATAATTCAAAAGGCGCTTTGATAACAAATATACCACTTATTTTCTTGGAACTAGATCTTGTAACTTTTTTTTAATATAACTTTTTTTGCAGCGCTCACACACGCACGCACACATGCACACATGCGTACACACAGGCACGCTTGCACACACCCAAACATACTTTCATACTCACACCCAATTGCCCGCACGAACGAACGAACGCACACACACAGACACACATTTTTCAAGTCCTTGACGCTGGAGTACTTGTCCTGGTCGGGTTGTCCTCTAGGGGGCAGAAGTGAGACCAGCGTTAGGGTGTCATGTAACTGTAAGCATGCTGTGTGATGATTATGAGACCGAAAGACAGACGTGGATAAGATTGACAGTCTCACACACACACACCCACACGCACGCACGCACGCACGCTCACACACACACACACACACATAAGCAGCTGCCCCCAGACAGATGGGAGGTGTGAGGATCCATGCCTGTGTGGAGCACTTGAGGTGTGAGAAGCATGGAAGCAGGTTATTATCACTTTGTCTGTGTCTACTAGATCTGTAAGAAGACACCCTGCTGGGACGCATGTACGCAAACGTGTGCATGCACCCAGCGTACCCAATCTGTCAAGGATTTCTTTCTAACTGAACCCAAATGCAAGGAATACAAAATCTTGATGTGGAAGATATACTGTAGTTTATTAACCCTTTAAGACTTGGAACGCATCTGTGTCATTTTGATTTGACCTAAAAAGCATTATTTTACACTTTGGATATTCAAAAATAGCAGATATACAAGCTCTTTGCGCGGCTTATGGGGGTCCCTGGAACAAAATATTTTGAGATGGGAGTCGGCGGCAAAATACATATAATTTTGGGGGTCACATGAAGAGGTTTGAGAACCACTGATATAGAAACATACGTTTTTCAGAAAACTGTTAGGATTTAGGGGACATAATAAGAATGGGCCTCAGGTTAAACTAGAACTTGCATATGAGCAAAACCAGCAACACAGAACCTGGCGTCTGTGGAAGAAACAAGCAACCAGCGTTGTCTAGTTCTGCACGAACGATAGCTCGTGTGCGACTTTCAGTGCATGTTTGAGTATCATGAGACTCCACAATGAGCAGTAGTAGAGAAAAAAACAACTTTGCATTATAATAGACGATTTTCACTCTTACACGGGCTCCCATTATGCCACGGAGGGGGTCGCCAGACTGCACGACAGGGGACTCTCTGGAATAACTCAACGTCCATTTCAATGATGGTGAGTGATTAGCGACACATCAAAGATAACACTTAAAATGTCCGGATCTCTCCTTTAAGTTTAAGTAAACAGACAGGTATAAATACACTGGGAACTAACAAGACACAGGTGAACTCAATGACAATCAACACAGCGATTGGCTGGGTCAAACGGGACACAAATGAACAATAGTCACAAGGTGGAGAGACAAGACAGGTAACAGCTACAATGAAAGACAGGAAACACAAGACCATTACTTCAAAGATAAGTAGAAGCACACTTCTAAGCAAGGAACAGAAATACAAATCCTGACGACGCAAACACAAACAGCGAAGAGATAAACATACAGTACACGAACACAGCCCAATGACTGTCTATAATGAATGACACAGTAATATCTTCAGTGGTAATTTATCATTTTGTAACTCAGATTAACACTCAGGATTTTACAGTTTAGGCTGCCTTATTTTTCAGGCACAATATCCAAGCACTTGCGAGTCAGGTCTCTACTGTATAGCTGCACCTGCAGTGGGTGTGAAGTGCCCACAAGGGGATAACAGATGAAATGGGCTGGAACAGTTGGGGATTGGTTCCCTGATTTACACACTCTCCGGATAAAAAAGGGACACTTCGCTGGCCATACACAATTCCCCCTCTTTTCTGAAAGTCTTTGCATTTTCAGTAGGATTGATGGTTAGATGGTCAGATGGTTATTCTGTGTGTGAGAAGGCCGAAAGGGAGGAGGCTTTTCCTTATGCACTGAGTTGTTAGTCCCAAAGATAGATCTCTACTGTACTACAGTGCAAGATCAAGCCAGCGTGTTTGCTACACCGACGACACGGAAATATGGAGGAGGCTTCCTCGTTTATCAGATTTGACACTAAATGCTTAAAAAAAAGATATACTACATATAAATGCAATTTGTCAACTCACAAAGTGAGCATCGGTGCAATTATAAAACGAGATCAGATGCATGGGAAAAGAGGTGCGACCACAGTCTCAATCATGTCAGACCTCTCTGGGGGCTTGGGGGGGTGGGAGACCAGGGCACTTGTCTGTGACAGGGGCTTGTCACAGACAGGGAGGGATGCGGCCTCAGCACTCCCCCATCCCACACAGGGTCTTGTCACAGGGGGAGCCAGCATCATGGATGACGTCAGTTAGTTGGTTTGATGAACGTATGTACTGTATGTACTGTATGTAAGGGACTGTGACTGAAGATGTTGGTCTAGCCAGCGGATGGATGCTTTTGCAGGATAAAACCAGGTGAGGATGATTCTTTTTCTGTGGAATGAAGATTCCTGCATGTAAGTCAATAACTGTTTGTTATTGAACCTGGAGTCCTCCTTATAATTGTCTTTGTTATTGATTTATTTAGTACCAGATTTATAATTAAATCATTTATTATAATCTGTGAGGCTGTGGTGAAGAAGAAGATGATGAAGGTCAGCCAGGAGGGTTGAAAATTGTCAAATCTTCTAGAATTAATCCAAGGGGTTCAGTACATTTCTCTCTTGAACAGTGTTGCTGCTGTTAGTGTTCTTGTTCATTGTCTTGGCCCCCTGGGTTGAACGTAATGATCGTAGTTCATATAATGTAGGACTGACTGGTGCTGGGTCTGATGTTGCTCATAAGATTCGTTCAATGTGTATCCTCAGGCTGTTTGTAGCAACACATGACCTTTTCTCACAAACGCACGCGCACGCACACGCACACACACACACACACACACACACACACACACACACACACACACACACACACACACACACACACACACACACACACACACACACACACACACACACACACACACTTGCTTGCACTCACGCACAGAGTGCAGTGATGGAAAAAAATGTCCAAACAGTGATAGGCTTTTGGCAAGGTGTATGTAATCTGTTACTCTCCTGATCGAGATATCAACTTTAATTATGTAATTGACTTACGTCTAATTCAATCTGCAAGCTGAGGCCACGGCTTGTTTTACAGTATCAAATCCCTCTGTTATCAAAGTCACAATCTCCCTCCCTCTCTCTTGCGCTCTCTTCCGAGTTATAGTGTGTTTTCATCTCTATCTGTATGAATGATAGCTAGATAATGTATCTATCATCTATCCATCCATCCATACAGTCATCCATCCATACATCCATACATCCATACATCCATACATACACATACATCCATCCATACATATACAGTACATCACAACAAAGACCAGCAATGCTCACCAGAGCAAACTTTCCCACTTATCCTCCTCCTTAAGATCCAGACTGGTCTTTAAGGAACACTTCTCATCGATCTATGTTTGTGCTTTTCTCTCCTTCCAGCTCGGGGCCACATCTGTCTGGATCTGTGGTTACGCTCCAGACATATCTCTGCTCTGAGGGGGAGAGGAGGAAGACCGGGCATTTGGGACTGGAGCCAATGAAAGCAGCACCGTTAGAGGGCCCCAGGGCTTGATTAAAATGGGGTAAGTTTAGACTGGAGCATAGGCTGACACGCTGCCAGGAGAAGCGGTACCTGGGTGGCTGAGAGAGGAGGATTTGTTTCCAAATCTGATCCCAGGGATAGGATGCTGCTTGCTGTTAGCTAAACTCCCTTGAGCTGGAGAGAGGAAAATACATGCTGGCACAAATAGACACATATAAACAAACATGTAAATATGCACACAAATATGTGCACACTCACAGACACTCTCATCATACATGCTCATACCAGTGTTCCTTTTGTCGATTAAAACTATGACCATTTTTTTTTTACTTAACTAAATAAAATCTAAGCTATCCTGACTAAAATTAAGACTAAATATATATATATATATATATATATATATATATATATATATATATATTGACAATTTTGTCAACATATAAAAACTAGACTAAAATGTTGGGGGGGGACTAGTCATTTTATGTTTGGTTGCACTCGGGTGTTGCGCTCTGAAAATAGCAAATCTACAAGTTCACAACGCGTCGCGCTGCGATGTGTTGTGAGCTTGTAGATCGGCTATTTTCAGCATGCAACCAAGTGTAAATTCAGCCATTGCGAAGCCATCGAGGCCCCCCAAAATACATTTTTGACGACAAAATCAACTGTAAATTCAGTCGACTAAAATCTTATGATATATAGATTTAGTCGACTAAAACAAAAAAAAATCAGCTGACTAAAATAGGACTAAAACTAAATGAAATGTTATGCAAAATATGCTGTCAAAATTAACACTAGCTCATACACACATTTTACAGACAAAATCTCACATACACACACAAGTAACACGTGTACACAAAAACACAAACATATGCACTCTTGCGCACATACACATACATTCATATGCATACACATAGACATCCTTACAAACGGATACTGTATGCACAGGCACACAGATACACACGCAAGATATAGTATTTTCTAATAATGATTTATTTCTCAATTTTCCCTCTGTCCAGTCCGCTGACTCCGCCATCATTTTCTGTAGAGATCAGCCTCTGTGCATGCTGGGACGCTGAGGCTGATTTACTGTGGAGTTAATGGGGATGACTTATCCCTGCTTACTGCTAGTAGCAATGGAGAACAGACCTCCACAAACCTTTACAATCAGCCATAATTCAATCAGAGAGAGAGAGAGAAAGAGAGAGAGAAGGGATAGAAAGAGAGAGAGAGGAGAGAGATAGAGAGAGAGAGAGAGAGAGAGAAGAGCGAGAGAGTGTGTGAGAGAGATAGTGATGTTGGGAAGCCTGGCAGAAGGAGAGGTCGAATACTAAACAACATGCAAACACACACGCACGCACGCACGTACACACACACACACACACACACACACACACACACACACACACACACACACACACACACACACACACACACACACACACACACACACACACACACACACACAGAGTGACATACTGTCCACTTATTAGACAAGCACTCCTCATGCTAATGAAGCGTACGATTCACAAGTCAGCACTTTTTATCCCATCAAAGTGGTGTGCAAACAAACACGCAGCCATGCATGCACGCACGTACTGTACGTACGCACGCACGCACACACGCACGCACGCACGCACGCACACACGCACGCACGCACGCACGCACGCACACACGCACGCACGCACGCACGCACACACGCACGCACACACGCGCGCACATACGCTTGCACCCGAAACGGGACAAAAAGGTGTTTGTTGGCCTATATTACCATGACAGACTGACAATCTACAAGCTACAGTTAAACGGAAAGGATTTTGCTCCAGATATACTGTATATATACTGTATATATAGGTGGTTCTCTGTTTTTGCAAGCTGCTCATTCCGTCTCACAATCAAATGAGACTCAAGGACGGTGGGCTTTTTCACATTGCCAGTTCTTAACCACATGAACCCTAGCATCCCTATTCTGGGCATGTCATAATAGGCGAACATTCTGCAAAAATCGGCAGACATTCACCTTAAAATAGCAGATCTACAAGCGTGGCTATTTTCAGCGGAGGAGATCTGGTGTAGAGGGAAAATATCGGGTGTAGAGAGGGAAAAGTCCACTATTGGACTCACCTTCCGCCCAAGACATAGATACGTCCACTACGGCCGAACAGCAGCTAAGCGATGCCCGCTTCGAGCATTAACCCTTTAAGACCGTGAACGCATCTGTGTGTCATTTTAAGATTTCTTTGGCTATTCAAAAATAGCAGATCTACAAGCTCGTAGCGCGGCACCTCGGTGCCGTGTTACGAGCTTGTAGATCTGCTATTTTTGAAAAATCATAAAAATGTATGAAAATCTTTGAATATATATATTTTTAAAGCGAGCACTTTTAACTCAAATCTTTGCTTCTGGGGGTCCCTGGAACAAAATATTTTGAGATAGGGGTCGGCGGCCAAATACATTTCATTTTGGGGGTCCTTGACATGAAAAAGTTTGAGCACCACTGACACAATTTTTCAGAATACTGTTGGGATTTAGAAAACATTTGTAGAATCGGCTACAGGTCTTACTGGGTTAAGTGAAAAATGATTTGGCTTATTATTCATTGAATGTATCAGGAACAAAGCCCTTGGGCGCTCTGCTTCAGAAGTCATAGTCATGGGTGTAGTTATGACCCCTGACTCCAACGCTGTACACGCTATTTGTAGCTCAATTATTACATCGAGAAAACGAGAGAGGGAGCGAGGTAGAGTATAGTGGTGCCTGGCTCGCTGGCTGCCCAGTTCCCAACTAATCTATGACTCCTGTCTGATTAGTCAAAGCAAGGAAGAGTCAGCGCCAGCCGTGGGCTAACAGCCAAGTGGTTATCTTCATTACTGTCCCCTCAACTAACAGCTTTCTCTTAGAGTTATAATCATCTTATACAGTATATACTATCTTCTCCTATAGCCTTATATCAGACTGAAGACTGAAAGACATTATGAAGAAGTCCATTCAGTGGAGCGGCCGGAGTCTATGGTGTGGATCTCTCTTCTCTCTTCCTCTCTCTCTCTCTCTCTCTCTCTCTCTGCCTGTCTTTCTCTCTCTGCCTCTATTTGGCCCTCGCTCTCTCTTGCCTAAGATCTCTCCCTGCCACAGTTCACTTTAGTTCTCTCTGTCAGCCATGTATTTTACCCCCCCCCCCCCCCTCCCCGCCCCTTCCGTCCATCTTTATCTCCCTCTCTCAATCTCGTGTTTTAATAGCCTGACAAGGACAGTAATAATCCCCTCTTATCATTCTTTGCTGCAGAGACAGAGGAAAAACAGCGAGGGAGCCATTTATAGAAAATGAATGTGATTATTCAAGTTAAGGAACCACGCATCAGGGACAATGCCACCGTGCCCGGCACCGCGGTTATCCAATATCCGTTTGGACTGCACCACTGTCCCCGTGGCATTAAGGCCACAGACAGTCAGTCACATGGCCAAAGCTGGGATACAAAGTCTCCACTGAGGATCAAGTGTGTGCTCATTATAGACAGTGAAACAGAGAGAGACAATGCGTGTGTGAAGGCCTGATTATACTTGCTGCGTGGTTCTGTTCATACAATTTGTGTCTGCAGTACTGCATGCGTACAAGAGCAACTCAACACAAGGCACTAATTATCTTCTAGATCAGTGGTACTCAAACATTTCCATGTCAAGGACCCCCAAATGTATATCCTTTTTTGAATAGGGCGTGTAAGTGGTTAAAATAAAATAAAGTTCACCTATGTGTATTTTCTTATCCTTTTTTGCAATTTTTAAATTGCAATTTTAATCAAATCCAAGTTTTTAAATGTATTTGAAAATTTTGCACTTTTGGACAAAATATTGGTAGAATCCACTCCACAATCGCATTGGCATCGGACCCAAAAATCTGCCATCGGTTGGGCTCAGAGTGTACATGCTTCCCTGTTATCTTATCTCTGTATGTCCTCTCTGTGCAAACCCACCAGGCTGCGCATCCCCCCGCCTGCCGCCTGCGTGTCCGAGGGCCGGTGGCCATGCCAGACGTGAAGCCCCCGCCGCCATGTGACTACCCCCCCACCCCCGCCATGGACCTGGAGCCCTGCATCGCTGACCTCCCCCTCTCCCCTAACCCCCTGTCCTCCTTCCCCCAGCATGGAGCCGGTGTTCCCCCGTACCACCCCGGCCTCCAGGGGGCTCCCTTCCCGCTCATGTCCAGGTGCAACAGCAGCACCCTGCTCACCAACCTGGGGCTGCGGTACTGCCCCGCCCCCAGGCAGGGCCCTCAGAGCCAGGGGCCGGGTCGGGGCGAGGACCCGGGAGCCTGCATCCACACCGGAAGCGGTGGTAGCAGGCCCTACAGGAGCATGGAGAACCTCAACTGGAACAATGTGGCAGAACCGGGTCTATATACTCTGGGAGGCATCCCCTATAGGAGTGTGGACAGTGAGTTCATATTCCGCTGCACCGCCACTAGCCACTGGTGTGACGGGGCCCCAGACGGATCCAAGGCGGGGTATTACGGGGTAATGCCCAACCCAGAGAGCCTGGCGTTCTACCCCCGGCGGTGCCTACCCAGGACGGACCTGCCCCTCTTCCCTCAGTGGCTGTTCCCCGGCGGAGCGGACGAATGGGAGGCTAGGAAGGGCTTGAGGGATAAGCTCCGCCTCCAGAGTGCCAGGTCGGCGGCCGAGCCTCTGAAGCCCCACCCGCTGCGACCCCAGGTGACCCCCGGAGCCGCGCCTGTCCAGGTGCCGTGCGATCGGGACGGAGGCCCTCGCGCGAACCCCGCGGCGGTTCACTGCAGACCGCTGTGTGTGCAGCGCATCACCAGCCCCGAGGACATCAAGCAGGAGGTGCTGAGACGCTTGCAGCTGCGGCGACAGAACAGCTCACCCAACCTGGCTCTCCACGGCTCCCCGGAGCGCTCAGAGGGCGTA
>NC_137618.1:38246937-38284437 GCF_963280865.1 Gymnoscopelus braueri
AATATAAAAAAAAAATGAAATAGCAGATCTACAAGCTTCTGCTATTTTTAGGGAAAGTATATAATCATTAAATGTGTTTTTGTATATTCAGGTTATTTGTCATATCTGCCCTGTGCAATGTTAAATTAGGAAGCCAATTTTTGTATTCATATGCTCCAGTTTTCGACGACAGAAACACAATTCCATCTTTAATCGCAATTATTTGTATGACAAATTAATCGTCAACTTAAATCTTGTAATCGTGACAGTGACAGCCCTAGTCTGTGTGCCTTCACAGTAAAATCCTGACTGTGTGAGATTTGTTTGTAAAGTGTGAGTGGGTTTTTCAGGTGTTTCAGGAGTTTCAGAGAGGCCTTTATACTGTAGGTCCTTACACACGAATAAACAATCCAAAAATGCGCCACGAATATTTCACATCAAATGATTAACTATTAATGAATGTGGTGATGCCTCATTCATACAGACAGGTTGATGTTTTTATTTACGGTGAAAAATCAACCTTGTTTCAAAGAATAATAGAATGTCGCTTCATTGACATGCTCCTGCATGGATGTGTAATGACATTTATTCAAACATTTGTGACAAATGTTACAAGCTCACAATGTGTTGCGTTGTGAACTTGTAGGTTGACTATTTTTTTAAAGATTTTTTTGACCATTTTAGAATTTTATCAAAAACATTTTTGTAATGTTCGCCTATAATAACATATTCAAAATAGAAGATGTGCTCCTCGGAGCACAGGTCTCCGCCAGGTCAGGTTGCAGCACGTCCTGCAAAGCTTAGCCTATGGGTGGTGCCGGAGATTAGCTGGTGACAGACGGACACACACACACACACACACACGGACGGACGGACAGGGGGTAAAACATACTCTCCACCATACCTTCGGCCTGGCGGAGACAAATATGGATGCCACCATGTAAATAGCGTGTCCATGTGGAGTAATTTCACTGTTTGGGAGGGAAAGTCCTCTGACAAGGCAGGGTTATGTAAGAGAGCCAATGAATTAATGAGACCTCATGGTGATTCACCATGGGGATGTGTGATGTTCAGCGACAGGCTAAAGGGAACAGCACATGAGCAGGCCAAATGAGGTTATCATGGCCAATTAAGGCAGTTTAAAAAAGTTAAATGATACACCACCAAACCATGCATGCTGTTAATGGTTGAACTGTCAGCGTTGATCATGAGATTAGGTGAAAAGCATTCTGGTGCTGAATGCAGAGGGATGATAGAGAGGGTGACACATCTTAACCTCCAGTATAGTAATGAATTTGTCTAAATGTCAACGTCTAGGAATTTAGAACACCTTATCTCATTTTCATCTTATGGCATGACATTTCATAATGAAATTCTAGAAACACTAGCTCTAGCCTATATTTTAAATTGTGCAAATAAGTTGTAACGTCAGTGTCAGTTTTACACAGGATGGACTCAGGATAGCCCACTCTATCTCAAAATGATTCAACGCTAAATCGAGAGGTTTGGGATATCATTTCAATAAATGGCTGATCCTGTCTCCGTTGTCCTATATTGTAGCATCTTGTTCCGTGGGATTTGCAGATCATTCTATTGTGCTTTGGATGTTTGCAATTTGTGTCCAGCCATGTGTCATATGTCCCTGCTGTGTGTACAGGTATGCCCCTGTATGTGCTTGTGCCAGTGTTGCCAGATTTTGCCAGAGAAATAAGCAACCAGGTCTATGAAAACAAGCCCAAAAGAAGCGACCAGGCCACGTGAGCACTTCAAACCTATATACGCCAGCGATTTGAAAATAGCCGATCGACATGGTCACAACGATGTGAAAATTGGCAAATGTGGAACAATTTTGGAACATTTTAACAACACAAATCTGGTACGGGGGTCCCTGGCACAAAATATATTCAGATGGGGGTCCCTGGGACAAATGTGTGGGACACTGGTTTAAACAACACTTAGGAAGCAAGCCCAAATAAGCAACTACACCCTAGAAACAAGCCCAAAAAAACTCAACCACCAGTTGAAGCGACTTTACAGATAAACAAGCCCAAATCGCTTATAATAAGCGGACATGGCAACCCTGCCTGTATGCTTGTGCATGTGTCAAATGGGCCGCAGCAGCGGTTGGGCTTTGAGCACATGTGGGCCCCGTGTGCCGCGCGTGTCTACCCAGCCACTCAGGCAGTTAGCAGACAAAGGAACCAAGGAGATGCATGACGATGCTTTCGCGAGTTGCTGTGCCTGTGTGCCTGTGTGCCTGTGCCTGTGTGTGTGTGTGTGTGTGTGTGTGTGTGTGTGTGTGTGTGTGCGCGTGCGCGTGCGTGCGTGTGTGTGTGTGTTTGCGTGCTAGCCCCCAGTCAGGGACCTTGGTCAAAGGGGTTCAGGTGTTAATGGCTACTGATGCGTCTAATCACCGTTCCCCTGGGTCTCAGCTGTGGCCGGACAGACCCATCCCTGGAGGGTGGAGGGGGCTGGTGGGTGGAGGACACTGGACGGGAGGGAGGCAGCAGGAGGAAAAGAGATGGATGAAAGTATAGCAGGGGGAGGGAAAGAAGCAATGTGTGAGACAGTGAGACGGACGGTAGGAGGAGAGGAATGCAGGAAAGCCTGCAATGATAATGCTATCCCACCTCCTCTCCTTTGCTCTATATATTGCAGTTTATTTCACCGTCTCCCCTCTCTCTGTGTCCTCATCTCTCCCTCTACCTCCGCTGCCTTCTGCTCCCTCCTCTCATTCCCCCTGTGTTTGCCTCCTTCCCCCTTTCATCCATTCTCCCTTCCCTCTTCCCCTTTCCCCATCCGTCCTCTCTCTTTCTCTCACTCCTCGCTCTGCCTCTTCCCTCCGCCTCTCCAGCTGCAGTGCAGAGAGCCCAGCTGAGACCCCCGTCAGGGTGTCAGGTGACCGGGAAGGAGGCTCTGACATCACCGCCCCCCCGACCGACTGTCAATCCTCGCCCGTTTCCATGGCAACGGCGGCAACGGCCTGCGGAGCGGAGGCGAGCGACGAGACGCCTGCAGGAGGAGAGGAACCAGCAGAATGCGTAAGGACCCTCTCTCTTTCTGCCTATTATCTAAATAGTTTCCCTTCGTTGTCCGTGTGCGTGCACGCACGTGCATGCGTCTCGCTCACCGTCGTTCCGTCCCTGCCGATGCTGACAGAGATGTACTGTAGTCTGTGGAGGAGTGCATGGTATCATTACCATTCAAGGATGGTTGAGGCAAGGGGACTGCGACACACACATACACACACGCACACACACACACATACACACGCGCACGCACCCCCACACACACACACACACACACACCTCACACGGATGCACACTCATGCAGGGGTTTGGTGGTGAGTCTGACAGGGACGACCGTGCGGCACTCTGCACTCCCATCCTCCCTGCAAAAAAACAGCTTGACGCGCGACGATGCGGTGAAGGAGGATTAAGTCCCCCCCGGTCGACGGCCGCTGGTAACTGGCGTCTTCATTTCAGCTCTCTGCATGCCTCTGTTTGCACTAGCCTTTAGCCACTGCTAATGTTTGTGTGTTCCACTCGGTCTGGGCTGTCACACCAGCCATGTCTCTCACTCGCCTCTCTGCAGGGGTGAGAGTACGATTGACGGGACGGGGGGGGGGGGGGGCTTTGCTGTATTGCGGTCGTCATGTGTAATGTCAGGAGGTGGCTTGTAGGTGACAGATGTCACAGTTCACGTGCACACACTAGGTTGGCGGTGTCATTGCACCGGCGACCTCCACAATGGAGAATGCTTCCACGTAGGGCTGGAATTATATCAATATCGTGATAAGAGACTAGATGTCATCTGGGATTTTGGATATCATAATACTGTGATATGGCTTAAGTGTTGTCTTTTCCTGGTTTTTATCACTTAAATCCCTATTTTATATTCCTTTAAATGTAAAAAAAAACAATGAGCAAAAATAGCCGATCTACAAGCTCCCAGCACGACGCATTGCGACGCGTTGTGACATCGACTATTCTCTGACATCAACTATTCTGCTGTGTTACCTGAGCCTTGTGGCCTGTAGTGTATGTCCTGTCCGCTTGTCATGCAGTGATATGAAAATACACAACCTCTCCTACTGTGTGTCCTTTAGGCTGCTAGGGGATGCGCAGCTAAAGGTTGTTGTTGTTCAAGGAATTGTCAGCATGTGGGGTGGGGGTGGTGAGGGGGTCGCAATCAATCATGTGAACGTCAATTATTGTTAGAGATTGGTGATAGAGGCCAGACCTCTATCTACAAAGGTGTCATGTGTCATAGCGAGGACCTTTGAACTTTCACCCCATGGGGTCCAATCCCAAGGGCCTAAACCTTCGTGAGGATTTTGGAACGATGAGAGACATCCTTGGATCTGCAGACGGTTGCTACAGTATGTGCCAGAGAATTCCTCTGCTTACAGCACCTTGGAAGACACATGCTGCAAGTTGTTTTTCTCTCTCTTGGGGGACTTTTGTTCTTTCTTCAAGGCTGAGCTGCTTTATTAGATATGTAATTGTCCGACCATTGCGCCACATTAGGTTTGAGTGCTCAGTCTGAGAGTTTGTCCCCGCATATCGCCGGAGCCGTCTGATGCGATATCCTGTGTTTATCCCATTTAGACCTGGAACACCGTTATTTTACCTTTCAAGCCGGGAACGCCTCTGTGTGTTGTTGTTGCAATATACAGTATATAGCAACATAATGTTTTTCAGAGAACTTAGGTCAGGATTTAGAGGGCGTCAGATCTAAATGGGTTATTATGCACATCACATTACGAAACGGAACAGTTTCAAGTTCAATCTTACAATCTTACACTCCCCTACAATCATTGCTTTTCACACTCTCATATCACGTCCATTAACACAAACTATTAGAAGACAAGCTTTCCTCTCTTTCTCTTTTACATACGTTGCTATAGCAACAGGCAATCCGTTTGACACTTTTGACGCTACTTGTCCAATCAGCAGCACCCTGGGCTGGGCTGCAGGCGCTCCAGCTCGGACGCGGCCTATGAGCTGGCGAAGGCGGCGAGGACACAGCGCGAGTGCCGCCTCCGGCCACACTACAGCGACCCCATGCCGGCCGACGCCGCCAAGCGCAAGCAGCTGGAGATGAAGATCGCCGCGGCCGCGCGGCTCCACAGCCAGCGCAGGGACAGAGAGCGAGACCGAGACCGAGACAGCGGTGAGTAACCTTCATAGTCGTTCGTGTGTGACGGTGTCGTAGTCATAGTTACGTGGCATTGTGCGGAGGATAACGCGGTTCACATAGTTTTCTGTAGTTTCGGGGTCATCGCTTTGTAAGAATGCATGTGAGGTATGTTAAGGACTTCTGAATAAGTTATCATTTAGAACCAGGGTTGCCAGATCTGCTTATTATAATTTCCCCGCAAGATTTTATTTGAAAAAAAATATATATAGCAGCATATGCCTATACATGGTCATATCGGAGGGATCGGCGGTACCGGACAATCGGATCTCCATATATGTCTTTACTGTATATGGGCATTCGGATCTGCGATTCTGGACAATCGCCTATCCAACCGACTCAACGCCAGACACTGCCCTCTCTCGGGTCCTCTGCGATGCACGCACCCGCGTCGGTTGGACTGTTCTCGTGATACGCACGATGTGCAGACACACACACACACGCACACACTCACAGATTTGTGTAATTTAGAGAGTTAGAGTTAGAAGATTACAAATTATCTAGAGTTAGATAATGTGTAATCTTGCTGTATCCATTTGTGTGCATATCTTTAATTACGTAATACTCATACGCTTCCAAAGTGACTCCTTTTCCGAACTCAGCATCTTCAAATTGAGTTCAACATCGGTCTCCCACACAGCCTGTGTTGCATGAAGTCACAGGCAGACCGGGCATACCGCCAAGGCAGCAAAAACATACAGTTACACATCATTTAGAAACATGCACTGTTTGTCTCTATATGCACATATGCACACCGACTCCCAGTGACATTTCCATTTCAGTTGAAGGATGTTATGTCATAATAACTATTATCACCCCCCCCCCCTGCCAGACCCACTCTCTCTAAATAGGCTCTGCCCCTCCCCCTCATCTTGTACCATAACTTTCATGATGCTGTAATCCTTCTATGGAGAACTGCCTCTGGCCCCCTCCACAAATCCCGGTACTTGTACAGTATCCTCATATCCCGTATCTGTCTCCCTCCCCATTGCACGCAGGGAGGGTGAATCACCATGCATTTGCGTGTTAAATCGAAATGGCAATATTTCAGTGGGCCCTGCAACAAAGCCTGGCATTTTACAATCTGTCCCACTTACTGAGATTAATTATTAACCCATTAAGACCTGAAGCCGATTCTAAAAATGTCTTCTAAATCCTAACTGTAAAACCTGTGTGTCTATGTCAGTGGTTCTCAATTGTTTTCATGTCAAGGACCCCCAAAATGTTATGTATTTGGCAGCGGACCCCCATCTCAAAATATGTTGTTCCAGGGACCCCCAAAAGCAAAGATTTGAGTTGTTTGCTTTAGACATTTTCACGATTTTTCAAAAATAGCTAAAGTATGAAATAACGGTGAAAGTGGTTACACAGATGCGTACCCGGTTTGAATGGGTTAAAAGCCGTGTCCACTTTTTGCGCCTCCCTTATGCAACTTCGTGCCCAATTTGACTGTGAATAATTTAGCCTCGTTCAATTCCTGTACTAATACCCTGAGCTTCACTCACAAAGGAAGATGTTTGGCCCTGGAAGGGAGGTCCAGTGTGTCAGTCAATATGGTATAATGTTAACGATTGACCTTACTGCCAAAGCCGTGTCCCTCTTGGCGAGTTCAGCATCTGTCTATGCATTGTTAGCCAACATTTATGTAAGGGCAGCAGTGGCTCAGGTAGAGCAGCCGCTTGGGAATCAGAGGGTTTCCTGTTTGATCCCCAGCGTAGTGTCGAAAGCAAGGGCGCCGAAACTCTGGGTGCCTCGGGGCTAAAGCACCCAGGGGAAATGACGAGCACCCATCACAAACTCTTCACAAAAAAAGAAAAAGAAAAAAACTCCGACATCTTCACTTCATGGAGTACATTTTTTGTACCAAATTAACCGAATGAACCGCATTAAAGTAGCAAAAACAGCGCATGCACGCGCGCGCAGTGCGTTGTGCACCCAAAAGCGCGGACATAAATCGGCGCCCCTGGTCAAAAGTGTCCTTGAGCAAGACACTGAACCTCTAACTGCTCCTGATGTTTCCTCCGCCTTCAGTGTGTGTGAATTTAAGACGTTACATCAGGGTTCTTCAACGTTTTTCAGAGCAAGGACCCCTTAGTTGAGAGAGAGATGAAGCAGGGACCCCCACTACATATTGTATAAAATTGTGTTGCAGATTAAACTTTTTCATATAGATTTCATAGATAGCTGCATAGACTTGTGCATTTTAAGACAGTTAACCCCTTAAACCAGCGTGTACAGTACTTGTTCTGCTCTTTTTTTCCCCCACTACACCAAACCTCTTTGCTGAAAATAGCCGATCTACAAGCTCACAACGAGCTTGTAGTTCTGCTATTTTCGACTAAGGTTCAGTGCTTAATGTAAAAAAAAAAAATCCTATCACACAAAGATTTGGCGGACCCCCTGTAGTAACTCTGAGGACCCCCTAGGGGTCCCGGACATTATATAAATACACCATTTATAGGCTTGGCCCCTAATCTTGATTTACTGTAGGAGTACAGCATTTTGACTTTGCTACATACAGTACAACCTGTTATGTGTGTTTGCTTGCTATTTTCACAATTCTCTTAATGCTGCTCTCCTACCTAAATCTCGACAAATAGATTTATAATTTCACTTGAAATACTTTGTTAGATAAAGGTTAAAGCTGCATTGTGCAATATTTTTGATAGTAACAAGGCCTGAAAATAATATGCACTGCATGAAGGTTTTTTTCCTCCTTTCTAAAGCATGTTGTCAAAATCCTCCCCTATTGATAGAGAAGTTGATATTTGTATGTTGTTAAGTTCAATTTAATTTGTTTGTGTGTAGTGTGTGCTTTTACACATAGTAAAATACACAATGTTAATTTAACAATGGCCCTCATCAACTAAGGATTTTTTGTGTGTGTGTGGACGTGTGGATTGGAAGTGTGTGTATGTGTGTGTGTGTGTGTGTGTATGTGTGTGTACTTGCACACAAGGAAGCTTAAAAAGAGATAAGACAGATAAGAACGCAGCAGGTAAAAAAGATAAGAGGCACGAGAACAAATTATCTACGAGGCAATTGATAAGAGGCAATTGAGTGATTGTCTGTCCGTTTCTCCCCTCCAGCTCCCGCTGCGTTGCGCGGCCGCTCAGAGCCACGGGGCGAGGAGCGCCAGGGCGGTCTGGGCGTGACGCGCTCGGGGCAGCACCGCTGGAGCACTGTCAGCAGCCTGAGCGCTGACAGCGGCGTGGTGGGCCTCAGCGACGAGCGAGAGGAGGAGGACAGTGAGCCCCGGCGCCACCACCACCACCGGCGCAGCCGCGGCGGGGCCGACGTGGAGCGGGTGGACAGCGGCATCGGACCGGGCCTGGCCCGCGGCTGGAAGCGGCCGTCCGCCTCGCTCCGGGCCTGGGAGGCCCAGCGGCCCTGCCCGGACTGCGGCCAGAGGGACGGCGCCTCCAGGGAGCGGAACGAGGGCATGTGCGAACGCTGCTCCAAGCTGCGCACCGAGCGCAAGGAGGCCATCCTGGAGTTTCTCACCACGGAGTCGAGCTACGGCGAGGACCTCCGCATCATCAAGGAGGAGTTCTACTGCCCCATGCAGAGCGCCGGCCTGCTGACCGCGGAGCATCTGGCCGTGGTGTTCGGCAACGTCCAGGAGCTCATAGACGTCAATGAGCGCTTCACCGAGCACCTCCAGGACAGCATCGACCAGGCCTTTGACCAGGTGACACACTCGCACGTGCACACACACACACACACACACACACACACACACACACACACACACACACACACACACACACACACACACACACACACACACACACACACACACACACACGACGCATATTCACACGTTAGACGACACGCCTTCCACTGAATACAAAACTCCTGTCACATAGTTTTTTTTAAATATTTTTTTATCCCACGATTTTGTAACTCTTATTTTTCACCCGGTGCCAATTTTCTAAGTGATCCTGGGCGCTACACTCCCATCACCAGCCTAGGGAAGCCAGGGCCGAGCTCATGCCTCCTTCAATGCATGAGAGCCAACTGACCTTCTTGTCACGCGACAGGGGGGAGTTTCCCTGGTTGGACGTAGCGCGTGGAAGGAACACGTTATTCCAACCAGTTCTCTTCCATCAGGCGCCCCGGCTGTCATGGGGGAATGTCATGGGAATCGAACCCAGGACCTTCCTGTCACATTGTTGACAGTAGAACGTATTTTCTCCAGTGTGAATACGGTGGTGTCTCTTCAGATTAGCGAAGTAGCTGAAGCTCTTGCCACACTGTTTACACTGGTAAGGTTTTTCTCCAGTGTGGATCCGCTGGTGTCTCTTTAGACTAGATGAGTCAATGAAACTCTTGGAACATTGTTGACAGTGGTGTGGTTTTTCTCCAGTATGGATACGGTGGTGTCTTTTCAGAGCATCTAACCTACTGAAACTCCTGTCACATCGTTGACAGTGGTACGGTTTTTCTCCAGTGTGGACACGCTGGTGTGACGTCAGGTGATTTGACTGACTAAAACTCTTGTCACACTGTTTACAGATATGCATTTTATTTCCCGTGTAAGACAGATGATGTGTCTTTACTTCTCCTGGTGGAATTAAAGTCTTAGTGAACTGCTGAGCTCTGTAAGACCTCAGTTCATCTGTGTCTTCTTTTTTCAGTCTGACTAAGGGTATCTGTGCATACCTGCTCGTTTCAGTGTTATATACGTCTTGCTCAGACTCGGACAAAGTGGACGTCTTATGGTATCTTCACACCTTATAGGCTGGCCATAGATCTGCTCTGCTGTCATACACAACACAAAGCGTTGCCCTGTAGGTGAAACAACACCGATTTGCGCAGGCGTCATTGCAGGGTGTACATGCGTGTCCTGAACTTGGCTTTTCTTATTAGTAGGCTCCATCCCCGTCTCCATTTTTGGAGACACAGAATCTTTATTTGGACTTGACATGACATACAAGGCAAGGGATTAATCTTGTAGTTCTTTTTTTTTAAAGGTATTATTATTGATAATACGTGAGATAGACAGGAAACAGGGAGAGAGATGGGGAGAGACATGCAGCAAAGGTCGACAGGAACGGGAGTCGCACCCGCGATGCGCTGTCAGGCATCAGAGCCTATATGTGGCATGTGCCTGGACCGCTAGGCCTGTGGACGCCTAATCGTGTAGTTTTCCTGAATGGTTGTATGAAAGACGACTTTACATGATCAGCTGACATGGTCTGACAATAGTGGTGAGTAATCCCTTTGAAATAATAAAGCAAATAGCCTCCTGTCCATGTGCGTAATTTAAAAACATTACACACATGGACAGGTGTGTAAGTACATTACACACTGATTTCAGTTCTGACGTTTAGGTCAATGATAGATAAGTGTCTGAAGATTCTGAATCTGAATGATCCTACTGGAAGTAGTAGGTGAAAACATGTCTGACACGGACAAACTCCTGTTGTGTGCTGCTACATGTGTGAAAGGGCAACTCCGGACAATGTCTGGAGAATCTGGTCAGGACATTGACCAGATTTTATGAGAAGTATCAATACAATCATATTCTGTTCATCCAGTGTTGTCGGTAATGTCTTGTTGGGTTCCGTACTCATTCAATTTTTTTTGCATTTTTCAGTTAACCCATTAAGACCGGGAATGCATCTGTGTGTCATTTGTAGATTTCTTTGGCTATTCAAAAATAGCAGATCTACAAGCTCATAGCGCGGCACCGAGTGCCACGCTATGAGCTTGTATATCTGCTATTTTTGAATAGCCAAAGAAATCTGAAAATGACAGATGTGTTCCCGGTCTTAATGGGTTAATAAAGTCTCTTGACCCTGATAGAGGGCCGAGATGACTGTCTGCACTCTGCACACACACGCAATAAAGTGCGCACATTTTATTGCATTTTTACTTGTTCAATATCATTTTCAATTTAACAGTTCAACTTCATTTAAGTGGCTGTTGTGCTGACTTTGATGGCTGACCAATATGAGCCCCTGTGCTTTGCTTCACCTGCAGAGAGATGAGGACCTGCTGACTGTGTGCATTGGAGAGATCTTCCTGGAGTTTGTCAACATGCTTCCTGCCTTCCAGACCTACTGCCTGCAACAGTCCACCTCAGTCAACATGCTCAACACCCTGGAAAAGGAGAAAGAGCTTCTCAGGTACACATAACATCAGTGGTGGAAAAAGCACTCACACATAAATTATCAATACTGCAATGTAGAAATATCCTGTTACAAGTAAAAGTCTGGAATTCATAATTTACTTGAGTAAAAGTACAAAAGTATTGGTATCAAAATGTACTTAAAGTACCAAAAGAAGAAAGTACTCATTATGCAGAATGTCTCATTTCACACGTTTTCAAATGTATAAAAATCTTTTGAAAATAGCAGATCTACAAGCTCACAATGCGTCCCGATGCGACGCATTGTGAGCTTGTAGATCGGCTATTTTCAAATGGCCGAAATGTATATAGGGCTGAAGTGGGTAATGTATGTTTTGTAATAATAATCCAAATCTACAAAGTAACTAGTAACTTCAGTTTTCAAATAATTGTAGTGGAGTAAAAGTACAATATTTTCCTCTCAGGTGTAGTGGAGTAGAAGTAAAAGTACTGAAAATTGGAAATACTCCAGTAAAGTAAAAGTACCTAAAACTTGTACTTAAGTGCAGTACTTGAGTAAATGTACTTACTTTACACCACTGCATAACATTAATAGACTGTGGCAACTACATGTATTGTGCTTTCTGATGTTTGTCCGTTCATTAGGTGTTGTTTAACTTACTATGGAATAGAGATGCGCGGATCGGCTCTGACGTCACCCGAACATGTGTACATATAAATCATCCATCCGCCATACACCCAAATTAGATCCGCACCTGCACGGACATAACTTATTAATCAGTACTGTGAGAAGCCCAAATTAAATGTCAACGTCCGTTTTTTGCTGCAGTAGGCTACTGCGGCCGTGAAGCTCTCCTCACTCTCCGTTTGCGAACGCACAACGACACACTCGGCAAACGTGAACCCGTAAAAGTTTGTGTCTTGTGTTATGGTTGGGGATTAAATTGGGGGAAATTATGATACGGCACATTTAACTTTTATCCACAATCTGTAAGTGTTCATTTAGCGATCATCTGCGGGAAAAGCTATAATGGAGCTTGTGTATCAGGAGGAGAGCTGCTTTCTACTCCAAACTATTCCACTGTATGAACCTCTGAATTAACACTCGATCATGACCACGGATCCTGTCAGCGGGACGCCAGGGAGGGAGATTTAAAGAATCAATGAAGTTACAGCATGCTGCTGTGAGTCACATACTTTACGCACTGTGCATTTTTTTAATATATATATAAATTTAGAGTAGCCAATTATTTTATACCCCCTTTTCCTCCCCAATTTAGTCGTTATGCCAATTAATTCCTCCCCACACACATGTCTGTGTTGTCACTGCTGTTGTATCCTACTGACTCACCTGCCAGTGAGGAGCCCCTACCGGGAGGACGTAGAGCCTTCGTCCTACTCCTCCCACCCAACACTCCCTGCTGACAGGTGCCGCCCCAGCCCGTAGGAATACATGCAGTGACATTTATCACCCTCCCCGACCGGCTTCCCTCCCCCCGAACACGGGCCAATTGTGTTCGCACAGACACTCGATGAAGCCGGATGCACCACGGTGGTATTCGAACCCACAACCTCTGTGGTGGTGGGCAGTGACTTTTACCACTGCGCCACCCGAGCGCCTGCACTGAGCATTTCTGAGCCTCCGATGGACATGAGCAAACAAGCAAAAAAAGCTGGCAGACACCCACATTAATAGTTTCCACATTAATTATGTATTATTTCACTCAACCGCAATTGATCTGCTATAAATCGGAATGTAATTTTTTATTACTCAATTCCGTGGTTAACCACAGGGTCCGGGGATATATTCATGCATCTTTACTATGGTATAGAATCATGCAGCTCAGACAACTTGGTCTGAGTTGCTATAACCTTAATTGACAGGGCAGCCATTAAGCAGTGTATAATATCTGCAACAGAAATGAAATGCGTATGTATGCACTAATGCACAGTGTCTGATGTAGCTATTCTTTGTGCTATTAAACCATGTTGAGAGCTTGATTTAAATGTTAGTGGAGGGGTTTTGCAGGTGATGAATGGTATGGGTTTTCAATTGGGCACTTACCAATTTAATTAGGTCTTTTGTCACCTCCTGAAACCTGAACAGTGAAGAGGAATTGTTTATTTGAATAGTTTACTTCAGCTTCATTTAATTTTCAGGATTCTTAGTTTTATTTCTTGGGTGATTTAAAGTCTCTTTGGGAGTTATGTTTCTTCAGTGCTGTGCTATGTAATTCTTAATGGAAGAGACAGGAGGCTATCATTAATTCAGAACAGGATCTAATTTGAGAACAGAGCTTAAATCATTGCTATTTTTAAGCCCAGATACAGCCCTGCGCTGTGGTTCCCAGTTAATCAACTTAGAACTTCTTTCCCAAGACACACAAAGTGTAAGCATGTATCTCTCTCTTCTCTTTCCACTCCACTGCCTGTGTAGAATCTTTCTGGACGTGTCGCAGAATGACAACACGGCGCTGCGTCGCATGAACCTGCGCTCCTTCCTCATGGCTCCGCTCCAACGCGTCACCAAGTACCCCCTCCTGCTCAGCCGCATCAGCAAGGCCACCACCGAGTGTCACCCGGACCACGGGCGCCTGCGCGAGGCCAAGAGCCGCGTGGAGTCCCACCTGGAGCACATCAACATGAAGACCAAGCAGGAGGGGACCGGCGTCACCTGGTCCCTCCGCTCCTTCCGCCGCGACAGCCGGAAGAACCGGGAGGTCATCAACATCGAGATGAGGGAGGTGTCCATGAAGACCGTGGGCTGGGCCAGGGAGAACACGCGCTTCGTCATGGAGGGGCCCCTCCAGCTGTCCCAGCCGGCAGACGGACAGTGGGTGAAGAAGGGCAGCAAGGCCCTTAAGTTTCAGAACGTCCAGAGTCTGCTGATGGTGAGGACACAGCGGGGGTCCGGGGAAGGCCCGGGGCAGGGCCCCGAACTGGGGAACAAGGGGGATCAGGGGGACAGAGTGGGGGAGACCATCTGGGATGGTGTCTTGGTTCTCATCAAGGACAAGAGCAGTGGAAAGTTCACGGTGCTGAGAGAACCCATCCGCCTGGGGAACTGTGTGGTGTCGGCAGAACCAGACTGTGAGGACACGTTTGAGGTCCTGGACATTCGGCGGGAGTCCTTTGTTTTCCGGGCCTCTGACAAATCCCGCACCCAGCAGTGGTTCCGTCAGATCAAGAGATACGCCCGAGACCTGGGGCCCTGGAGGAAAAGACGCAATGCCCTGCCCAATATCATGATCAACACGAACCAGACCCGATCCTGAGACTCAACATCTCCCTCTCTGATTGGATACGCCGCTGTAAATAAGCCCTGCCCATTACTACTGCAAAATAAACTGACAACACGAAGCATTTCTGACTAACGACATCAGGACTGGAAGAGGCTGGTATGACTCGGTCATAATACTAAACTATAGCACTTTTCTTTTCTTTTCTTTTTTTACAAAACTAGAAGTGCTCCGTAATGTCGCATACTGTTGTATGAAGATATAGTTTTAAGCTGTCTAAAAAGCTATCAGCCACTTGGACAACCAAAAACGTTGACCTGGGTTGGGAGCTATGCCAGCCTTGATTGTAAAAGACTGTTTGCTCTCTTGAATAAAGAGAGATGTGTTTTCAGTATCCTAAACAAGGTGTCTCTGTGTTGAGAAGCATGACTGAACATTCAACCGCAAAAAAGAAAAACTGTAAAGTCATTTTTTAAAGATGCACAAATGAGTGGAAAAACTACAATTACCGTTTAATAAGTGTATAATGGGGGACTTGGACCACAGCTTTGTTCTTTGTTTTTACAGTAGTGAGTTCAGTCACTGCCCTCTCCCGTCTCTGTGTCTCCCTCTGCTGTATGTTGGTGGGATGGCAACGTACACTGCCAGAGAAGCAGTTAACAGGCTGAACATGGGACTGACCTACTATATCACTGTGTTTAGGTGAAGAAGTCATGTAGCAGCAATAATCTCTGCCAATTCTGAAAACTGCAGTAGCTATAAGTATTTTAATTCATCTACATTTCCTTTGGCTTTCTTGGAGATTGAGGTACTTCTCCTATTTGGAGTATGGGTTAAATTCAACGACAGCAATTGAGGCCTGTCGTTATCATTATTACAGGATGGATGGGCTTGATTTTCAAGTAGCATACTAATGCTAAGTAATGCATCATTCCATGAAAACGTCAGTGGAACTAAGATGATCGATTAAAAGCTATACTTTGGAATTCTATCCTGGCTCTCACCCAGCATCTTTGTGAAATGGATGAAGTCAAACTCTCCTTGACTGTGATTTTAGTGGGCCATGAAGACCACTCATGCCCTAAACATGCCCTATGTTGCCACAGGGTTTCAGACATGTACTATTGTGTGGCAGACTAAGTGATGAGATTTTGTGCCTTTGGTATTTGATTACCTTACTCTAAATTGACTGAGATATTTGTAACATGTCACGGTAGCATTTGTGTTTGAGATCTGGCATAGACTGCCCTCTGTCACAATGTTGCAAAATGGCACTTCACTGAGATGAACTTGCGGGCAATAGTAATCAATACATCTACTTTACCTGGCTGCTAATATTGTAACTCATGATTAGCCGTCTCCCTCTCCTGTCAGTTGTGTGTGTTGTAACTGTTTCTGGTGTTTTTTATTTATAAAGCTTCTGCATTTTTGTTTGACGCACTTTATGGCTTGCTTTCCATATCCAGAAAAGGTTGACAGTACTCTCTCCAGTAAATCTGCAGTTTATAGAAATAAATTTGTATTCTGTTGTCTTTGTTTATTCACCTGTATCCTCTCTTACTGTAAGTTCAAGAAGTATTTCACATTTCAGCAGGTAGAGGCAATACAGTTGGCTTACGCATCAAACCAAAACTATGATATAATAACCGTTCTGACATGTTTATGTCAAGGAGTAGCACTGCTAGAACAGGTAGCTAATCACTGTGTTTGAAGGCATAGAGAGCACAGAGCTCCACCTGCCTGCTACTCTTCCATTGGCACCCTCACTGTTCAACTCTCTCAGCTTCCACAATTTCAACAATCTACTACCACTTCTGTGTCAAAGGATGCCGTTGCAGAAAACTAAAACAAACACTTTTCCAAAACAAATGTGCTGAGTTGTATACTTTTTATTTTCCTTTGCAATTTTAAGACCTAATGTAAAATTTCCCAGTGTAATATATTGTGAATTATATTAAATATTTTAAATGCAGCCTGACTTATTGTTTCTCTCATTGTTATGGAATAACCTGTACAACCCAGTGGGCATTATTGAGTAAAAAATTATCTCATCTCAAATTGTTTACTTCTCTTTGTTACATTCTAATACGCACGTCCCAGCTTGATAATGGGAAGATGTAAATATGTCACTATCGGGTAGCTAAATCACTGTCTTGGTGGGAGTTGGTTGGTTGATCAGACCAGGGTCAGGTGGGTTACCTGACTGACATCATAGAGACAAATGAAGGGAATTGGAAAAAGCCCATCAACGGGGGATATTTGACCACATGACGGTTTGAGATTGTTATTGTGAAAATTCTGTATATAGCTGGCATGGCGGTCCAGGCACCTAGGCTCAATGTAGCCTGACAGCACGTTGCGTGTTCGAATCCCGATCCTGACAGCCTTTGCTGCGTTTCACTCCCCATCTCTCTCACCCATTTCCTGTCAGCCTACTGTCCTTTAATAAAGGCATACAAAGCCCCAAAATAAATCTTTAAAAGAAAAAATATATGTTTAAAGACAGCGCTGGCCAGGAAAGGGCGAGGAACATGGACAAATTATAGACTGGGCCAGGGACCCTCGACTACCAGGCCACAAGGCTAGTTGATCATATACAAGTGTATATAGTAGGTAAACCCTTTGTATAAACCCGTTCAGCCTATAGAGTACAAGGCCCCTCCTATATTGCTGTTTGACTAACAAGGCTAATGTCTGACTAAGAGAGCTGACAAGACTTTTTAAGATAAATGTTTTACATGCAAATAAATATCATGTAAATACTGTAAGTTATAGACACGCATGCCTTACTACTCAACTAGTGCGTTTGCATGGCCACTCGACTGCCCGTTCTGGGAAGCGCATGGCGAGGCACAAAAAGAAAAATGCCCCAGGGGCCTTGATGAGTCTAAATCCATCCATTTGTTAAGTTGCTCTGGATAAGTGTGTCTGTTACATGGCTAAATGTTACTACCCAAGTGCCTATCTTAGGTTTAATTCTCTATGATAGTGCTACCTTTATTTCATCACAGAAAGGCAAAACTCTGCATTGTTGGTACCTGAGGTGTCAAGTTAAAGAGAAATAGAATAATTCAGTTTTTCAACAATCTAACTTGGGACTCAATCAAGGACCCCACGGCCCCCTTCCACAGATCACATGCAGTAGCAACATCATAAGAGGACAGTGCATTGCCAATCTGCCTGCCAGTGGTTACCGTTTTAATTAGGTTTCATTACAATAATATCATAAATTACAATAAGTTGAGGGGGGAGGTTAGGTAAGAAACGTACCTGAAATGAATAACGTAGAAATGTTTATTTTGAAGCACTTTAGAGCAAGTGATCCGAATTAGGTTGATCCTAATTCGGATACAGAAATAAAAATACAAAGTGAAACTGAACTGGAATCATTTGTAAGCAACCACACATGGCACTCATCACTGGAAACAAAAGCACAAATTGGAATTGAGCAAAAACACAGTTTCTCTTGAAAATGCTATTGCTAGTCTACAAGCAAAAACAGTCACGTACATTTCCAAAATAAAGTCATAAGACAGAACACTGCCGTACATGAAAAAGTCAGTTGAATAGCCTTTGATTTATTCAGAACATACTGCTGTCACACTCATGGTTTTCCAGAGAAAGCAGCACTCAAACAAAATATAAAAATGGCACAGCTGATGTATTCATGGGCAAGTGAAGGCTACCTGGCCATTGAACAAGGCGTATAACTAGAAACAGAGTAGCTTGTCCATCCATTACCAGTTCTTTGGCCTTCTTTCTTCCTTCTGAGGCCTCATTTATAAAAGACCAAAGCTTTTGACTTACTGAATACTAATTTATCAATATAATCAGGTTTAATCGATTCCGTTTTGTTTTTCTTGGGATAGATATAAGTAAGTATCATTGGGCAAAGTAAGGATGTTAAGACATCTTATGATCATTTTAAATTGTCAAAATCAAACAGGTGTATTTTATAGATGAGGCCCCTGGGCTTCCTATTAATGTCACGAGCATCAAGACGGTCTTACAAATCACTTATTTTACCTTTGTTGTTGCAAATAAAACACATTACCAAAACAATAAACTCAACATGACTGGAACAACTCGTCTTTGGTGGCCACCATTTATCTCAACTGAAGTAGTAAACATCAAAACACTAGACAAGGTGTCGACCGTTACAAAATCAATTCAACAATTGCAAAAGTTTAAACCAACAATCAATAAAAAATTGTATCAGGCGAACTGAACGATGCTGGGAACAAAGGAACATTTCCAAAAAAGAAAAAAAAGAGCATCATATCCGACTGCCTCTCAAAATATTTGCTCTGATGACGTCTCCCCAGCACCTTTGACAGTCTGTCATCTTATCTAAAGCACTTCTCATGCATGCAGCCAGTCACACACCCACACACTCACTCAAACACTCACACAGTCTGTCCTAGGCTGCTGGGGATCGAGCCCGATTCATACTTGGTCGCACGACGGTGTTGCGGGCCAAAATGACCCGACCTATAAGCGAACAACGCATCGCATCCGCGGCGCGTTGTTAGCTTGTAGGTTGGCTATTTTCGCTGGGCAACGCCATTGTGCGACGCCGCATAAATGAGCCATTAGGCAGACCCCCTGGTTCTTGCCCTCCAGCTGGAAATGGGGGTGAAGTCTCCAGCCTGCAGCAGCCGTGGAGCGGTCCCAGCCGAGAGTGGAGCTGGCGCACCCCTCCCTGCGCCATCCTCCATCTCCCACAGCTTTTCCTCCTCGAGGGGAGGGGGGGAGGCGGGGGTTCTACTTGTCTCCCCCGGCCTCGGGCTCCTTGGTGAGGCCACGGATGGACAGGTCGTACACCACCTCCTCGATCTTCTTCACGTCGTACTTGAGGCCGTCGTAGCGCTTGCGGAGGGGGTCGTTTTTCAGGTTGAGCAGGCGGAAGCCCGAATCCAGCTCGTTGATGAAGTTTGAGATGCGCAGTGGCCTGCCGTAGTCTCCCGCCGTCACACTGTTCACCGCCAGGCGTGACTACGAGGAGGAAAACAAAGCCAAAGCTTTATTAAACTTAAGACGGCAACACTGGCCATAGCCTACAGTCTTAACCCATTCAATCCATGCATCTCTTTCTTTGGCTATTCAAAAATAGCAGATATACAAGCTTGTAGATCTGCTATTTTTTTTAAATCGAAAATGTGTGAAAATCTTTGAATATGTATTTTTTAATTTGTAAAATATTTTGTTCCAGGGACCCCCAGAAGCAAAGATTTGAGTTACAACTGTTAGCTTTAAAAAAAAAATATATATATTCAAAGATTTGCATAAACGATAGGAGATCTACAAGCTCTGTAGCTTGTATATCTGCTATTTTTGCATAGCCAAAGTATAAAATAATGGTTATAGCTCAAATCTAAAATGACACAGATGAGTTCCCGGATTGAATGGGTTTAATTAAATCTGATGAGGTATCATGTGTAACACCACGGCATTAACGGCAGGGAGACTTCAACGTACAATGTAATTTCACAGTGGTGTAGCAGGTAGCAGAGTGTGCAATTTTTGTAAATGCGCATTTGGGAAATAAGCCATAATGATTTTAAAGAATATATATATATATCTCTAACCGATTGGGACTGGCCAAGTTAACGTCCCTTAACAGTCTACTGCTTACCATGGGAAATCTGACTATTGTTGTTAAAACCTGATTTAAGAATCAAGTCATACAAACAACAATTAGCTATGTTTTAATAATAAAACATGTGGACACGTTTAAAAACGCCATTTACATGTTGGCGCTTAAATCTCTTCTATTGGCCATGCGTAGGGTAATTGCTTTACAACAGCTTTACACCATTTCTTGTACTCAGTTTTGCTTGATTAAACAAAGCTATGTTTAATTGCAAACAAGCAATCAAAGCAGACAGAACACAAATCTAACACAGTTGTCTACTATTTTGGATGTTTAGCTGGACTCTAATCATCCAAAATAGTAGACAACTGTGTTCTAGGTGCTAGAGCCTGGACCTACGGATATACATGAGAATCAGATGTTAATATTTTTAAAAGCTCAGTTTTTCCCATTCACACTAAGATGCAAGACCAGCATTTAAAAATGTATCCACTTTGGAGAGTAGTTTTGTTTTCTTTGGTCGAAAATGCCAGCTTAGTGGATGGATGGAATGACAAAACATAATGCAAATGTATCTCTACCATGTGTTCTTAGTTAAATAACCTTATTTTTCAAATTCATGGCAAGTCACTGACAATTAACACGTATCTAAGTAAAATTAAGAAATCCTACCACTACGTCCTGCACGGTGAAAAAATATGTCTGATGCCAATAACAGAATGTTGGTAGCACCAATTATTACTGATCATCTACAAAAATCCCAGCACTTACCAATTCACTGGCCATGATGAGCACACCTGCCAAGTAGTCCTCCACGTCCAGGTGAAAACCCTTCTCTCGGACCACTTCGACTGAAGGGAGGAGAGAGCAGAGGAAGGACAGTTCGAATTAAGAGCCTGACTGATGCCCGATTTTTGGGCCCGATGTCAATCCCAACTTTGTGCTGCAGATTCTGTTCAGCAGGCCACTGAGAAGCTGCAACTTTAAATGATTTTTTTTTTGCGTTATTCGAAATGCTGCTATATTTTAGTCTGTTCTTAAAACAGACGACAAGTCTATTGAAGATTAGTTTTATTTATGTATACATTGCACTTTTCTGTACTTGTTTTGTATTCATATTTTAACTGTATTTTGTATTACCTTCTGTGGTTTTAATGTTGAATGTCAGGGAAAGACAACTCCTTATATATTTACTCTGCTACCCAACTGTACTGTACAGGGTCCCCACACATTTTTAGCAATGAATTTCCAAAACTTTTCCAGAATATTTAGCCCAATTTCCAGGCCTATATAACAATCATTCAGCGCAATAATGTGTCTCTTACTCCTATGTAGCGTGCCCAAAGATAGGCAGTGTAGCAAAAATAAAGCATATAATATAGAATAGTACAATTTCATTCAAAATTTCGTGCAAAATTAGGGCATAGCTCACTGGAAGACTCATTATGGCATCCGTATGACTTATTTTATTTAAATAATATATGCCATCACACAGCCCGTTCGGCGAAAAACTACTTATGTTACATATTTCGTGTAATGTTATACATGTTTATGAAAATGTTTTGTATTAACAAAATCAATAGCCAAAAACAATGCATAGCCAAATATTTTTCCAAGACCCTTGATAAATTCCAGGACCTTTGATCAATTCCCAAACTTTTCCAGTACTGGATTTTTTTTTTTTCAATTTCAAAATATTTCCAGGAATTTCATGACCGTGGGGACCCTGACTGTACCGTACTGTACTGTATTGGATTGGAATAAAGTAAAGAGAGCTGTGCTGCTATAAACTTGGAATGGAACAATAATTATCTTTTCCTTAACATGAAATGATAATCAAACTATGTCATGTTACTGACCAAAAGCCAAACGTGTCTTTTTAGAATGCTTGGAGTGCAAATCACTCTCTCTGCAGCCGAGTTGGGTTGTGAACTCTGCCATCATTACCACAGGGATCGCTCCTTTCAGCTTAACCTACACTACAAAGAGGTTGGAGACCAAGAGGCGACAGTCCTTAAATTCTTGACATCACCGCTAGATGGCGCTGAGGCAGCGCTGCCGCCATCTTGGAGTGACGCTAGAAATAACAGGACAGCACAGAATTTGAATCTACACAGACAGAGAAAGAGAATTCCAAGTGGAAAAACAGAATGCAGTGTTCTGCAACCCGCCATCTTGGTGGGTTGCTCTGTTGATTTGCTATTGTTTTTTTTATTTTTATGAAATTGAAGTTCTGAATTTAAGTTAATGTAAGACACACATGTCATGCACACATGTACACTGAATGAATGTGTTACTAATTTCTGCTCCATTCATCAATTTGATAAATGAGTAAAATAGTTATCTATATAAAGTATATTTATACTTTTTTTGTTGTTCAACACAGACCAGTTCTGTGGAAGCATTAAATATATGATAATAGAATTGGGGGAAAAAAATATAAAAGTCGATTTCATTCTAGCACGGCGGAGTCGGAGCTCTGCCGCTAGGCACTGTTGTTGTCATGGAAGGACCAATTGACTGTTAGCTCTTGGTTTCCAACATCTCTGCGTGTTTGTGTGACTCCTGTCTGGGCATTTAGTGCAGAGGCCCGGGGCAACAAACTAAATGCCCAGACAGGACTAACTATCTGTTGTTTTTCTTTTGTTTTGTTTTTTTTAACAATTTGATAATCAAATTTGGAATATTCGCTGACAGCCCTGGATGGCAGCACGGCCAAGATTCCAAGTGATCATCTGGAACTTTTCCATGATGAGGTGGTACCTACTGCCAAATATCTCAGCCACCTCCTCCCGTTTTACCAGGTTCTCACTCTCCAGGTAAACCACAAAGGCTGCCAAGAAGACCAAGCGCTGAAGGACAAACCGCCAGTGTTCATGGAACCTAAATGGAAGTGGGAAAAATGACGAGGGAGGGTGAGAGAGAGAGAGAGAGAGAGGGTTACTTGCATATTGTATGTATATTATTGATAGAAATAATACAAATTCTAAGATTGATAATAATTAGCCTGTTAACCAGCAAGTTTAAATTGTTTGTAAGACATTGTTCCCTATCAGTAGCAGAACTTAGTATGACAGGGCAAAAGGGCTGGTGTTATGATTTTACTATTAATAATACGTTTATTTACAGTATGTCATATTTTTAGTTTACAGTTCCAGTGCTTCCCTGCAGTTTAATAGATTGATTAGAGTGCAAATCTCATTTCTAGTGACAGAAAATAAATAATTTTACATCGAAACAAATCGAAACAAAAAAAAAAGCTGTAAACCTCAATCATGTGCTCTAGCAGTCTAGCTGTTGCAATTTAACACCTCAAGGTATGCACTGAATGTTTTGGGTCGCTGAGACACACAACTAGTTTACATGGTGATTTAGCCCTTGAATGGCTGATATTCCATGATGTACATTGCATGTATTCCATATACAGTCATATTTAATACATAGTATACGTAATGCTCTCATTGAAAGATATTATGTATATTGGAATATCAGCCATTTTCTGGGCAAATCGTGATTTTAACAGCAATGTACCTGTAATACTGCTCCACAGGAAATTTTGTTTTGAGGCCTGCAAGGTGTGTCCTGACTGTGCAGAACAATTCCCGAGCCTTTGCACATTTACTGGGAACTACAGAGAAACAAAAGAAATATGTATTTCAAGCATCAGCAACGGTAAAACAGAGCCAACAATCACAGTTAGTATCACAGTATATCTAGCACTTGCATTGTCTGTGAGCAATCATGCAGGGGATAGACAGGGGCCATGTTTCACACATTATAGAACTGTGCAGGCAACATCACCACCACTTACTTTCTTTGAAGCCAGAAGGCTGGTGGACACCTTGGAGTAGTGTCAGAATTTCCCTAGCCGCTTGTTCCAAAAGCTGGACCACCTTCCTAATGTCCTATAAGATTGTTCACGTACATAGATAGATAGATAAGTACAAAAAATAAAGTATAAGTAATAAACATACAAAATAAGAATACAAATAGGTACTTCATTCTGATCTAACCATCTGCACTTGGATTGAGTGGCTTAGATTAATTAACAAATATTAATATAATAGACATAAGTATAATGTACAATCTACTGTATCAGTAGTATAAACACACATCTTTCATCCATTACCAACACTTAACAAGAATGTCAGGTTTGCCATAATATTGGTATATTTGCTAACAACAGTATTTCCTACATGATGGGATGCCTTTATTATTTTACTTTCTGCATTGATTAAATACTAATGCAGTTATTGAAATTAAATTCCTTTCAACTTATGTATGCATGTGTTTATGTATAATTACACACTACACACATTATAACATGTGTTGAGAACACTATTGATGCCTTCTCAACACATTCTATAATGCATTGTAGGCTGGTGTGTAATCATACATAAACACAACAGTGTAGCTTAGCTTGCTGCTGCTAGCCTAGCTGCTAGCTAGTCAATTGTGTGTGCAGTGCAGTACAGCTAATAGAAGCTAAGTGCTAACTGCACTGAATGTATGATGATTCATTGCTGTTTGTTCGCACCTCTCGCACATCCTGGTCGGCGCTCAGAAAGCCTTGGATGTAGGTGAACATGTCGGTTACAGACATGATGCTGAGTTAAAATGCCTAGAAGACGATGATGACCAAACAAAAGAATGATTCAAACGTGCTGCACGCGTCTCCCTCCTCCTTCCTTGGTAAATATTACGTCGCCTCGAGATGACGTCATCATTGACAAGCGGGGAGGCTTAATAATCAAAAACTATAAAGTAACTAGTAACTAAAGTTGTCAAATAATTATTGTAGTGGAGTAAAAAGTACAATATTTGCCTCTGAGATGTAGTGGAGTAGCCTAGAAGTAAAAGAAGTGAACATTTCTACTCCTAAAGTAAAAAATACTTCAAAATTGTACTTAAGTACAGTACTTAAGTGAATGTACTTAGTTACTTTAGTGAAAATAACACATGATAATAAGAGACATTTGAATACAATTACAAATAAAGAATGGGATTTTTTTTTACTCAGTAAAAGGCAGTGGCAAACATAAAAGTATTCAACTTTAAACTTTGATGTAAAAAAATTGAGATATGAGAGTTGCAGATATGCTAGCCGCCTAGCCCTAGAATGGCTGTGTATCTACTATCTATCTATCATATATATCACAGCCATTCTAAGGCTAGCAGCATACTACATGAACAATGTATCGCTGTTTATGCATGTTTCATTCTGACTCTGGGTTCAGAAAATAAGCCCATCTAATAGTCAAGTCATTGCTTTTTTTTTTAAACTATCAACAATTAAGTACTTTTAAATCATTTTAGCCATCATCATTTAGATTCTTTGGTCCGATTCTGGTTTGACAGACATAATGTCGTTTATGCTCATGTTAGCCACCAGGTGGCGCCACAGCAGCGCATCATCCACTGGAGTAGCCATGGATCCAAGACGGTCATGATCGTCGTGGATGAACTTCAACAACAGTGTGTTGCATTTTTTTTATTTTTGGCCCGTACATCTATATAAACGTTCACATTTCAAATATGAATTGCTTACCCTATGGCCACGGATGTTATAATTATGTACGGGTTCTCAGAAGTACCTGTATTTTCCGCATTGTTCAATAAAAAGCATTTTAATGTAATTGGTGGCCATTTTCTTATAGAGTTATAATGTATCAGATTGCAGTACACCTTCCAACCGATAGGATCGCGTAGTTGAAAGCATATGGAAAAAATACGAAGAAAATGGCCACCTATTGGATTAAAATGCTTTTTATTGAACAATACAAAAGACACAGGTATTTTTGTGGACCCGAATATAATTGTAACATCCTTGGCCATGGGGTAAGCACTTTATATTTGAAATAAAAACGTTTATGTAGATGTACGGGTCAAAAAGGGAGTAAGTGTAAACACACTAATAATCCATGACTGTCACATAATATATGACAGTCAGTGTATCAGGGCTAGCACTGGAGCAGCTTTAGATGACGCAGTGAGCAGAGCAGCCTGTTGCTGGTCCGCTGTGTGGAGCTCTATGGAAGTTCAGGACTCCAAGGGAAAGCATATCGGTGCGGTGTTTGTGTCTCTCTGCATGTAAACGCGCATTCTTCTATCTGATAATCTCTCAGATCGAAAACGGTCGTGCCGCACCGTTTCTTGCGCTTGTATTTAAGAAGACGATGTAGATAAGAAGTGATAATGATGATGATGATGATGTCCTTGTCTGAGATGGAGAAGAACGCAACAACAGAAGATGAGTGCGTGGATTCAGGAGCAGAGACAGGAGGGTGAGTTCATTCAGTCCAAATTGTATGTGTGTGAGTATAACAGCTTTAAAAAATCATTAGGAAAGTTTCATATTATTATTATGATTAGGCAACCTGTACACCAATAGCTTTATTATTACCAAAAGATTTTTGTTTTCATCGTGAGACTGCCGTCCAATAACTATTAAGCAATGAGTTTGGTATGACAGACAGATGCACAATATGAGCTGCTGCAGAAGAATATAATGCGGTAATTCATTGGTTATTATTATGGAGCCATTAAATTTGACAGGCTATAACTTGGAAAAGGTTGTTGGAATTCTTGGACTTTATCCACATGCCATTAATTGCACTAGTAATGATCAGGGCATATGGAGGAGAGAATACTAATAACATTAATGTGGAAAGTTCAGCAAATCATCTTAATCACCAACACATTTCGGGGAGGGAACATAAGTGAAATTAAAATGCATTGAATGTATTGCTTGCTATCTGGTTCCATTTGTACACTCTTAAGAGTTAGAGTAAATTAAACCTGAGAATTTACTGTTTGTGATAATGATAATGAACTTGATCTATGTAGCACTTTTCCAAACAGGGTTACAAAGTGCTTTACAGATTAAATATAGCCATAAGAGAATAATAATAATAATAATAATGAGTAATAATTAGAAATATTCAAAGTATAAAATACACATAGTATGTAGCCTAATTAAAAGCAAATGGCATTCAATTGACATCAGGAAAATGTATACATGGAAATAATCATGCAATAAAACTGAGAAGGCCTTGATTTAAGAGTAGCTTTTCAGACTTTGCTTGCCATAGATCCTCAGGTAAGGCATTCCAGAGCCTACTGTAGGTGCCCAGGCCACAAAAGCTTGATCACCCATGGTGTTGTAGCAGTGTGGAAACAGTACAACAAGAGCACACTTTGCTTGATTGTTTGTGTTGTGTTGTGTTGTGTTGTGTTGTGTTGTGTTGTGTTGTGTTGTGTTGTGTTGTGTTGTGTTGTGTTGTGTTGTGTTGTGTTGTGTTTTTGTGAGACCCTAAATTGCCCGTTAAAGGTATAGGTCAAACCAGTGTGAAGTTATGTCGTGAGATTGTCACAAGTCTTTAAATGTTCTCATTTGCTGTGCCTTAAGATTGTTCGCATCATCTTCTGGCCAGACAAGGAGATGATGATAAGGGAGGGCTACAGTCAAAACTACCTGCTGGCTGCTGCACACTGTCACTTACGGCCTGAAAAAGAGTGGCCTGTCATTTAAAAATGCTTCTCTGTCACTGTTCAAGTTGTATTCATTTCTACAGGGTTAGGACAAGGGCAGGGTAACACGATGTTATATCAAGGCTTGTTTTAGGAGTCACCTGAGACTATAACTATTCCATTAGCCCTCACCTAGAACCAAACAACAGAGTGTGTGTGTGTGTGTGTGTGTGTGTGTGTGTGTGTGTGTGTGTGTGTGTGTGTGTGTGTGTGTGTGTGTGTGTGTGTGTGTGTGTGTGTGTGTGTGTGTGTGTGTGTGTGTGTGTGTGTGTGTGTGTGTGTGTGTTATGGGAAAACATGGAAAGCAAAAAACTTTCAGCTCAGTCATCCGTGGAAAAGTGCTGATGAGAAGGGAAAAGCAGGGATCTCAAGCTGATAACTTGAGACGCGCTCAGTGCACTGGGGTCATATCCTCCACGGAATCTCAGCATTGGCTCACGTTCCCCCCTCCTCCTCCTCCTCTTCTTCCTCTAACTCACTCTTCTGTTCCCACATCAACTGTTGCTCAATCCTAGCACTCTGATCGTCTCTGTCATCATCTCCATACTCTAATTTTCCATAATTCCTCTTTAACTGTCTTTCAGTTCATCTGTCTAAGTCTTTGCTTGGCTAATTTTTTTGTATCCATGCTCAGTGTCTTGTTTCCACCCCTCCTACCTTTTTTCCATCCATCCATCCATACATACATCCCTCCCTCCACATTTACAGCCCTTACTGTGTCTATCAGTGTGTATAGTAATCAAATAAGTTAGATAAACTTGACCCGCTCAGGTCTCCACACACCAAGTCTTTTAGTGTCACTCTCCAGTTGAACCTCGCATGCATGACCGGGCCGTAGCCGCTATCCGCCTCACTTTGTTTATTGTCTTTGGACGGAGATGAAGCCAGGCGGTGTGGCTGCACGCTTTCGAAGGCCAGACTGAGAGAACGCCAGGCGAGACGCTGACTGGCGCTGCTCGAGACCCGGCCTGCCAAACACACACCCACCCAAGGGAGCACTCAAAACAGACCCCCAACTACCACGACCACCTCCTCCATCTCTCGAAAGACTCGTAAACCTTCAGCTTTATGGCTTCACAAAGAGCAACTCTCTTTTCCGTCCCGACTTTTTCCACATTTTGTCATTCGGCTCCTCTGTAAACATGGAGATTCGTCTCTGTGGCGGGGAAGGTGTCAAGCCTCTGTCTGTGTCTTTCCGTCTGAATTTTCCGTCCCATCTTTCAGCACTTGTATTCCACGTGTGATTTACTTTGGCTTTGCTTCTTTTCTTTTACCACTATCTCTCCAACCTCCATTCCTTTTAATTGACTAGACTACTAATGCCTATTAGCCAGATTGATAACGTCCTGCTGCAGGAAACAGACTGGTCACTCTGGTTCCTGCCGTCCCCCGGGTCGGCCAGACTTATTGGGTTAGCTGTATAGTCACACAGTGGGGGTCTGTGTGGAGTGACAGTGTCTTCTGTGGTTGTCATCTGACTCCCTATAGGACAAACTACCTAGAACGAGCAGTGACAGATGCTAATAGGGAGTCAATGTTACAGGAATGGGTTAGGAATGGAATGACGTTCGCGCGGTGCAGGCTAGTTTGTAGAACCGTTCAGTGTGTGTGTGTGTGTGTGTGTGTGTGTGTGTGTGTGTGTGTGTGTGTGTGTGTGTGTGTGTGTGTGTGTGTGTGTGTGTGTGTGTGTGTGTGTGTGTGTGTGTGTGTGTGTGTGTGTGTGTGTGTGTGTGTGTGTGTGCGCATACATGTGGCCATCTGTGTATCGTCATATCACTGTAATTACACAAATTGTCGGAAATCGTCTGGCTACGCGAGACAAATTTTCACCTAATCCACTGAGTGCACATTAGCAGCCCTATGTCATCTGTAGCGCGCACACATCCCTTTCACTGTTCAATCTGGGCATAAAGAAACAATTCATCATTATGTTGAAAAGTGTTTGTCTGTGTTTGTGTGTCTGTTTTAGTGTAACTTTGTAGTTGAACATCTCCTACTGTTTAACCAGATGTAGGCTGTGGCACTTCCCCTGAACTAGGACTGCATCAGCTTTTAAATCATTCTGCTTGTCCAGTTTACAGTATAAACTCCTGTCTCCTCTCTCTGTTTCTTGTCCCCCTTCACTCCCTCTCCATCTCTGTCTTTTTACTGCAGGTCTGATTACAGTCCCATGTCCTCGGCCAGCAGTAAGTAAACCAATGCTGACGTAAAACATCTCTGCCAGCGACAGAGAGAGCCAACGCACACACACGCACACGCACACGCACGCACACACACACACACACACACACACACACACACACACACACACACACACACACACACACACACACACACACACACACACACACACACACACACACACACACACACACACACACACACACACATGCAGACGCACAATGGTGCACATCCACTTGCATGCACACACACTATCAAGATAGGCCTGGGGCTTTATCTCCCCAATACACCCTGACTTTGTGTGTATTGTACACTGACATTACGAGCACAGAGGGAAAGACAGGGAAAGACAGGGAAAGACAGCTTCACTGAAGGATGTAGAAACGAGAGGTTTAGGTGTTCATTATGGGCCAAATCTCCGCTTAAGTTAAAGGAGAATTCCGGACAAATTAAGTGTTATCTTTGATGTCTCGTTACTCACCTACCGATGTGAAAAGTAGCGTTCTTTTTTTTCATATATTCCCCTGTCGTCATTTTTTAAACCCCCTCCGTTGTCATAATGGGAGCGCGTGGCTAAGGGAAATTCGTCTATTATAACCGACGCAAAGTTGTTTTTTTCACTACTAGTATTCATAGTAGAGTCTCATGATAGTCAAACATGCGTTGAAACTATCTGCGAGGCTGCCGTCAATGGCGAACGATTTAACACTGGTTGCTTGTTTCCAGATTCTGGCAACACGAGTTGCCAGGTTCTGGAAGAAACAAGCAACCAGTGTTAAATCGTTCGCCATTGACGGCAGCCTCGCAGATAGTTTCAACGCATGTTTGACTATCATGAGACTCTACTATGAATACTAGTAGTGAAAAAAACAACTTTGCGTCGGTTATAATAGACGAATTTCCCTTAGCCACGCGCTCCCATTATGACAACGGAGGGGGTTTAAAAAATGACGACAGGGGAATATATGAAAAAAAAGAACGCTACTTTTCACATCGGTAGGTGAGTAACGAGACATCAAAGATAACACTTAATTTGTCCGGAATTCTCCTTTAAAGGGCCGTCCACACACCAAGGTTATAACTATACTGATCACTATAACGACAATTATTTGAGCATCCACACTGATTAACAATTATGTTCTGTAAACATGTTGATGGGTTGAGCGTGACAGCCCGTAAATTCGGAAGGATTTTGATTGGCTGTCGTCAGTGTTTCCATTGTTCAGCATTGCTCTGAAAGTGATCTCAGCAATAAGATTCGCTGCTGTCGTTGTTATAGTTGTGCTGTGGACTCCACTATCCACTTGAGTTAGACCAGTGTTCTTGGTGTGGACGTCGCAGCACTCCTCGCTTTCTGGTCAAATGGGAGAGTGTAAAAGTCGACCCATAAGGGTCAGAATTAAAGTAGCACTCATGTTTTTAACTGTGTAGGCTATAGTAAACCTGACGGTTCATGGATGGCATGCAGTTAACCGTAGTCGTGGTATATAAACAATCCACCACCAGCACCCCCGTGTGCACATTTACGTATGTGTTGGTGTGTGTGTGTGTGTGTGTGTGTGTGTGTGTGTGTGTGTGTGTGTGTGTGTGTGTGTGTGTGTGTGTGTGTGTGTGTGTGTGTGTGTGTGTGTGTGTATTTGAGTGTGTGTGCATGTGCATGTTTGTTTACATAGGTTCTGACCTCTTCACCCCAGTGTTGCTGCCAGGTCCGGACACTTTCACAATGGAAGGATTATGTCCAATATTAGCCCATTAATCTGGCCTGCAGGAAGCTGGGTCATCATCACACCCACACACACACACACACACACACACACACACACACACACACACACACACACACACACACACACACACACACACACACACACACACACACACACACACACACACACACACACACACACACACACAGGCACTGACCCAGTGTGTGTGTGGCGTGGTCTTTCCTGTCATGTTTCCTGTGTCTTTTCTGTATCAGATGAGCCTCTGACCGTCATTGTTACAATCTTTGTCTCTCAATGCACAAGGACAGGGTGGGAATACATGTGTGCTCACTACTAACACACACACACGCACGTGCGCACGTACACACACACACACACGCACATGCACACGCACATACACACACACACACACACACACACACACACACACACACACACACACACACACACACACACACACACACACACACACACGCACACACACACACACACATACACACAGTCACACAGTCAAAAGACAAGACAAGGACATAGACTTGAACGTGAGACAAAAATCAAGCGTTGTCATGAAGAACTACACAGTACACACACACACATACATTGTGTAGTGATGTGAACTCATCTGGGTTGTATTTCTAAAGAAATTGTCTATGTCTTAATGCTGCTGCCAGCAGCCGTTTATTCACCTGCCAATCACAAATTAAATGCAGTCAGGACCTTCGCAGCTCTGTCAGAGAAACACTATAAACCACCATGGGACATCGATAATAGACTGGGAAGAAGGAAACAGGGTTCACTCCCCAAGTCTACAGGGGCACAAGGAGGGTGGTCCCATGGTTGAGGGTAATACAAGACATGGCAAGTGGAATGACATATTATTTCTGCTACACACATACACACAAGCATGTACATGTGCAGTGCACATGAACACAGACACTTTTGCTCTTCCAGTTATTCAGTGCATGAAAGGCCTGACTTTGACAATAGTAACACTTAAGGCCTTTTTCCCACCGACAGACGGAGAGTCAATGAGGAAGAAAATGATTTTCTTATCGTGTGACAGGTGGAGGCAGTCTTGCAGAGCTCCTCCGGGCTGCTTGATGTGACTTGAGAGTAGGCAGAGAGAATATCTGTGTAGTGTGTACACAGCAGGTACACAGCAGGAATAACTAGAGGCAACCACACTAATTAATTTAACTCTGGGAGTGTGCAAATGGATAAATTAACACTTTGGGATTTGACTGCGTATGCGGCTAACAAGACAAAGAGATGGAGGATGAATCCTAGTTGCCAAAGAGACAATTACGGAACGTGTGCCTGTGCCCTGGCTTGCGTCCATCAAGGCATAATGTTTGTTTATGTGCGTGTGTGTACGTGTGTCTGTAAAGTATATGTGCTCAGGCATGTCTGTGTGCAAAGGTGCATATCACACTCATCTCCCCGTCTCCCGTCTAGTATATTTAGGTTTCGATAGAGAGCAGAGTGATGTTTATACAGGTGGTTCTAGACTCCTGCCCTTTGACCTCACGGCAGATCAGTCATAAGCCCACTGGAGTCGGCCGCCTTATCGTAATACCCCCCCACCCCACACACACACACACACACACACACATGATGAAATGTGTCGTTGTAATATATTGCAGGCCTTCGCTTGGGGTGAATAGAGTAAAATGTGTTGTTAAATCTGCAATACAGAACTTATTTTAAATACTATAACTAGTACTACTACTGTAGTCTTAGTAGTAGTTGTTGGCAACTATTCTATTCTTAAAAAGGAAGAGGAGATCCGAACACCCTAAAAATGTGGAGGAAGTAAAGTTAAAACATTGCCAACACGTTTCAGTGTTAAGGCCTTCATCAGGGCGAGAACTTAATTCTATTCTATTCTTGTTTATATAGTGGCAAGCAACTGCGTTCTTAAAATTTTAGTGGCATCAATATATATCTGTAAAAGTGCTGTTGGGTGATGTTCTTACCATAACCCACCAACATGAACTCCCTGGAAACATCAGGGACAGGGACATCCTCTCCCTGTACCCAATGCATGGGCTTGTGATCCAGTAATTTGGGTTGGCATGGGGCTTGAACCGGCCATTCTGGCCCTGCAGAGGGACCTGCAGGGGGTATGGTACTATGGGACTATGGTACCTTCAAACTCTATACATTTTCCTTGGGCGTTTAGTCGTGCTTTGGAGTCAAGAGTAGGATGACCATGGTAGGCTTTGAACCGTTGATCTTAGGAACATCTGAATACATTGACTCACCACACGTGTTCTTCCATCACAGTGTGAAAGAGCCTTTCAGTGTCTCCTCCTCTATTAATATTTGACTAAGAACCAAGCTCCAAGCCTCACACTGGAAGTTCTTCAATCTCTCCTTATAAGGGAGTGTTGGAGTTTGGGTTTGAACCAATGATTTTAGGAACATCTAGAGAATGTCTTAACAAACTGAGCCAGCTAGAGCACTTGCTGTTCTGTGTGTGTTCTGCATTTACAGTAGTCCATTGTCTTGCATGCTCTTTAGTGAAACATGACAGCCATGGTACAAACTTCTGAAAAGCATCTGAGGTCAAGGTTTGAACCACCAACCTCTGCAATGAGAGACATGCATCTTACCGCTGCATCACTGCGTTTTGTACTTTAGGCATTGTCTTGCATAATCTTCAATGACAGATTAGAGCTAGGCATAAACTTGCAAAAAACCCATCCTTTGGTTTTGCACAAAGAACCTGTTTATTAAGCTCTCGCATTTACTGTACCACAGAGTAATGGGAGATATTTATAAAAACAAAACACACAACCTAGATTAGAGTCACTTAAAAACGTAGAATAAAACTCATCCTTGGTTTTGAACCACAAACCTTCTGTTAGTTTACAAAGCACCAAACGCAGGCGAAGGCATGAATGCTGCTTGCTTTTAAAAATATATATCTATATTAATTCCAGGCAATTTTGACAAGTCAATGCTTTTTTTACCTCTAAACGTGTACATACCCATTTTAACTGCCACCCATTTAGACCTGAGTCCGGTTTTAAAAACGCCTTCTAAATCCTAACCTTTTAGGAGTTTTCAGAAAAACATTTCCTGTTGCTATATACATAGCAACATCTAAAATGACACAGATGCTTTCCTAGTTTTAAACGTATAGGATTTCTCGGTCAGTTGATATAAACGGCGCTGAGACAACTTGTGTTGTTCACGTGCTGCTTGCTCTAGTCTAGACACATAAATCACAGTATCTATAGGAATTTTGCGTCAGCAATTGTTCATGTTTGTTTTTTATATGAACATAAATAAAAGTGGTCAAATGGGCATGTGTGTGTTTGTAATGTGCGTGCACGTGTGCATAACAGCCAGCGGACCTCCCATCAGAGTAATGAATGCTTGTGGGTCAAAGGGTGCATAGGTCAGTCTATGAAAACAAAGACGGCCATGTGCTGGACATGGGCTGTGTCCGAAATCACTTATTCATCCACTACTTCCCTACTCCCTATATAGGGAGTTCTATGGAGAGGACTAGTGAACAAATGAAAAGAAAAAACTTTTCGGACACTACTCGGCTCGCCATTAATGATTGCAGTCGCAAGCCAGATGTACTTTTTTCTCATATTTTTTAATGAACAATGCATGATGGTGTACTGTATACTATACTGTGTAGGGTTTGCGATAGTTAACATTGGTTTCACCCTACTTTTACCCTAAGATGTGTCCACTATATGGTTTAATAATTCTCACATATATTTGACCACCACTACAAAATGGTGTAATCAGTATATGGTGCACTATGTAGTGAGTGATTTCCTACACGGCTATGCACACATGCATACATAAGTATTCCAAAACATACCAGACAGTGTAATCGACATAAATACAGACTTGAGGAGGACATGTGTGATTCATAATGCAAATACTCATAAAAAAGACATTTAAAAGAAATAAGTCATGTTTATCATATAAAGTTGCCAATGTGGAGGCCTGTAATTTCATACTCTAGTCAACTCAACTATAATACAAAAGACGAAAAGGCATAGTTTTGACATGAGACAAAATAGAACAAACGAACAGAAAGGAATAAACATTTCATATAAGGAAAACCAAAGTTATGAATTTCCACCCCGTAAAAACAATACATCTGTTACTATATCTGCCACTATTCTAACTGCCTCATTCCATTACCATTACTTCCAACCATGCACCATATGTATATATTTTACTCTACTCACATCAAGAATATTTTCCATTTCTGAACTGTTTTACTTGTCCTTTCATTCAATCCCTATTCTTCTTTCCTTTCCTGAAAACTACAAATGATGGGAGCTTGTACGAAAAATTGTTTCACACCTGTAAACCTATAGATAAAGTTGAAGTTGAGCGTTTGAGGACATTTTAAGTAAATACACTCATGAAGTGTTGTGCTCATTGGGCAATCTTTACACCAAATATCTGATTTATACTTGAAATGCTTGAAATAGCCGATCTGCAAGCTCACAACATGTCACAGGTGAGCTTGTAGAGCAGCTGCTATAAGTATAACTCAGTGGTAGGGATAGTGATGAAGGGGCGCTATATTCTCTCATGGACAAGTATGTCACTCCATACACTAAAATCCTGAGTGTTCATTTAACTCTGATAGTGTACAAATGTAACCATTTGTACGCTCTTCAGGCGGTAATGGTCCCTTTAGTGCCTATACTCTCAATCATTTAGCTGGGGACCTGCTGGAACTGCAGTTACAAATGGATAAATGAACACTGCAAATTTGACTCTGTAGCAGATGGCTGCTGGCTGGAATAAACACGGATGTACTCATACATCTATGAGTGTGCATGTGCTTCAGTATATTCATGCGTGTGTGTGTGTGTGTGTGTGTGTGTGTGTGTGTGTGTGTGTGTGTGTGTGTGTGTGTGTGTGTGTGTGTGTGTGTGTGTGTGTGTGTGTGTGTGTGTGTGTGTGTGTGTGTGTGTGTGTGTGTGTGTGTGTGTGTGTGTGTGTGTGTGTGTGTGTTGTGCGTGCGTGCGTGCAGTGGTGGAAAAAGTACTCAAATGTTTTACTTAACCACTCAAACCCTCTAGACAGTAATACGGATCTGAGTTGGCTCAGTACTTGGACCGCTTTTTCCCCTCTTCACCAAATCTCTTTGCCAAAAATAGCCGATCTACAAGATCACAACGCTGGTAGATCTGCTTTTTCAAAAGATTATTCTACATTTTGAAAACTTGAAATGGGACATTCTGCATAATGAATGCTTTAAAGCATATTTCTATGCCAATACCTTTGCACTTTTACTCAAGTAAATTTTGGACACTGGACTTTTACTTGTAAGAGCTTGTAGATCTCCTATTTTCATATAGCCGAAGTATACTGTAGGCTGAAGTGGTTAATGTATGTTTTGTAATAATAATCCAAAGTAGCTAGTAACTGTTTAAAAATAATTGTAATGTAGTAAAAGTACAATATTTGTCTCTGAGATGTAGTGGAGTACAAGGAAAAGTATTGAACATTGGAAATATAATTGTACTTAAGTACAGTACTTGAGTATATACTTTACTTTCCACCACCGCATGCATGAATGTGGTATGTCTACTTGTGTGTGTGTGTGTCTTGTGTTGCCAGTGCGTTAATGGCATTCATCTGGGTGTGAACATGTGTTTGTCAGTGGTAAAATGATGAGTCTTCTTCTCCACAACCCAAAACACTTGCCTCTTCCAGACTGCAGCGCTCGTTCATCCACAGTAATGTTGGACGAAGCCCCACTCTGGAAATAAATGGCAGGTTAGCAGAACCAGTAACATATGTGCACCCAGGCTACTAAACAAATTGTACAAGTCACTTGTGCTGTGGTAAATATTTGTTAGGCCTCTGTTAACCCATTCAATCCGGGTAATTTATTCTATTTCTTTGGGCTATTCAAAAATAGCAGATATACAAGCTCATAGCGTGACACAGAGTTCCGTG